>NC_057408.1:48934787-49264092 GCF_019320065.1 Cervus canadensis
AACTTGTTATCAGAATTTGCCATTATAACAAAGAACTTTATGACTGTCAACTGCAGATCATAAGTGAAGCCAGTCTCCATAAACATGTGAAATGAAGGTGAGCAGGTTATAAAAGTTCCTTGTAACAAGCGATCTCAGTTATATTCATCACTGACAAGGAATTCAAGTTACACCATAAATCTCTTATTTTGCAATGTATTACAAGTTCAAATTCACCGTGATTGGTCCTGTACTGCTAGCTAAACAAACTTGGGTTCAACATTCTATGTCTGAGAACTAACTAGATCCAGCAAAACCATAAATAAGAAGCCCACAGGAGAACTAATTGATAGACACACCCTTCAATTGGTATCATTTATAACCCATTTACAAAGCACACTGTCGGACCTTGGTCACTGCCAAGACACCTGCCATGCAGAAGGAAAACTAATAGATTCAGAGATGTTAAAAAAAAAAAAAAACTGGGTTTTGTGTTTCCTGTTATCAAATTTAAAATGCCACAAGAAACGAAATGGCTACTATTCTGCCAGTTTTTTGCTAAATCTTGAGAAAATGTTACCTTTCTAGGCTCAGCCAGGACTCTGTTCAATGTGCCTTTCCAAAAAAATAATAATCACTTTCATTGCTCATACACTGGCTAATGCATGAAAACAAGGAACTTCCTTGGAATATTTACCAGCAGTACTTTTTAAATATGATGCATGTAAGAAAAATGAAAACCAATGGGAGTCGGGCACAGAAGTTAAGGATGCCCTTTGAAGCAAAGTCTAAGCTTTGTGGGTGACTAACAAGTTTAAGGCACATACACTCATTAAATTAACCCCAGCCACTTTATTTTAAATGCATTAAAAACAAAACAACCATAAAACTAATTGCTTCTCTTTAAGGTGGCAGACTCAGATTGTGATGCAATTTCACTCTAATCTATTTAACACAAACAACATGTGTAGCATTTGTTCCTGCTAATTAGAGTATAACAATTAAATAAATTACTTGGATACTTAAGATGTCTGGCATCTAACTGTAAAATATTTTACTTTAAAAGGTATTAGAGTACCAGTACTTGGCTAAACAAATGTTAGCCTTACAGTGGGGCGTGTGAAAGCTTTCATTTATTTTCTCTAATCAGGACAGCAGTAAATAGCCTTTCCTTCTTAAAAACACAGGGGACAATAAGAGATTAATCCCTGAAGAAAATCAGAATTCCCACACTTTAAATCATAGTGAAATGTGTTGGGATGGTGAAAATCTTCCACTTGAGAAAAATGTGCAGACTGCATTTTTTCCCCCTCAAGTTCTATGATCAGTAGTTCTCTGAACAGCCAGATTTCAAAATAACAAAAGTTAGAGTAAATAAATTTTTCACTAGACTCAAGGACAATCCAAAGGACGGATGGAATTTGGAGCTAAAACTAGTCTGAAGAGGTGGAAGGGGCCCAGAGGTGGAAAGGACAGAGTCAAAGGGATTCAAGACAAGCCTGTGGGGACAAGAAGGCTGTGGGTTCCATTTTAACATCCATTTTACGGGATGTTACAGAGGAGCTAGGTCTCTTCAAGAATCGACTCCAAACCAGACAAGAGTCCACAGTGAAAAGAAGCCTTAACCTGACCTGGGGCTGTAGCCTCAGTTTTTCTCCCAGGAGGCTACTAACATTACTCACTCATTCCTTGGATCTCCTTCCAAAACTATTTCAGTGCATTTGCAAGTACATCTAGAGATGTGTAAAGATAGGGGGTTGGTACTTTTTTTAAAGGCAGTAGCACACCACACCTTCCTTCCTTTCTTTTTTTTCTTTTTTTTTTTTTCCATTTAAGGATGTCACTCCCCGTGTGAATTTGAGCACAGGGCTGCCTTCGTTCCCCTGTGGCTAGTTTCGGGGACGATCTGCCCCGGTGGGCGCTGAAACTACCCGGGACCCCCAATTCGGGTCCGCTCTAGGCCGCGGGCACAGGTGCGGGCCGGGTCGGGCGGGCAGCCCCGCTCCCCGCGGGCAGCGCGCGGCTCCCGGCCGGGCCGCGGGGGAGGGCGGCGCCCGCACTCACCACGCGCTTCTGCGGCTTGATGAGGGGCCGGCTGAGGCCGTTCATCTTGCTGTAGAGACCGCAGGCGTTGCACAGGTAGTGGCCGGTGCCGTCGCGTCGCCAGAGCGGCGTCTGGATGGAGCCGCAGTTCACACACTCGCGGCTCTCGGGCAGGTCCTCCAGCAGGTCTGCGGGACGAGAGGCCGATGAGGTCCGGCCGCGCGCGCGCTTGCCGGCCCGACCCCGCGAAGCCCCCAACCCGCACCCAGAGTCCCCGGGGCCCGCTCCTGCGCCCTTCCCCAACCGGCCTTTCTACTCGGCGGCCCGGCAGGGAGCCGGCTGTTGATGTCACCGCGCCCGATCTGTTGACCAATTATTTGTCCAATACTTCTGCACCCCTGGGCGCGCCCCGTGCAAAGCCCTACAAAGTCTGGTGACAGAGCTGGAAGCCCGACCCGTATCATCCGCCTTCCGTCTCCCCAAGGACTTCGGAGTTGAGATGAGCCGTGGGGAAGTCGGTGTGGGCCCCCTGACCTCTCCTTTCCCGCTGTTCCCAAGCTTTTCAAAACTGAAATCCATCATAATTACAATATACCACTTGCCAAAACCCGAGCAAGCTTTGCAATATTAACAGTGATCGCTCACCCCAGCCCCCACCCGCAAATATCCCCACAAATACCCCGGGACATAACCAAGCTGTCTTCTTTTATCTCAAGTAATTTTTTGAAAGTATTTTCTATAACTACCACTCTTCCTTTTCCTCCATAAAGAACAGACAACTGAAATTAGAAATACTGTTCTTGAGCGCTTTTGCCAATTAATTAATAATGACTCCTGGGGGGAAATGCAGTAGGAAATTTGTAAGAACAGAGATAAATGTTGGTTTGATTTTCATGTCACAAAAACCAAACACTAAAATATCATTTTAAAATGGGTCTAATTGCTACAGTCTACAAAATTTCTACAAACGGTGGATACTGAATGGATTGAGAAAATTACCAGCACTGTTACAGTGCTAAATCAAAGTTTTTCCTACTTTCCTACACTAAAATTTCCAACTTATGTCATCTATTTAAATTAATATTTGTCATTTTACTGTTTGGTTAGTTTTCCAAAGTTCATAATTAACCTAAACCTGCTAACTTAAAAAAAAAAAAAAAAGCCTTTAGAGTAAATGAGTTTAACATTTATTACTTCCCCTTAAATCAGCTAAATATGAACAATTAACTAAAGTGAGATGGGTACTTATCAAGTACTTTTAAAATACTTTTAAAAATATTTCCTTTAAAATAACTGTTTAGAGTTATTATATTACACAAAATTTAAATGTTACAATTTAGCTTTCTTCAAAGGGCATTTTGAATCAAATTTTAAAGTAAATAAACATTACACTTTAGAGTTTATTTGAAGACTGTGTTAGCAAACCTTTCTATTCTTTTTCTATTCATCAGTGGTTGGTTTATAGCTTGTGTCTATCATCAGCTTTTGTAAATATATTTCAGTCTGATTTGGATGCACAAAAATCTTTAATTCAATTAATATTATTTTCCCTGCAAAACAAGTTTCCTTCCTCCTCGAGAAATAAATTTAAAAGAAACTAGCACCCCCCATAACCCCAGTTCAAAGTTGTCATGGGGATACTGCAACTTAGAACACATCACAAAGATTTATTCTTCTCCGCCCTAAAAGCCACTATTGACTACGGTAATCAGTAAAATGCTCAGGACTTCAAGGACACTGAAGTTAAACAAGGTATTTGTCTTTGTTGTTGACTTTAAAATGTTACCTATCAGAGCCCCTCTCCATGGAGAAGTGGGGCATTCCCTGGAGAACCCAGCCCCATGCCTGGCCTCCTTCTCGCAGGCTGGGAACAATAAAGAAACTCCCAATAGAAGACTGTGAGCACCCCAGGTAAATCTCTTTGGTCAGCTGAAAACCCAGAGACAAAATGTAAAGCCCTGCTTGGATAAATAAAATTTAGGAAGTTTGCCTATTTTTAGTTAAGTAAAATCTACAGTTCCCATTCCCTCCATACTTTTCCTGCTCCTCTTTCAGTAGCTTCGATTTTACAACCGAAATAAGCAAAATGAGACTTTTTATAAAGCACAAAATCTAACTGTGCTGGAAGCTCTCTCACCAACAGGCCCCCAATAGGCCCCCTATTCATCCTAACTTGTCTGCTTTGGGTGCCCCGGGCAGTGACAGACTCTGGGGAGAAGGGTGAAGTCATCCCCAGACTGAGAATGGAACCCAATTCAGCAGGAGCTTGGAAGCGCACTGGCCTCTGGGGACAGAGCTCACCCCCAGCCTCCCCATCACGCACCCACCAGCACCAGGGAGAGGTGAATACACCAGGTTTCCAGAGCACTCAACCACACCCCTGCCTTCGCACTGAGCCCAGCCATTCACTCAAATCAGTTAAAAGAGTGCCTCCATTTTTTTTTTTTTTTAAATCAGATTGGAGAAGCAGAGAATCAGGAACCTGGGAGGAGAGGGGCTGGGGGTCAAGGTCTCTCTAGCAGGGGAATATCTGTGGGGACAAGCAAAATTAGGGTCATTCGTTTCCCCAGCTCCCAGATTGGCTTATTCTCAGCAGCTTCCTGCCTTCTTAAAAGACTTTTTAAGTTTGATGTTCCCAAACTCCTCTCCTTTAAAAAAAAAAAAAAAAATTCTGAATCTATACAAGACTTTTGTAACTTTGCAGCGTCCTACCCAGAAAGTGAAAAAAATAGTGAAAGGATAGACTACGTTTCACATGAAATAACTTATAACTTGTCTGTAACTGCACCCAACCCCTCTAAGAGGGTTTTCTTCACAGAACCAATCAGTTTAAACATCCCAAGGCAGAACGCCTTTTGGACTGCTGCTCTTCCTCTGTCCCGTGAAATGCTGAAACGGGGCAAAGGGAAATGGAGGTCAGGCTAAGGTGTGTCCGCCAGGCCGGCAGAACTGCCCCCAAGCCAATTCACACCACCTTTCAGATTCCCTGCTGGATTCCTGACTTGACAAGCACCTCACACCCCAACCACCACCTCCTCCCCATCCTTTGAAGATCCTGTCTCCCAGTCTCTCTGCTCCCAGGAGCCAGACATGGGTCCCCATGCAGCAGCAAGGGTGACCTGGCTCTGTCCTCTCCAGTCTCCAAACCTCAACGGGGCCCCTCCCCGCCGCTACTCTACACACAGACCCACAGGCTGTAAAGATTTTCCACCCAAAGTTACTGAGAGACGGAGGTTCGAGTCAGAGGCCACTGGTATTCCCAGACTGTCCCTGAGCACAAGGCTGGCTGTGCCTCACTTGACCCTCACTAATTAGGACCCCCAAAAGTCCTAAATGGAGGACCCCAGCCCTGGGGAGTGCGAGTCCCAGGTGGGATAACTTAGGCTGAAAGGCCTCCTTGCCTTTGCCACCTTCTGACACCCACAACACCCCTTAAAGAAGCAATGGGCCAAAAAACTTTTTTTTTTTTTTTTTTTGTCTTAGGAAACTGTCAAGTTACATCAAACGCGTGAAATACAAAGACAGACCCCTGAATGCACGAAGAAGGATCCAGAACCCTGCTGCTGAGGAAAGAAGCCAAAATGCCTCTGTCGGGCCAGACAACAGTTCACACCCTCCTGCTTGAGCAGGACAAACGCTCTTCAAGACCGCGCATTTGCAGGAATTTTGACAACTTTTCCCAGCTCACTCCAAACTGCCCCCAGACAGTGGAATGGAAAGCATGAGTGGGATTGGAAACTGAAAAATTATTGGCGTGCACTCTGGCGGAGGAATAGGTGTGGGTGCCGGCGTACCCCTGGGCCCAGCCTGGGGGTGGGGCGCAGACGGGAGCAGCAGCCGCAGACACCCTGCCTGTCGATGCCAAGCGAAAGGGCCCTTCCACCAGCTTTCCCTCGGGACAGTCACGAGGCTGACCTCTCTGCCTCCCCTCCCAGAGTGGCAGGGAGATGCCAACTAGGTCCTTTTTTCCACCGTGGAGCTTTTTTAATAAAAACACTGTCCTTGAGAAAAACACACTCAACTCCCGACCTTTGGAGAGGTGAATTGGGTACGACTCTATCTGAGAGGGTGACTGCCACGCTCAGCACTCACCTAAAGTCACCCTCCCAAATGGGAGTCCCGGGTGGAAACCCGGGAAACTGGGGTCTGCGACCAGGCTCAGGCCCTGTCGAGTCCCTCCTGGGCTCACTGTTTCCAACGGCCCACTGCAGTCCCTGGCCTGAGGCGTACCGGCGCATCTAGTCTCTCTCGTGCAAAACAGAAGCACCATCGCAACGCGGCCGGACTCCGGGCACCCACACCAGGAAAGCCCCGGAAACAGGGTCCAGGTCAGAAAGCTGCTCCACACCCGCCTCGCGCCCTCCAATCCGCACGCCGCGGCGCGACCCTGCCCCTTACCTGTGCCGGGGCCGCGCGGCACCTGGAGCGGGGCTCCGGCGCGGCTCTGCAGGCTGTGCAACACCGGGGTCTCGAAGGGTCCGGCGGGCCAGGCGGGCGTCAGCGGGGCCCCCACGTAGGGCGAGTAGGCGCTCGGGTGGTGGTGGTGATGGTGGTGGTACGTCCCGTTCAGCGGCCGCGCGGCCGACAGCGAGCCATACTGGTGCTCGCGGCCGCTCATGGCCGCTAGGCCGCCGCCGCCCCCGCTCACGCCGCCCGCGGCCCCACCGCCGGCTGCCGCGTAGCCCCCGGGGTCCCGGGCCGCGCCGTTGGCCATGGGCGGGCTGGGCGAGTAGGGGAAGCGCGCCGAGACGTGAGCCGCGGCCGAGCCGGCGCTGCCGGGCCCCGCCGCCCCGCCGGCTGCCGCGCCGCCTCCGCTGCCGTACGGGGGGCTGTCGGCCGAGGCCTGGGGCCAGCCGGGGTGAGCGCCCGCGCCCCCCGCATGATTGGCGGGCCCGCCGCCCGCCCCTTGTAGGTACGGCAGGCCGGGCAGCATGGAGCTCACGCGCGTGGTGGGGACGTAGACCGGGGAGCTAGCGGCGGCCGCGGCTGCAGCGGCGGCGGCCGCCGAGTGCACGAAGCCACCGGGCGAGCCGTCGTAAGCTGCAGGCCCCTGGCTGGAGAGGGCGGCGAGGGTCTGGTACATCTCCTCCGGCTGCTCGGGCGCGAAAGGGCTCAGCTTGGCGCCGCGGCTGGACCACAGCAACTTGCTGGCGGTCGCGGCTTGGTCGAGGTCAGCGAAGAGCAGTAGGTCCTCCCAGCTCGACAGGGCGCCCGCGGGGCCCGAGATCCCCGGCGCCGAAGGTCCGTGGGGAGCCCCGAAGGGATGCGAGGCGTAGGGACTGAGCAGCAGCGAGCGGGCCGTGGGTCCCGCCGCCGCCTCCGTGTCGAGCTGCGGCGTCCTGCAGTTGCTGGCGCCGCCCGGGCCGCGCTCCCCACCCCGAGAGCAGCAGGAGGAAGAAGAGGAGGAGATGGGGGAAGGCGGCGTGGAGGGCTCCCGCGCTGGAAAGGCTCCGGAGTCGCTGGCGTCCGCAGGAGGCGCGGCCCCAAGGCGCTTCGGCAGGCACCAGCCGCCGTCAGTCAAGGCCATCCACGGTCCTGCGCCGCTGCAAACTGACTTTTAGCTCCTGAGACTAGGTGGGGAGGGAGACAGGGTCGAGAAAGGAAATTTTAGGAAGGACTTATCAAAGGCGCGGGCTGCACCGCATCTCACCTCCACTGTTCTCTCCAGCTAATGAGATTCCTCAAAACTCCCATTTTCTGCCCCGGGTTCCAGGGGTGAGGAAGGAGCATGGAGCCTGCGCAACCGCCGCAGGGTCCTCCCAGGGCCAGGATACCGGCTCCTCCTCACCCGCAAGGCTTGTATCCCCTCTAGCTCCCCTCCCACCCCCGACGCAGCATCCTTCATCCGCGAGCGCCAGATCCCAGGGGTGCCTGGGAGACTGGCCGAGCTTTTCCTTCCGCCCCAAAGTGGCTCCCTCCGGGCCAATGGCACACACAAAGGAACTTTTTAAGGAGCCATGCGTGTCTGCGCCGCCTTATCCTGCCTCCGTACCGCGGTCGCTCGCCCGAAATGCCTCGGGGTGAGGGCTGCCCGCGTGAAAATCATTAGCGTAGGGAAGGCAACCTGTCCCCCGAAAACGAAACCGCCGCGTTCTCCTACTCGGGCTTTCCCAGAGCTTCCTGGACTGCGCTGACGAGACAGAACGCGAGCCCCGGAGTGAAATACAACCCAGCCTTGGGAAGGTGGGGCGCCAGGGCGGAGACCGGAGTCTCAGACCTTAGGGACACACAGGCTGTGCGGGATGTCCGCTGGGCCGGAATCTCCTGCCCACCCCCACGTCCCCGGCGCCACGCACCTTAGGTACCGCTTGCTTATGCAGCCGCCAGCGCGTGCGCTCACGCCGGCTGGGCCACGCCGGCCAGGCCACCCCGACCCACCCCGCGGTCATCCCCAGCCACGGAAAGGCCAAACCGTTCTGGAATCGGACGTCGCGGGGTGGAGCGGAGTGCAGAGAAAAGGAGGGGGAAATGCAAGGGGGGGTGGGGGGGACGTGAGACCGCCCCGGAGCCGAGGCCACCCCAAAGGGGAGAGCAGGAAGAATGACAGGGAGACTGGGAGGGGGTAGAGGAGGGAGTTGAACGCAGCCGGACTGGCCTTCTCGGGGCCGCTTCCTCAAATCGCTTCGGCTCATCGGAGATAACCATACTAAAATTAATACCCACACACACAGACCCGGGCTAGATAGCAAGAAAGAATTCTCTGCCTGCCTGACTGCCGGCTCCCGCCCCTTTGCGCCAAGATAACTCTGAGATAAGGCTGAGCGCAGATAAGCGCTTCGGGGAGAGGAAAAGACACCAGAAGTTGGTCCGCGGTGTCCCGGGAACCTGGGAGCCTGCCGGGAATGGAGAAGGTAGACACCCCCGGAGCCAATCGCGGCCCGCATAGGGCCGGAGAGCCGAGGCCGAGGGGCCTGCGACTAGGGAGGGGAGGTGCAGAGGAGGAAAGAGGGGAGTTGGGGCAGGAGAGGAAGCAGCCGAACCTCGGATGGGCGCTGCGCATGGAGAACAGCCGTGGCGGAGGGTGCTCCCGAGCGCGGAGAGAGGCCGAGGGCGCCGGCAGGCGAGCGCGAGTCCGGGGTCTGCGCGGTGCTGCTGGTGAATAAAAAGGAGAGAGGAGGCGCCTCTTACTGCTCTGCCGGAAAACTGCAGCCTGCGCTCCTGATTGGACTCACCGAGCCCTAAACAAACAGCGCTCGCCGAAGGGTGCCAGGCTGTGGGTCGGAACTGCGCTCTGCGAGCAGCTGGGCGCTGGAGGTGAAGAGGAGGAGGAGGGAGCGAGGGGAGGAGAGAAAAGAGGGTGGGGAGGGGACGCCGAGCGGCGGGGGGAGGGGAGCGCGCCGCCCCGGCAGACAATGAGCCCCGCGCAGCCTGCGGGTGTGGGCTGAGCCGCGAGCGCCGTCCTGGGAGCAGGAGGCCAGTCCATACAGGGGGCGCCGATCCCGGGGACGCCGGGGGAGGGGCGGAGGTGGCAGAACGCCTGATCTGGCGGGCGACCCACACCCATTCCTCCGCCCTCCGTTACACGCGCGCTCAAGGGGGCGGGCTGGAGGGGAGGGGAGGGCGATGGCGCGGGAGGAGTTGACCATGCACAGCCCCACGCAGCCACCGCCGCCGGAGCGACGCGCCAGCTCCCGGGTCAGCGCTCCCCCCGAATAAGAGGGGGACCATGCCTTCCTACGCCGGCCTTCCCCTCTCCTCTCGACCCAGTAAATGGGCTTTTTTGCTCCACAGTTGTGTGTGACCGACCTTAAACTCTCCCGATCTCTTCTCGAGACTCTGGGGCTCAGGTCGTGGTGGCCGTCGGGGGTCTCGTCTCCTGGGATCTAGGAAAGAAAGAACTCGAGTGTCCAGCTCCCTATCTCTGTCCTACTAAATGTGATAAATTCCTGGGAAGTTTCGGGAGGTTCCCGTCTGCACTCCCCAGCTAACCTGAAACTTTCAATTCGGGGTCACGGTGCACGAAAGGTTAGTCCATGAAGCGCGCAGAGTGGAAAGGGGTTTCCACGCCAGTCGCGCCCGGAGGTGCTCTCCGAGTTTGGGTGTCCCGTTTGCTCTGAACTTTCCCTGGAGAACTTCAGGTAAGTCTCAGATAAGTCGTTGGCAAGAGGAAGGGGTCACCTTCCCCGGTCCCAGCGAGAAATACCTCTTCCCCACGCCCCCGCCTTCACATACACACCCCTTCTTCGCTCCCTCCAAATGGTTATCACAACTGTGTACAAACTGATACGGTCCTTGGCCGGCAGAGGGGCTGGAAATGAACGTCGCGGGGTTATCAGCGCCGATCTGTCAGCAGGGCGTCGCGGGGCCGCAGGTTCGTCCTCGGCAGGAGCCGTGATGTATGTCTCGCTCCCTTTCACTCGCAAAAAGGATTTTTCCCAACAGATGTGACCTCGGGAGGCTGTCGAGAGAGAGAGAGAGAGAAGGGGAGAGAGAGAGAGTTTTAACTAGGGCAAGAGGAGTTGTTTTGTGGGAATGGATTTTTACACTTTTTTTTTTTCAGATAAATCGAAGTAAATGATTTTCTAAAGGTCAGTCTCCCTGAAGTGTGTGTGTGTGTTTGTGTATATGTGTGTGTTTCCAGCTGGGGAAGGGAGAGGCGCCTTAGCAGAGTGGAACCAAGTTATGTAGAGGCTTAGTAAAATAGGGTTTCTAGAGATCATGAGACCTCCTGGCTAAATATATGTTTCCTCTGGATGTAACTGTGAACCTGTGGGTCCTAGGGGACAAGGGGACAGAGCCTGGCAGCCCGAGGGAGGAGGGAACCGAATGGAGAAAGTCGGCGATTCTTTTTTTTTCCCCCCATTCTTCATTGTAAATTGCTGCTAAACACTTCTGAATTTCAAATTGCTACCGAGAAGGTCCATAAACCGTTCTCATCCAATTTAGTCACTTTTATTACATTCCTCTTTGCCTCCCCGGATCACTGCGGCGGCTCCCAGTTTCAGCGCGGCCGCAATTCCGAAAGGCTGAAGACAGAAAACTCTGGAAAGGAGACTAGCGACTGAAGCAGGATCCAGGGGCTTTAAATTTTAACCTGGGTTCGATCGAATGCATCTACCCGAACAGATAACCCGGCGTCCACCGTCCACTTAGCTCCGACCAGGGCTTCCAATGTCTTTCTTTTTTCTTTTCTTTTTTTAACCTGAGTTCCGACCTAATTTTTACGCAGACTGTTTTGCAAAAGCTCATCTGTAAGCCGTTACAGAACGGTTGTGGGCATTTGATTTTCTCTGAGTCCAAGGGTTCTTAAATGTTTCTGAGGTCTGTTCTCAAAAGCAAAGTTTTTTTTTTTTTTTAAATACATACTCAAGTGAAGTGATTTCTAATGAAACCAAGTTAACAAATAAATCCTTTGGTTAAGTTGGGAATACAGGCTGTGAATGGCCTCCAAGTTTGAACCCCAAAGAGACCGAGCCCCCTCCCCCACCCCCCACGCAAGAAACTGATTCCTGCTGTGTGTATTTCTTTATATTTGCAATTACGGGGGTAACCTTGTAAATTTCTTTGGACAACAGATGATCCCCAGAGACCTGCTTTTCCGGCCACTCCGCAGCAGCCGGGAGAGGGTGCCCTGGCCCCCGCACGGCCGGGACAGAGGTGAGAGGCGGGACGCACACCAATTTCACTATATGCCATTTCTAAGGCTCGAGAAAGGACCTGACATTTTACCACCCCCACCCCCAGAACTCCGATTGCATTTGAGTATTGCTCAGAACAAAGGTGGGGGCAGGGAGATAATTGTTTGCTCTCTTGCAAGGTCACAAATTTTTTTTTTAAAGACTAGTTTTGTTTTTCTTGCCAATTAACTAAGAAATAAAACTGTTTGACCCATGGAATTGATTCAGACAGAAAGCCAGATTGCCTGACCCTTTCAGTTTGCAGTTTTCCCAACGCGTCGACTTTGGCCCTGGGGACAACACCCCTGGGGAACAGCACATTTTCAAAGCCACCCTCCCAGGGGCCCCAGGCCCGGCGCTCTGAGCTTCTTCTGAGAGCCCCAGCTGGTCCGGGAAGGTGGGGGATATTAGGGGGCGCAGAGGAAGAAGGGCACCGCAACAGCTTGCGAAGGCCTCCACAATGCTCCAGGTAGACGGTCCTGTCCTTAAAAGTTGTTTCCTTTCTTTTTTTTTTTTTCCTTTCCTTTTCCTAACGCCTCTCTCTTCCTTGGGGATTGGCTAATCTGGAACGAAATCGTTCCTCTCGGGACCATTTAGACCCGGGGAGTGGCCCCTCCAGAGAGAGCCTGCCTCCCCGAGCGGCCCTCCTCATCCCTGGAGGGGGGCTGGCTCCCGGGCGCGGCCTGTCCCCAGGGCTGATTTATTTGGGCCGCGCGCGCCACACCGTTCTTCGACACTCGAATCCAGACGAACCCAGTCGCCAATCGGGCGGGGGCCGGGGGCCTGGCGGCCAAACGGGGAAGGGTGACGGGGGCTGGGGGGCCGTCGTGCGCCGCTTCCGGAGGAGTAGCGAGACCCGGAGAGGACGCGCGATCACCCCCGCAAACGGCAGCGCATCCTCTGTCATTTCACCGATCTCGGGTGCTCCAGCGACGTTTCAGGAAGAAAACGAATACATGCAATTTCTGACTTAACAGCATGGTTTTAATTTGAGAGGTTTTTTCTCTTCTTTTTCTTTTTCTTTTTTTGGTTTTGGTTTTTATTTTTCAAACCAGATTTACGGGACCTTCTCGCTTGTACCATATTTCTTCCCTCCCCGGGGACGCTCTGTGCGAAGGACACGGGGTCACCTCGGCGCCCCCCTCCACCCCCGCCAGGGCCCGGGCCCACTCGCCCGGGTGGGATGGCGCGCCCCCCGACTCGACTCCACCGCCGTCACTCCGACGCAGGTCATCGCCCAGAGAGTGCTGACAGTGATGGTGATGGGGTTTGTTGTTGTTTTGTTTTAATTCTCGAAAAGCCCGAAATACTGCTTGGAAACGTCAGGTGGCGGCGGCTGCGGAAGCGTGGGCCGCGCGCAGCCTGGAGGTGGCCCCACCGTGTGCCCTGGGCCCCCCAGCCCCCTGCCCGCCGCCGGGTCCCGGGCTCCGGGCGTCAGGCGCTGGCGATCGCGGCCCCGCAGCCCCGCGCCGACCCCGCGCGCCGCCGGCGGCCGCCAGCGCGGCGCGGAGGTGGGCGCGCGAAAGGTCACCGCGGTGGCATTCCTCTCCGCGCGCTGTTTACGTGACTTAATGTACTTCGTCCGCCGCGGGTAAGTTAGGGCCGCGATAAGGGGGCGGCCGGGGGAGGGTCGTTGTAAAAGCCCCACGCTGGGCGCCTTCCAGCCCTCCCCTCATCCATTAACCTTTTTACTTTCTTCTTCCCTCTCTCTTTTAAAGCTTGTTATCTAGGCCACCCAATGACCGACGAAAGATTTTCTCCCTCGCTGCTTCTCCCCAGGCCGCTTTAAACCAAATAAATTTAGCTATTAAGGGCCAAGATGTCTGACAAAAGATCGAAAGGTGTCTCTCCGTGATCGCTTAAAGAAGCGAAGGAGAAGCTTGCGGCTCCATCTCGATAAAGACATTCCACACCGGCGCCGGCCTCCCTCCCCGCGGCCTGCTTGCGTCCCGACACCCTGACAGTCCCCACTTGGCGGCCCAGACCTCGGATGGGCCGGGCGGGACCTGCGGCCGCTGCCCGGTCAAAGAGAGCCGGGCCCTAGGGACCCGGGAGAGCCGGGGACTCCAGGCCTGAGCTGGACTCCCCAAACGTGCCCTCCCCCGCCGCCCGCACTAGACTGAAGACCTAAAGCGCGCTCATGCACGCTACGTCGCTTCAATTATGTCCGACTCTTTTGTGACCCTTTGGACTGTGGCCCGCCAGACTTCTCTGTCCACGGGATTCTCCAGGCAAGAATACTGGAGTGGGTTGTCAATTCCTCCTTCAGGGGATCTTCCGGACCCAGAGATCGAACACGGAGCTCCCGCATTGCAGGCAGATTCTTTACTGTCTGTGCCCCCAATGAAGCCCCAAATTAGCTCCCATTTGAATTATTTGCTGATGCTGAGTTTATACTACAAAGCCAAACCACACCTAACCTCTCGCCCACTTCTGCGGTTTTGCTGGGGGGCAGTGTTACTCCGCATCACTGGTCCTCCGAGGCAGACCTGTTGAACCCCAGTCAGAATGTAGTGGGTGGAAGGGACCCGGCATCTGGATCACACGGAGGCTAATGGGGAGGGTGTGGACGGCA
Source organism: Cervus canadensis (assembly GCF_019320065.1). Lineage (NCBI taxonomy): Eukaryota > Metazoa > Chordata > Mammalia > Artiodactyla > Cervidae > Cervus > Cervus canadensis. Next base: position 48,949,002 of record NC_057408.1, read on the forward strand.
GAACGACAGTGTGCACCTGGGAGGCAGCAGTCCAAATATTCAGGCATCCCCAAGTTGAGTTGGGTTATGAAGTGTGGGATATATTATTATTATTATTATTATTATTATTATTAAATTACTGCTGTAATCACTGCTTAAAGCCTTGGACTGCCAGCCATGCTGAGGCCCGCCCCTGAGTGATGCCTTCCCCTTCACCAAAGATGAAGCAAAGAATATCCAATTTCCTGATCAAGGGCTGAAAACTGGGCTGTGCGGAGTCAGATGCTGTGTTTTCAGTTTCCTTGCACTGAGTCGCTGCTTCATCCCCTAAGTGAATAAAGACTCCTCGTACTCCAGGTCCACATAAGCCTTTTCTAACCTCTTTGAAATGGGCTTCCCTGCTGGCTCAGCTGTAAAGAACCTGTCTGCCAATACAGAAGGTTCTATCCCTGGGTGAGGGAGATTCCCTGGAGGATAAAATGGCAATCCACTCCAGTATTCTTTCCTGGGAAATCCTGTGGAGAGAGGAGCCTGGTGGACTACAGTCCATCGGTTGGCAAGAGTCAGACCTGACTGAGCCACTGAACACCCATGCTCCACTTTGAAATATGGCAAGGCAAGAAACTGGGGGTAGAAGCTGAGAACCCTCTTGGCTTCCCTGCTATGGGGCCTCTTCCCACATTTTCTGCCTTTTCAGTCTTTTCTTCTCTGGCAGCGTTAGAGACAAGACTCAATTTCAAAAGGCCATTGAACATCTTCAGCTTCTTTTTGTCATCTCATGCTAGGCTCAAGGAATTAAAGATGCCTCTTTTTTCTCATCTCTTCACCGAAATAAGGTGAACTCCACCTCATTTAATTCTGAGGTGAGGATCATTCCCCTCATCTAATCCTGAACCCTCACCCAGCCTCCAAAGGTGGGAAAAATCAGACCATCAGACAGAAAGGGACCATTTATGTCTCAAGAAGATGAGAAAGATGCAGAAATTTCCATCCCACTAGACAGGTGAAACCCAGGCTTTCTCTGGGCTTTGCAGGTATCACTGGGTGTTTAGTGATGCCCTTTCTAGAGTCAGCATCCCGTGCCACTGACCCAGGGCTGTCTCAGCCTAGAGACCTTTGTGACTGGTTTTCTGGTGGGGCAGGGGGCATTGGAGAAGCAGAAAAAGGCGATGATAGACATTTGGAAATTTGCTAAGTAACTTATGCTCCTCCATGATTCAATCAAAGGGGGGGGGAAAGTGCCCAAGAAAATTTTTTTTTAAGTACTACATTTGCTACCCAGAAATATGACCTCTCCAGCTATGTTGCAAATATGCAGAGAATTAGGACCAAAAGGCTGTCTGCCCATATGCAGTCCTCCAGTTTCCTGCCCTTGCCCAACAGGACTGAGTGTGCACTGCACAAAGAAGAACTCGGAGAGGCACCTACTGGTTCTGAAGTGTTTACAGTCTAGAAGGTTGGCACTTGTGCAGAGCCGGTTAGGCAAAGTACCACAGACAGCTTTCAAGATAGAGGAAGATGTCTGAGCCCTTTTTTCTTTCTCTAGAAAAGCACCCATGCTCAGATTTTCCTCTAGTCTTCATGATGAACATATGAAAAGGAGGGAGGGTGGTATTTGCTCTAGCTCACACACTGAGGGAGTCCTGTGTGAGCCCAGGGAGCTCAGACTCTGGGCCAGCCTTCCTGTTTGAGTCGTGACCTCACCCCTTCCTAGCTGAGTGACCAAGACAATTTGCCTGACCTCTCTGCCTCAGTTTCCTCATCTTTAAAATGGGATTGAGAAAAGCACTTCCCTTACAGGATGGTTGAGAGGGTTAAAAATGGTCTTGTGTGTGAGGGGCTGAGGGGACCCAGCACATCGGAAGCACTGTGTAATCATGAACTATTACCAACATCTGTATTGTAACGAACTCACACCTACTACATCAGATTTCAATTTGGGGGGTGACCCACCTATCCCCCTGGAGCTAAATTAGTTCCCAGAAAAGAACTTCGAGCACTCATTCAACTTTGAGACCCACCATTCACAAGGGTTCTTAGGCTTTTTCTATGTACAGCAGTGGGGACTTCTTCATCGCATTATGATAGGAAAGGAAGGGTGGGTGATACAAGCATAGATCTACTTGTTTTTGTTTTCTTTGAAGAGGAACAATTCCTTGTTTCCCTTGCAAATGCCATCAGCAGACTACTACTGGACAAAGATAGTAATCTTGAGCCTTGTCTCTGCTCCAAGAACTTCAATCCTCAGCAACATTACCTCCCTAGAAGCTTCTTTCTGGCAGGAGATAGGAGCAAATTAACAGCTGGGGCCGTGAAGGAGGGCAGACTTGAGGATGGGCATTAGACATAAGGGGTGGGGGGAGAACTAATTAAATTGACCTGGTTATTCACTACTCTCATGCTTTTTACCTTTCAATTTTGTATTGCTGTTTATGCAGACTTACTCCACACTAATCACATTGTGTTAAGGAATAAAAAAAATAAATAAAATTGTGGTGGTTTTCTTTCTGGCACATTTGTTAAGTTTTCAAATGGGCCTGACTCTGCCACATATATTATATAGGAGCTGGCAAAGGCTTGATGACAAAGAGATCTCTTTCTAGCCTTTTCTGCATCAGAGATGGCCTCCCACATGTGAAGAGAAGAGAAAAAATAAATAAATAAATAAATAAATAAAGATCTATGAGAGAGAAGCTAGGGGCCTCAATATTGGTAGAGGAAAATCCAGATCATTCCAGACTTTTTTCCAACTGATTTCCTTTCTTTTTGTTTTTCTTTTTCTTATAGCATCCCATCTTCTAAAACAAGACCTAAACCTCAATAATGAAAACTTAAAAAAAAATAATCCATGGGACATAACAAAGAATACTGTTTCCTAGATAAAATGGCAGGGAAAGGGGTTTGTTTTTCAGGAGGCAAAGTCTGGAGGGAACATAGAAGTCTTCCCTCTGTGCAGGTTTTCAGCCAGGTTTTTGCCCAGAGTCTGTTTTTCTCTTGTCTCTGACAGTCTTGATCTTCTCTCCTTTTGATTTACTAAGTGCTGTCATTTCTCTGCTCTTTACTTTCACAATCACACATTCAAACCTGATAAAGTTCAAGACCCTGAAGAGTTGCAGCCTTCCCAGATTTACAGTCCTCTGCCCCCCACCCGGGCCAGTGGTCCCCTGGCTGATTGAATCCTCATGGACGGAAGCCATGCAGGATCAACAGGGGAACAACAGCACCCATGTCAGCTCTGTCAGTCAAGGCGAACCTTGGTAGCTTCCTTCCCCTGGAAAGTGATGGCAACCTTCTCTCATTCTATTTCTAACTTCTAGTTTGTAACCTGCCTGTGGGTAGGAACAGAAGTGGTAACTTGCAAATTTGACAGTTGGTAAGAATTAGATGTAAAATCCTGGTCAGCTTACATAATTTTCTTTCTTTTCTTAAAAATCACTTAATTATTAAATATTAACAAATTATTATTATATTTATTAATTATGAGTATAATTATTGACTTAGAAAACAAATAATAACATCATTGATATATATTTATTATTATTTATTTATTTATTTTTGCTGTACCAGTCTTAGTTGTGGCTCTCTGGATCTAGTTCCCAGACCGGGGTCAAACTTGGGCCCCCTGCATTGGGAGCATGGAGTCTTATCCACTGGACCACCAAGGAAGTCTCTCCATGGTTTTCCTGGATCTATGAAAAAGCCTTATGATCGAGGGCAAGCCACTTAACCTCAACTGGAGTTGCTCAACTGGAGCAACTGGAGTGTCTCAGTTGCTCCATCCATAAAATAGTAGAAATATTACTTTCTACACATGTTAATCACAAATCGGTGACTGGAGTCCTCTTCCCTGTGTTAGTTCTGTTAGAGCCCCAGGAAGACCACTAGCATGTATCTGGTCTGGCTGTTTGAATTCTGCCAGGCTAAATACAAACCTACTAGTTAATCTAAATACTATACCAAAGTGCTAAATGAAAGGAGTGATTCATCTTCAAAGACAGAGCAGTTAAATCAGGCTCAAGTTTTCAAACCACTTAAAGGTCTTCCAATGGAAAATGTCATCTAAATAATCTATTCTATGCCTATAAATATGTCGTGTCAACTAAATTACAAAACAGTGACAAAAAGCAGTCACTGACTATGAATGTCCTTATTTCCGATATGGTGACTCTATGGGGACTTCATATTTACTACGTAAGTAAATATTTTACGTAATTTAATGTTTTCATTTATCTTGACCTAGTTGGACCATAAAGAAGTCTGAGCACCAAAGAACTGATACTTTCGAATTGTGATGCTAGAGAAGACTCCTGAGAGTCCCTTGGACAGCAAGGAGATCAAATCACTCAGTCCTAAAGGAAATCAACCCTGAATATTCACTGGTGAAGCTGAAGCTGAAGCTGAAGCTCCAATACTTTGGCTGCCTGATGTGAAGAGCCGACTCACTGGAAAAGACCCTGATGTTGGGAAAGATTGAAGGTGGGAGGAGAAGGGGACCCAGAGGATGAGATGGTTGGATGGCATCACCGACTCAATGGACATGAATTTGGGCAGACTCCAGGAGATAGTGGAAGACAGGGAAGCCTGGCTTGCTGCAGCCCATGGGGTTGCAAAGGGTCAGACACAGATTAGCGACTAAACAACAACAACAGTCAGAAGTTTATGAGTAAGGTAAGCAGAAATTTATGTAGGTCGTTTTTTTTTTAAATCACTGTTCCAAAGCCATAAATTTTAAAAGGTATATTTTTCCCCCTTTAAAGCTCATATTCTGAAAAAAAAACCTAAACTCTCATAATATCTAAGAGGAAAATTATATTTACCTATTAGAGAAAGAAGCTGAATTATTGCCTATGTTCTTTCGAAGGCTTTTTTTTTTTTTTAACCTATCCAGTCAGGAGATGCCAATTAGAGTATATTATGATGTTGCTTTTCTTTCCTGATGGTAAGAATATTCGCTTCTACAGAGGTGTCTAAAAATAGAAACTTGACTTAGTGGATATCAAATAACTTTTTCTGGCTACTCCAAAACTGGGTTACTGCTCTGTTTATAATCCCACAAATTAAAGACATGCAATTATCCAACAAAAACAGTGGGAATATTACACCATTTTTTAAAAGACTGACAACCACATAGCCCATGCCCAGCCAGCTCTAGCCAAAAACCACAGTGTGGATCCACAAATAAAGCTGTCAACCTGTGCATTTCAAAGGCACCTTTCTGTAGAGAGCTCAGCTTGCTTTGGGCAGAAGTGAAAAAGTCTTGATGAATAGAAAAGAGCCTCCCCAGTTGTTGAGCTGGTGGGCCGGCAGCAGAATTCATCCACACCTGAGTACTATGGCTAGATGAAACTCTCCTGTGGAGGTTGAGAGCTGGAGGTCTGAGTTTAAATCCCAGCTCAGCAGCTCATTCTCTTTGTGTGTCCTTATACAAGCTCCCCAATATCTCTTTTTGTGATTTTCCTCATCTGTAACAAAGAAGGTGGTAAGAACAGTAGACTTGGGCTTCCCTGGTGGCTCAGCAGTAAAGAATCCACCAGTCAAAGCAGGAGACATGAGTTCAATCCCTGGTCTGGGAAGATTCCCACATGCCTAGGAGCAACTAAACCCTTGCACCACAATTACTGTACTGGTGCTCTAGAGTTTGGGAGCCACAACTACGGAATCCTGAACACCCTAAAACTTGTGTTCCACAACATGAGAAGGCACTGGATTGAGAAGTCCACGAACCACTAGATAGTAGACCCCACTCGCCGCAACTAGAGAAAAAGCCCACATGCAGTGACGAAGACCCAGCGCAGCCAAAAAATAAATAAAATTAATCAATTAAATCTTAAAAAAGAACAGTAGCCTCCTCCTCAAATAATTCTTATGAAGACCTAATGAGTTAATATTTATCAAATGCTTAGAAGAGTGTCTGGCTCAACAGGCAGACTATTTGAGCCATTTGATAAATAAGGAAAAACACAAATTTCCATTTCAGGTCACCTCTCTAGGGGAAGAGAGATGAAGGGAGAAGGGAGGACATCCCAAGGTCTCAAAAAAGTTAGGTAGGAAGGTGATCAAAGGCAGAAAGAAAAGGTATGGGAAAAAGCCTATAAGTATGTCAGACATTTCCTACTGGGGATTGTTTAAGGTCATAAACTCACTTTTCTGTGCGTAAAACCTTCCAACGTGCTGTCTTTACAATGATGAATGTGCCAATGTCTTGAGCAGTGAACAGAGTCATAGGTTCTCACCCAGCATATTGTGTTTATATCAGAGACAAGAGTGAAGGTTGCAGAGGCAGTAAAATTCTCAAGGTGCAAATATTTTAACAATGAGCAAGTGTAAAAAGTTCCTTCTGGCGAGTCAGTAACTTTTCTCACTCTAGGAAACCCTGCATGATGGCTAGAAGTTGGCCTTGGGGTTACATCCTCCACGTTGTCCTGGGGAGCTTCTGCAGTGTCCACAGTCATGACTGGTGTGACTCTGATGGTCGTGGGATCCATCCTAAAACCAGTGAAGGCTGTCATCACACAGTGGCCCTCTTCTTTCTCCACTCACCCCACGACATTTCCACAATTATGGCTGCCTTCTTGATGCTCAGGCAGTGCTTCTTGTGGTCACTGGGACACAAGGTGGGTCATAGGTGGCTAATCTTTACTGCATCCTTGTGCTGCTCTGGTCGGTGAGATCTCGGGGGCTTGGATCATGTCTTGTTCATCTTTGTATCCTCATGGATACACAGTGTCTAGCCAGACTGTTAAGTGTGATGACTTTGAAAGCTTTTTGTTGTCATTGGTGTTTGTTTTGTTTTTGGCTGCCCTGGGTCTTCATTGCTGTGCGTGGGCTTTCTCTAATTGCGGCGAGCAGGGGCTACTCTCTAATTGTGCTGTTGGGGCATCTCATTGCGGTGGCTTCTCTCATTACAGAGCACAGGCTCAGTAGTCATGGCACACCGGTTTAGACTGGGGATCGAACTTGTGTCCCGGTATTGGCAGGCAGATTCTTAACCACTGGACCACCAGGGAAGTCCTGAAAGTTTTAAGCTACCACGCTCTAAGCCCAAATAGTGAATTCCAACAATATTGATGTCACATCTTTCTATGCTAAGATAATTATCTCTTTATTTGAAGAGAGAAAATTCCTGGAAAATTCTTTTCTTTCTCCCTCTCTTATATCCTCCTAAATAGAATTCTCAACAGAGGTATGAACATCAACTTTGGGGGAGGATTCCAAATTGAATAATGCTGATTATCAAATGATACCTTTATAAGACACTTTCTGATTCAATCATCTTAATACAAACAAATCCCAGCTATAGCCTGTGCAAATTCTCTAATCCCAAGCATCATATCATTGGTCCTTAATAGGAGCCACTGTGAGGCTGTAACTGCAGCAGACATATTCCTTTACTTTCCAAACTCCATCTCAGTTTTTATGGACTTTATATTTCACTACATTCTACTACTTCCAACTTCTAAATACTTTCCACATTTTTTTCCTCTTAATTCAACCACTTAAGAATATTATATTGTCTGTGTTCAGAATTCTTTTTTGGCCAATAATTTATTAAGCCAATTAGAAAGAGCACTGTAAAAAAAAATTTAAAAAAAAGAAAGAGCACTGTAAAAGGGGAATCAATGGTGAACAGTCAGCAAGAATGTATTAAGCAACGCCAGCATCGCCAACACCATGAACACGAAGTGAGGTGTAAATTCTGTTCTGAGTGCTAGTCACATGTTCCTCCTTTGTTTTCATCATTCTAATGTTAACAAACAAATGTCAGTCTTGAGAATAACTGCCTTTTGCCAGTAGTTATAATGAAGGAACAGATTTATAACTGGCACCTGCCAAAAATAAAGTAGGATAAGTTCACATCAAAAAAAAAAAAAAAAAAGGTTAAACAGTACTAGAGAAACAAGGGTCCCTTCTGAAGGATTCATTGGAATTCGGTGTCAAATGCCTTTCACCTACATTTTCTGTCCTGTGGTTCAGGGCAGTGTAGATGTCTCTTCAGTGGTAGGGATATGCCTAGTGTGAGAGCTGGTGACCTACCTAGAGAAAACCGGCCACCATCCACACCATGGTCCTCCCTCCCTGGAGGCCCCCAGATACATGGGAAACCAGGTCAGACACATTAAGAAAATGAAGTTCCAAAGTCCTCACACAACAAACACCATGAAAGATGGAGCACCTTACTAGAACACTGTCGATAAAGTTCCTCCCTACAGAATCCTTTTCTAAAAGAATTGTCACCCTAAAATGTCCCACCCAGTTAGAAGCACCCCAAATCGATTCACAGCACAGTTGCAGGCCCATATCATCAGCTATACTTCTCCTGTAACACACCATCAAGAGCAAACATCACTGCCTGTGTGCCACAACTGAAGCCTGAGCACCCTAGAGCCTGTGCTCCCCAACAAGAGAAGCCACCACATCTTCTCTTACCTGCTTCATCTCTCACACTGATGCAGGGACTATGGGCTTATCACGAGGAAGAGGCGAAGGAAGAATTGTCTCTCGCTCCCTCCCTCCATGTACCAAACCAGGGGCTCACTGAAGTGATGTTAGCTCCGGGCATGACCCTAAGGAACTCATTCAAGAGAGAGAAGCTGCATCCATACAATTCTACCTACAGAGCAACTGTTAGGCCACATACAGGGGTCCTGGTGCGACTCCTTTGTAGGTGAGGTGGTTCAGATAGTAAAGAATCTTCCTGCAATACGGGAGACCAGGGTTCAATCCCTGGGCTGGGAAGATCCCCTAGAGAAAGAATGGCTACCCACTCCGGTAATCTCATCTGGAGAATCTCATGAACAGTGGAGCCTGGTGGGCTGTAGTGCATGGGGTGACAAAGAGTCAGACAAGACTTAGCAACTAACACCCCTTGGGGAGGTCCTGGTCCTATGTAATAAGCAACAACAGGGCAGAGAACAAGACTGATGGAAAGGGAAGAACTATTCCAGTCCATATCCTCTGAACTTCAAGAAAGAAGATGAGATGTATTGACTTCTTTAAATCAAGATATGTAGGGAAAGCCCAAAGCAATGCTATGAAATAGGTCGGATTATCTCCAGTCTCTTGTTTCCACACCCAGTGCTGTGAAATCAACAACAACTCCCATCAGTTACCCCACACTCAATCCTTCCTTTCTTCCCTTTCCCACCCCAAACAGGTAGACACCAGGCTGATCTAAGTTAAGCTACTGGGAGTTCATGGGCTTCTAATAACCAGCCCATCAGAGGAGACATAATCTTGTTTCCATGGAGACTTTGTATAGTACAGTTTCTATAAGGTGTGATTGGTGAAATTTCAGACTTGTTGGCATCCTTGGGAGAAAGGTTTTGGAGGAAGGTCTCCTAGTCATACTTAATTCAGGTAGGTTATCACCCATGATTCCAAGCATGGATCTTTCATTTCAGGTCACCCTTTGAGCTCACTTGACCACTTGTTTTTCAATCTATAACTTAACTATTGAGCTCAAAGTTTTGGGGGTTTTTTTGTTTGTTTGCTTTTTTGCTTTTTTAAAAAGAGAACTTATAATTTAAACTGGAAAAGGAAATGGCAATGCACTCCAGTATTCTTGCCTGGGAAATCCCATGGACAGAGGAGCCTGGTGGGCTACAGTCCAAGAGGTTGCAAAGGAGTCAACTTAGTGACTTAAACAACAAAAATAGTTTAAACATGGCTTTTTACAAATTTCAAATTTATTACAAATTATAAATTTATTTACTTATTATTTATTTTGGCTGCGCTGGTTCTTCGTTGTGGCTCAGGCTTCTCTATTTGTGGTGCTTGAGCTCTAGAGCACGCAAAATCAGTAGTAGTAGCAACATGTGGGCTTAGTTTAGGCATGTGGGATCTAGTTCCCCCACCAGGGCTTGAACCCAGGCCCCCACAGTGGGAGCACAGAGTCTTATCCACTGGACCACCAGGGAACTCCCTGAACCCAAAATATTATGAACTATTACATTTTTGTGTTGAAACCATCTAAAGATGACAAATACCTCTATTCTTAGAAAAAAGTCCCTGCTTTGACTAACCCATGGGTGGAGAATGAGAAAATTACTATTTGCTTTTGCTTAGAAATGTGAGCCTGTTTGGGTCCTCAGGTTTTCATAAAACTGACAAATCAAAAACTGGGTTTACTATAGGAAATAAGGTATTCTGTATATACATATTTAGAGGCAAGATGTGAGCACTGTACTAGAGTTTCAAAAGTGGTTAAAATAATGACAGCAAATTCTCAACTGCTGTGAAAATTAACATGATAGAACTTGCTGAAGGCCAGTGAACAACTGTCAGATGCCATATTATTCAAGAATGCCGCCCTGTTACAAGGACTCACTTTTACTTACTTTCAAATGGACCCATAAGAAAGAATCAAGAAAGCTAGGAAATGCCTTAAACCTCACCTCATATTACACTCTCGTGAGAAACCTAAGACCCAGAGGATCCCCCAAAGTTCATTGGTAAGTTGCTTATTTGGATGTTGGAGCAGATATTCTCATAGAAATAATGTGATAAATGATGGTTAGAACCCAAAATACCATCCTTTCCCTTATCGTTATACAATATTGTGTACTTGAACATTAATTGTTTTCTAATATTGTTCACTGCAAGTGTGTACTGTTTAAACTACATTCTTGGTTAATATGCACAATTGACTACCATTCCTAACATGTCAGAAGGAAGACACAGCCCTTAGAGATGGGCCATATGGTGGCTAGATAGAAGACACTTCCAACCCTCTCTAAAACTCCCAAGATGCAGAAACTCCTCTCTAACTGGATTGAGCAGTGAGAACATTCATGTGTTGATGTAACTAAAGTTCAGAGTCACTTTAATCCAGGAGTTCCTGCCCCGTTTCTCTGCCACGCCCCTGTATGTGTTTCTCCCATTTGGTGACTTTATCTTCAGGTCACTTCTCTCAGGTGGCAAAAGGACTTCTTACATCCAAAAGAAGAGAGAGGAAACCCAGGTCACAGGATTCCAAGCAGGAGTCCTGAAATTCATTTTAATTGGATCCTGTAAGTTATACATCCACCCTGAACCAGTGACCTTAGCTTGGGAATGGAATGGGCTAATTGGGTTAAGCTAATCAAGAATGATGCTTGAGAACATCTCCCCTCAAAGTCCACAGGTGAGAACGATGTAAACTAAGACAAAAATGTGGGTCCATTGAGTTGGGTGAAGGGGGGAAATGGATAGATAAGCAACAATATCTTCTAAACTATCTTTCCCCGTTGATCCCAGCCCCAACTGCTGAAGGAAGGTATTATGTGGCTGGTGGAGCTAAGGAAGCAAGGTTAGCAGGGCCAGGCACATGAGTGTCAGTCAGTGGGTCAGCTCAGTCGCTCAGTCGTGTCCGACTCTTTGCGACCCCATGGACTGCAGCACAACAGACCTCCCTGCCCATCACCAACTCCCAGAGCTTGCTCAAACTCATGCCCAGTGAGTCGGTGATGCTATCCAACCATCTCATCCTCTGTTGTCCCCTGCTCTTCCCGCCTTCAATCTTTCCCAGCATCAGGGTCTTTTCCAATGAGTCAGCTTTTCACATCAGGTGGCCCAAGTATTGGAGTTTCAGCTTCAGCATCAGTCCTTCCAGTGAATACTCAAGACTGATCTCCTTTAGGATGAACTGGCTGGATCTCCTTGCAGTCCAAGGAACTCTCAAGAGTCTTCTTCAACACCACAGTTCAAAAGCATCAATTCTTCGATGCTCAGCTTTCTTTATAGTCCAACTCTCACATCCATACATGACTACTGGAAGAACCGTAGCCTTGACTAGATGGACCTTTGTTGGCAAAGTGATGTCTCTGCTTTTTTCCCCACACGAGTGTGGGGAAGTGGAAATGTTCTACTCTGTTTGCTCCATCTTGGGGTACACTCTACCCCCATCCTCAAGGAGCCCTAGGCCATAAGTCCCTACTCTGTCCCAGATCCCAGCCCCTAGACCTTCACTCTACCTTAGAACTTTAGGATCTACCACCACCACTAGAAAGAAAAATACCAATGGAAAAATTATATCTTTTCCTACATCATTTAAAAATGTTTACATTTTCCATCTTCCTCTTCATTCCACTTCATTGTAGAAGGGAAACTCAAGGGCCATAGAAATTCGACTTACGCTTTGTCCCCTGACAAAGTGGCTTAGGCACCAATTGACTGATCAGTATGCTTTGGGACAAAATTGTGGTGGCTTTTTTTTTTAAGTTATTTATTTTATTTTTGGTTATTCTGGGTCTTGGCTGCTGTGCATGGGTTTTCTCTAGTTGTGGTTACGTGGGGACTGCTCTCTAGTTGTGGTACTTGGGCCTCGGGGTATCTTCTCTTGTTGTGGAGCATGGGCTCTAAAGCTCGTGGACTTAGTTGCTATGTGGCACGTGGAATCTTCCCAGACCAGGGATGGAACCCATGTGCCCTGCAGTGATAGGCAGATTCCTATCCAGTGTACCACCAGGGAAGTCCTGTGGCTTTTACAAAACATACATTTATTTATTTGGCTGTTCGGGTCTTAGTTGCAGCATGGAGGATCTTTGGTTGTGGCATTCAAACTCTTAATTGTGGCATGTGGGATCTAGTTCCCCAAGCAAGGATCAAACCCTGGCCCTCTGCATTAGGAGCATGGAGTCCTAGCCACTGGACCACTAGGGAAGTCCCTGTGATGGCTTCAAATCCACTGTTTAATGGTCTATCTGTAGTCAATCGGGTGCTAAAAATTGCAAGGTCAACATGAGACCATCTAAAGAAATGTAGAAAGTGAGATTAATACTTCTTTCCCAATTACCTCATGTTAATAAAGCTACATATGCCCAACTCTGCAGAGCATCCTCTTTTTGACTAATGCTGGGGACAGTGTTTATTCCTGAGCCATGAAGCTGTAAAATATAACAAATAGACTTCTGATTGGAAAAATAGTCTGGGACTGGATTTGCAACAATCAATGAAAACACAGGAGTGAAACAGAGAAAGGGTCAGATACTCGGGCTTCTCAGAGAAATTGTCCCACATAAAGACTGATTTCAATCTCACTCCACTGTACTCCAAAAATCCCACTTTCTAAAATGGTGGTTTCCCACTGCAGGACTGGCTCAGAGCCCAGGCTCCGTGTCTCTAGAGCTTTCCACCGAGTTCCAAGTAATGCAGTCTTCGCTTGACTGGAAGCGGAAGGCTGGAAATAAATTGTCCTATTAAGTGTTCAATGGGAAAGAGTCTGTTCTATTGCAATAATAATAATTTAGCTGTTTGCTATGACTCACTGTCACATGAAATGCTGACTTCATAAAGAGATGTACAGCTGCCGTATTTAGAAACTGACTTACCTGCCGTAGATGCTGAGCAATGTTGACACCTGTTCTATGTCTTGGGGGTGTAGTATGCAGTTGTCGAAAAGACAAGAACCAGGAATTTTCTTTCTGATCACGGCAAATAACTCCTGAAAGTTTTGGCTTTTATTATATATTATTTTTGAAAATGAAGTTTTTGTTTCTGAGTAAAACACACATATTCTGCGGAGTAGAAGTGAATTCCCCCCAACTCCCCATCCCCCAGCATGGAAGATCTTACTTCTCCGACTAGGGACTGAACCCATTCCCCCAGTACTGGAAGCTGGAGTTATATCCACTGGACCAGGGAAGTCACTAGAAGTGAATGTTTTTTTAAAAATATTCCTTTTCCTTTTGACTAATTTCTCTCTCAAATAGTTTCTGCTTTTAACTAGCATGATTTTATCTTCTGTAAAGAAAATTGCTTTTAATTTGGGGCCATGAATACAGGGACAAAGATCAGTATAACAATATTAGTTGTTTTGCATTATTATCGCTCAGTTTGGGGTGTCATTGCCCCTTCACTTTATTACACAAGCTGTTTTTTTTTTTTTAAAGGGTGAACGCTCTCTCCTCAATTTAGATTGAGGTTTCCAGGAATGTTTTCCAAATTATCCCACTCCCCTGTGACTTTCCCTACCCTTCGAGGGGCCCATAGTTAAGCCTGGAGGAAAAGGTTAGTTCACAGCACACTAGAGGCTGTTTAAATGGAAAGGAGCTGTTTCGAAACCCTCATTTCTCAACTGTCAGCATTTAAAATATATGGGGCAGTCACAAATGGACTTAAATGGATATAGTCTTTTGGAAAGTAACGTGATAATCAGCTTTAATAGCCAGGGAGTTTATTGTGCAACATTACAACACCTACTCCAGTGGTGGCAAACTTTAAAGAATTTATATGACCCACAACAAGGAAATGTTAAACGTCGCACATGCATACAATGGACCATTCTATTGCCATTAAAAACAGGTTTTTAAGGAATATTTAGTCAATGGGCAAATGTTCACCTTTATGGCATAATCATCTCTGTGGCTGGTGAGATAGGAAGGGCTTGGTTTTCTCTGTGTGTGTGCTTGAGTTTCTCTATTTCACATATGTCTAGAATGAGCGTGCATTGTTTTCAAAATAAGAAAAAATAAATTCCAGGAATTCAGGAAGGTTGAGTTTGGACCCTCACCCTGAGCGTGAAGTCTGGCTGTCAGTGGGTCAGTGGATCAGGCAGCAATATTTATCCAGCACCTACTTTGTGCCAGGAGCAGGGACGAACACTGGGAACACAAAAGGATAAAAAGAAAACAAAACAATGCCAATCAGCAGGGGTGGCTGGGCTGAGGCACTTAGAGTTCATGGGTCTTTTTTTTTTTTTTTTTTAGATTTTTTAAATTTATTCTTTAAATTTACATAATCTTTAAAATTGATTTGTATCTCTTTTTTTGGCCTCTCCATACAGTATGTGGGAACTTAGTTCCCTGACCAGGGACTGAACCCATGCCCACTGCATTGGAAGTGTGAAGTCTTAACCACTGGACCGCCAGGGAAGTCCTCACAAGTCTTAATTGTGTGAACAAAAGTGGATGCTGGGTGTCCTGTTAGTCAGTTCTAATTGCTGGTACCCTAAGGAAAAGAAGCTGGTGTAATAGCAGCTATATTATCCAATCAACAGAAAGTCCACTTTATCAAAAATTTCTTTCTCCAATATGCTATTTTTAGGAGAAAAAGATAAATGGTTAAGGAAGCAAGGTACTGTAGAAGGTGATTAGCTCATCTCCCACTGTTCAACGAGAATCGCTTTTCATACTAATGTAAGATAGTGTCTGATTTTCTTCCATCCAAATCTCATTCTCTTTTTATTTATAGCAACTTGATTAATCCTGCACATCTAAGGAATGGCCTAAAATGTCTATTCAATTTTAAAGAAAACTTTTCCTTCATCTTTGTATTTGGATTCTTTGAAGAGTGGGGGGTCCTGCTACATACAGAAAAGTTTAGTTAACTAGAACCTCTCAACCATTCTGGATAAATAGAATTCTGTATTTAGAATGCCAGGTCACCTTGAAGAATTCAGCTTGAGATAAAAATAACTTTTATAAATTATATCTGCAAGAAACTTCTGTTTAAATAACTACTATTGTTGTTGCTTGTGAAGAGAAGACTGGATTATTATGGGTGAAAATATACATAATAATTAGCCAAAAGAGTGACTTCCCAGGTATTCCAGTGGCTAAGACCCTGATCCCAATGCAGGGGGCCCCTGGTTCTAATCAGCAAACTATTCATAGATCCAGCATGCGGCAAGAAGATCGAGAGTACTGCTTAAGACCCAACACAGCCAAATAAATCAATAAATATTTAATACATTTAAGAAAACACCTGTGGGTTTCACTTTTCTCATCTGTAGAGTGGAAGTGGCAATGGCTACTTTCTGATTACTTTACAGTGATGACTTAAGGATAAATCATATATTAATAAGTGCCCATAATTCCTTGACAGAACAAACTATAATTGGCTGAAACTCACAAAAGTGGTAGTCAATGCAGGTATGAAGATGCCTCACCAACTCCAAGCCTTTGTCTGTGCAACCCCACCTTTAATGATCTGCCTGTGTTTGGATTACAGAGTGAGCAGAGGATAAACATTCTCTTGCCTTTCTTTTTTTTTTTTTTAAGGATAATCTAGGGCTGTATAGGTAAGGAAAATCTATAAAAACTGTCTGAGGTAAGTCACAACTAACATTCATAGTAAGAATAATGAACACAGAAAATCACCATCTGGAAAACACCACAATCATTGCTTAAGGGATGAATCATCACTGAAAGCTAAAATTAGTCAGTGAAAGTATGATAAGAAACAAGATTTCTATTTAATACATAGTCTCAAAGTAGAGCCCTACAATACTTATTAAGGAAAAAGCAGTAACTTGACAGCGGAGGAACCTAACAGATACCACCTTAACCAGATTGATTAAATTTATCATCTCTTATAATGAGATGGATCAACATAACATGCCTCCACACACAGATGCTCTGAGAAGGGCCCAACCTCATTCTGGTGGTACAAAAACTTCATGAGGAAATACAAAATGACCCAAGTTGAGGGTCCCTCTATTAAATACTTGGTCAGTACTTTTCAAACATGTCAAAAGTTGTGAAAAACAAAGGACTGAGAAAGTGTTCTAGATTAAAGGAGACAAGGAAATGCAGGCAGCTACTGCAACCTCTGATTCCTCATTGGATCTGGGGTCAGAAATCAATGGTGATATTTGAATCAGGTCTGGAGTTTGATAAGAGTGATGCCTCAGAAATAATGTCTCAATTTTGATCATAATGATATGTAAAATGTTAACTTTGGGTGAATCTGGCTGAAAGGTATATAGGAATTCTTGTTTCTAATTATGCATTTTTTCTTTCTTTCTTTTTTTTTTTTTTGGTACATCTGAGGGGGGGAAAAAAAAAACCTGTTCAAGTTAGGCAAGTAGATTTTTGTTGTTGCTCAGTCACCAAGTCATGTTCAACTCTTTGCTACCTCATGGACTGCAGCATGCCAGGCTTCCTTGTCCCAGATAGAAATTTCTTAAAATCATTTTTGTGAAAGTGATACTCAGAGGAAATAAGCAGAAATATGACTTGATGTACCATGTCAGGATGTCTCAAAAGGCCCCTCTTCAGAATTTGAGACAGAAGTTTTGAGAAGTGGTTTTCTCTTCCTTTTGCCAAACATAAAATCATGGAATCTCAGTACTGGAGGGAAACTTGGGGGGAGAATATTGATAAGGAGGAAACTAGCCACAACTTTAATATCCAGCAATAGGGAAATCATTCATTATGCTTTCCACACACTCCCTGTACTTACATAGCCAGTAAAGGTTGTTCTCATGAGAAATCATACAGCAAAATGGGAACATGTCTGCACTATAATTTTATTCCTTTAAAAATCAGGATGCAAATTACATATATACACTTTCTAAATCCAAGTACCTAAACTATACATCCATGAAGAAAGGCAAAAGAAATACTTGGTAAATTTGGATAAGATGATGGGATTGTGGGGACATTTTTTCTTTCCCTATTTTCCAAATTTCTTATGATATTTTAAATGTCAAAATATTTTTAGAAAGAAAAAAATGAAAGATCTCCTAACTTTGAGCCAAAATTTATTCTCTACAACAAACTCTAAACCTTCTTTCACATGACTGCCTTGCCCACAGTCCCTCAGCTGTAGGTACGGGAGACTTTCATATACACTCCAACCTGACCCAGACACTGGGCCACTCCCCAAGGAGGCAACTTACAAAGAATTTCCTAGGCTCTTCCTGACCTGAATTTGATGTCGGCTCTTTTGAGTTTGGGAGATGAGGCCTGGGAAAGCCCATGAGTGTAGCTTTAACTTCCCTGATTACGCCCCCAAATTCACTGGCTTTGTCTCAGTTCCCTTTTCACTTTCATCCACCCATGAGGCTGAAGTTTCACTCCCTCACTTGGTTGGTCCTTGCTGGTCCCCTGCCCCCATCCTCTGGGAGCCGAGCCCTGTTCCAGTGTATTGGTTCGCTAGCCCTGCTATAACAAAGCACTACAGGCTGAGTGACTTAAACCACAGAAATCCATTGTCTCACAGCTCTGGAGGACAGAGGTCCAAGATCAAGGTGTCTGCAGGGCTGGTTCTTCCTGAGGGCCGAGAGGGAGAGCTCTGGTCCAGACCTCTCTCCTTGGCACCAAATGTCCACCTTTTCGTTTTGTCCTTCACATTGCCTTCCCTCTACATGTTTCTCTGTGTCCAAATTCCCCTCTCCTTAAAAAGGCACAGAAGAGTCAAACTGAGCAACTAGTCACAACACAGTCATTGGATTAGGGCCCACCCTAATCCAGGATGACCTCCATGAAACTTGATTACATCAGCAAAGACCTTATTTCCAAATAAGGTCACATCCTGAGGTTCTGAGGAGTAGTAGGCTTTTCTACATATGAACTTGAGGAAGGGTGGGGGCAGGACAGGATTTAACCCATAACATCCTGAGGCACTGGTGGACAGTGACTCCAAATGAGATGAGAAGACCTGAGAGTATCAACAAGCCTCTGGCCTGACACTTTCTAGAGCTCTCAGATAGTGATTTTTTTTTCTCTGTTAACCACACAGCTGAGAGGCTTGTGGGATCTTAGTTTCCCCCCCAGGGGCCAAACCTGCACCCTTGGCAGTGAAAGCGCAGAGTCCTAACCACTGGACTACCAGAGAATTCCCCACTGATAATGGATTTTTTATCAGACTCCTTTTTAACAGACTTGTGCTGCTTGGCTACAGGGAGTTATTCTGCCTGCTGGAGGGTTATCCCCATTGGATGAGTGACAAGTGTATCTGCCCATCATAAAGAATCTGCTTGCCTGGTCACATGAATTTCAGAATCATATTTATCAATGAAAAAAAAAAGGAATTACTGTTTGATATTCTATAGTCTCAACTGTACATTTTTTAAATCTTTATGAAAATATTTTAATTTTTTTCACCCACATAGACAAAGAAATTCTTTTCTCTTGATGGAGACAATTAGAATTTCAAGAGAACATTTTTTTAAAAGTCTTTTTAAGGAATGACATGTGCCTATTTCAAACATAGAAATGGGCATAGAAAAGTTGTGTTCGCAAAATCAGGGTGAGATTTTCCATTAAAGTTTTTGAAAGGATTTTATCAGAATATTTAATTCAGATTTGATATTTAATATTTTCCCACTCATCTTCTAGGCAAATGGTGTGTAGTAACTGCTTTTATGTTCTGATCCTCTCCTCCTAAATATTCATCATTATGCTCTTCCAGTTAGTTCCTCTGCAACATCCAGGTAAATATACCCTAATAAATAAGCTTCTCTGCCTCATAAATATGGGCATAGGTTTCATTTCATCACTGTATGTCAGTCTTTTTTTTAAAAAAAATAGTACTAGTTCTTTATTCTACCAAAATTGGATCTCATATTATGTACATCTATATGTAACTTACTTTGTTTACTGAATATGTTTTCACATTTTTCTGTGTAAATGTACAAGAAGTTGCCTCATCTTTTTTTTTTTCTAACTTTTTTAAAATTTATTTTTTTATGGAAGTATGCTTGACTTACAATGTTGTGTTAATTTCAGCTATATCCCGAAGTGTGTCTATAGGCCCCAAGCCCTGTCTACAAGGTTTCTATGAGGTCATCTTGTCTCTGCCTGGTGTTAAAATCTCAAGTTTCCTTTGCTTGTTACCTGTGCCCTATGTGTTTGTACTTAGACATCTGAGGCCTTAAGTATTGTTTCTGGCTTCCTTCCCAACTGGTTTCTCACATGAATCACCAGGCACCTCTCACTCCCTTCTTTCTATATTGTACCTATTACTCTTCAGAGTAACTAGATTCGAAGGTTTACCTGGCTGCTTTCCTCCCTTCCCTCACTTATTCTCTTTTCAAGCTCCATGGATAAATTACTATTTATCTGGTACACTCCTGGGTTAATTATTATTCCCAATCATGGGAGATGTCCTCCATCTCAAATCAAAAGTGCACCACTTCCATCACCTAACTACCCAGTACTAAGATCCATAAATCCAAATACAGTAAAATGAAACCATCTTCAGGGCCTGCCACTCAAGTCTCCGACCTTCAAACTCACAAATGTCACTGTGTGCTCAGTTGATCAGTCATGTCTGACTCTTTACGACCCCATGGACTGTATTGGCCATCTCCTGGATTGGCAGGTGGGTTTTTTACCACTGAACCGCCAGGGAAGTCCACTAATCAACCAATCGGGCTACCAACTCCTAGCCTTTGTAGTCTCTTTTTTTTTTTTTTTTCCATTTATTTTTATTAGTTGGAGGCTAATTACTTTACAACATTGCAGTAGGTTTTGTCATACACTGACTTGAATCAGCCATGGAGTTACATGTATTCCCCATCCCGATCCCCCCCACATCCCTCTCCACCCGATTCCTCTGGGTCTTCCAGTGCACAGGCCGAGCACTTGTCTCATGCATCCCTCCTGGGCTGGTGATCTGTTTCACCATAGATAAATATATGCTGTTCTCTGAAACATCCCACCCTCCCTTCTCCCACAGAGTCCAAAAGTCTGTTCTGTACACTGTGTCTCTTTTTCTGTTTTGCAATATAGGGTTATCATTACCATCTTTCTAAATTCCATATATATGTGTTAGTATACTGTAATGTTCTTTATTCTTTCTGGCTTACTTCACTCTGTATAATGGGCTCCAGTTTCATCATCTCATTAGAACTGATTCAAATGAATTCCTTTATGGTGAGTAATATCCATGGTGTATATGTACCACAGCTTCCTTATCCATTCGTCTGCTGATGCATCTAGGTTGCTTCCATGTCCTGGCTATTATAAACAGTGCTGCGATGAACATTGGGGTACATGTGTCTCTTTCAGATCTGGTTTCCTCAGTGTGTATGCCCAGAAGTGGATTGCTGGGTCATATGGCAGTTCTATTTCCAGTTTTTTAAGAAATCTCCACACTGTTCTCCATAGTGGCTGTACTAGTTTGCATTCCCACCAACAGTGTAAGAGGGTTCCCTTTTCTCCACACCCTCTCCAGCATTTATTGCTTGTAGACTTTTGGATAGCAGCCATCCTGACTGGCGTGTAATGGTACCTCATTGTGGTTTTGATTTGCATTTCTCTGATAATGAGTGATGTTGAGCATCTTTTCATGTGTTTGTTAGCCATCTGTATGTCTTCTTTGGAGAAATTGTAGTCTCTTTAAAATGCTTCCTTTCTTTGCTGGTGAAGTCATTCATTCCCACAGGAGGCAGAGTGATCATTTTTCAGAGTCCTAGGTATTACCTTCAAGCAACCAATCTCCTCCACTCACTTCAGCCAATCCATTGTCCTGTTAATTCTTCCTCATAAATGCTTCTTGGGTCTGTGATATTTCTATCTCTACTGTATTGCCTTAATTGAAGCCCTCATTGTATCCTGTTTCGTACATTGCCCTGCTCTCTTTTGGGGCTTCCCAGGTGGCAGCAGTGATAAAGAATCCACCTGCCAATGCAGGAGACACAGGAGTCAATCCCTGGGTCAGGAAGATCCCCTGGAGAAGGAAATGGCAGTCCACTCCAGTATTCTTGCCTGGAGAATTCCATGGACAGAGGAGCCTGACAGGCCATAGTCCATGGGGTCTCATAGAGGCAGACACGGCTGAGCACGCATGCAGCACAATGCTCTCTGCTCTCTCTTACGGTGTAGTCTCCACCCTGCCATCAGTTATTGCTCGAGGCTTCTCAAAAACTGTTAGTAGCTCACATTACTAACCAGTGAAATTCATCACCTTTGATAATATGGCCCCAACCCTCTGTTCTGGCCTCAATATACATTTGGTGCCAATAATCTTGTGCAAAGTGAGCAATCTTCAATTCACAGAATGTATCATATGCTTCCATGCTTTGGGGCCTTCCCTCTTGTTCCTTAATGATTATTCCATCTTTCCTCAAAGCTCATGTAAGGAAGCTACTCTGAGTCTCCTCCTTCCCCACACCTTGCCAGAGCTAATCTCTTCTTCCTCTAGTTCCTCTTTTAGCGCCCCCACTGTGTTTTTGTTGTCTGGCAGACACGGATTGCATCATAATCTTTTCTCCATCTCTCCCCAGCACTTGACTCAGAGCCTGGCACGTAACAATTGCTTGAATTGTTAAATTTCCAAGAATTTGTGAGCTAGTTGCCTTGACTTTGGTTGCTTAAATTAGCCATGAAAGTGAAAATGTTAGTTGCTCACTCATGTCCCACTCTGTGACTCCACAGACTGTAGCTGGCCGGGCTCCTCTGTCCATGGAATTCTCCAGGCAAGACTACTGGAGTGGACTGCCATTTCCTCCTCCAGAGGATCTTCCCAACCCAGGGATCGAAC
Source organism: Cervus canadensis (assembly GCF_019320065.1). NCBI lineage: Eukaryota > Metazoa > Chordata > Mammalia > Artiodactyla > Cervidae > Cervus > Cervus canadensis. The sequence goes on from NC_057408.1 coordinate 48,971,169, forward strand.
CCAGATTTTCCGCATTGCAGACAGATTCTTTACCATTTGAGCCACTTGGGAAGCCTTAGTGGAAGTATTTACACCATGGAAAACACTGCGATAAAACAACACTACAGTATAACCTTTTATTTTTTGGAGAAAGTTGCTTCTTAAATGTTTTTTTAGAAATCACAGTAGAGTTGCTTCACAATGTTACGTTAGTTTCTGCTGCACAAGGAAGTGAATCAGCCATATGCAAACGTATCATCTCCTCCCTCCTCCTTGGACCTCCCTCCCACCCCACCCTCAATCCCACGACCCTAGATCATCACGGAGCAACAAGCTGAGCTCCCTGCACCATGTGGCAGGTTTCCACCAGCCATCTATCTTAGACATGGTAGTGTATATACGTCATTCCCAAACTCCCAATTCATCCTCACCCTCCATGTCCACACGTCAATTCTCTGGGTCTGCGTCTCTTTTCCTGTCCTTCAAACAGGTTCATCTGTACCATTTTCTACATCCCACATATATGTGTTAATACAGCACACCCCTGATTATACAAGTAATACTAGTCATTTTTTTATTGGACACAATCAGAATCAACTGTCCTCTTTAGTACCTCCCATACTCAATCCAATAAACAGTTTGGTGTGTTTCTTCCAGACCTTTTTCATACATTTATGTATTGTGACATTTGCTGAGTTTAAATGTACTGGCTTATTGCCTCTCAGCTGGGAAGCTTTCTCAGACTGCTCCTGCTGCCACTATTATGTCTTTCCTCTGATCTCCTTCTACACCCACTACATCTTTTCTAACTTCTGTGTGCCTTGTTTTTTCTTAAGATTTCAAGCTGTTTGGAGAAAGGTATCCTTAAATGCCTGTATTTTCTACTCAACGGGCAACCTTCATTAAAATGAGTACGTTCTAAGGATCCAATGTACAGCATGCTGACCACAGTTAACAATACGCTATTGTACACTTGAAAGTGGCTAAGAGAGCAGATCTTAAGTGTTCTCACCACAAAAAAAAAAAGGCAGTTATATGAGATGATGGTATTAACTAATCTTATTGCAGTAATCATTTTGCAATGTGTATGTTCCTCACATTGAACACCTTAAACTTATACACTGTTAGGCATCAAATTATATCTCAATAAAGCTGGGGGGGAATTAAAATGAAATAAAAAGAACCGACCCTCCAAAATGTCACTCGTTTAATTCTTTGATCCAAAACCGGCTAGGAATCATCCAGTGCCATCTGAATATAGCATTAGATAGACAGAATCCAAGCAATAAGCCCTTTCAAGGTGTTTTCTTTATTTTTTCTCTCTTTCTTCCTTTGGCTACCTCGAGTCTTAGTTGCATCATGCAGAATCTATCACAGTGATGCACAGATTCTCGAGTTGCTTCGTGTGGGCTCAGTAGTTGCATGCAGGCTTAGCTGCTCCACAGCATGTGGGATCTCAGTTCCCCAACCAGGGATCGAACTCAAGTCCCCTGCATTGCAAGCTGGATTCTTAACCGCTGGACTGCCAGGTAAGTTCCTCTTTAATTTTTTATATAAAGGGCAAACTGTTTCCTCCGGGTACTGCAGTGCCTCAGTCATGAAGTAAAAGACAAGAGAACGGTACCATGTTTTGATCTGTTATCATGTCCTCAGTTAGGCAAGGCTTCCATCTCTTCCCAGGTCACCCTGTGGACCGGGAGCCACACAGAGTAAGAACGAACCTTCCGGCTCTCAGCAGAGATTCTCATGGTAAGTAGACCTTCCCTGTGGGTGTGGAGCTGCCATCTGCCCAGTAAATCTACCCCTCTGTGTCCAGGAAAACACTGTGATGCAGCCTGAGGGCTGAAGTGGGATCCCAGTTGGATGGCAGACCTCAATTTCAGATGCAGAGAAGAGGTCTTTTTGTCTTACACTTGCTCTTGCCCCATGAGCCATGAGGACCTTGAGCTCAGGCAGCAAAACTCACTCATATTTGTTTATCCAAAGGCTACCAGAGCACCAAGCATACTGTTGGATGATCAATAAGCGTCAACAGAATGAATTATGAGTCTGTGTGAAGGATATCACAATGTCCCTTGTACTGTTCTTTCAACTTCTATGTAGGCTTGAAAGTTTTCAAGCAAAAAAGTTGAGGAAAAAAATATCCTCCCAACCCAAGGATCAAACCCTGGTCTCCAGCACTGCAGACAGATTCTTTACCATCTGAGCCACCAGGGAAACCTGAATTGAATGGTGGGAGGGTCACTAAATTTTTGAGTGACGGTGCCTAGGATGTTTAGTTCAATAAATTTAGTTCTTCCTAAAGAGCAGCCATCCTTACAGGATCTAAAAGCCTCTGAAATGTTTAAAGGTGGTTCTGTCTGGCGTGAGTGTGCCCTGGAGGGGGTGGGAGAGGGAGGGGCAGGAGCTGCCAGGCAGGGGCATGATTATGGAGTAAAATATCACAGCTTCCGCCAGGGGAGGGGGTCCCTCCCCAGTCTGGGGTCTGTCCAAGGAAGGCTTGAATAAGGACATTGTAAGTGGAGTGAAAATCTGAGATGTGGAACTCCACCCACTCCATCCCAAGGAGCAACCTCTCTACACTCTGCCGCAGGTACAACAAGACCTGCCCCTGGGAAGTGGCCACCTTACCTGGCTCCACGGGTCTCCACCTCAGGGCTCACCTTCTCAAGTTCAGAGCCCTCTGCTAGCAGGCTACACCTGCTAATCTCAGTAAGTCAAGATCACCTACAGCTTTGATTTGGCCGTCTCTCTACCAACCTAAATCTTCATTTCAGATTCCAGGAGCGCTTGAATTGTTTGCCTCTTGAGAAACTAAACATTCACCATTTATCTTTGCTCACATTTTAGAAATCTCCAGCTCCAGGACTCAACCTCCTCTTCTCTTTTTCTTGATGTCCAATGGTGATGTTGTCCGGGTGACCTGGTCTTCAGCACATGCCCAAGCCCTCCCTAATGTAATTCCCTCCTCCAAATTGTAAGCTGTGGTTGGTTAATATCAGTAGTAACCACAGAACACATGAGAAGTCAAGACACTTTTCATTGAGAACTATTAGTGATATGATTAGTCATCATCTGTTGAACTCTAATGGGGCTTCCCTGGTGGCTGAGTGATAAAGAATTCACCTGCCAGTGCTGGAGACACAGGTTCAATCTCTGGTGCAGGAAGATCCCACATGCCTAGAAGGAACTGAGCCCGTGTGCCACACTATTGAGCCTGTGCTCTAAAACCCTGGGAACCACAACTAAGGAGTCCCCACGCCACAACTACTGAAGTCCGTGCACTCTAGAGTCTGTGCTCTGCGACAAGAGAAGCCACTGAAGTGAAAAGCCCAGGCACCATAACCAGAGAGTAGCCCCTGCTTGCTGCAATTACAGAAAAGCCTGTGTAGCAATGAAGACCCAGCACAGACAAAAATAAATTAATTAATTAATTAAAAAAAAAAAAAGAATCCACCTGCAATGCAAGAGACATGGGTTCAATCCCTGAGTCAGGAAGACCCCCTGGAAAAGGAAATGGCAATCCCCTCCAATATTCTTGCCTGGGAAATCCCATGGACAGAGGAGCCTGGTGAGCTGCAGTCCATGAAGTCGAGAAGAGTCACATATGACTAAGCGCGTGTGTGCACACACACACAGACACACACACACACATGCACACATTGAACTCTAAAACCTCACATCTGCTAAACACTAATAATAACAGTGTTAGATATGTATTGAGCATTTACTATGTGCCAAGGATTGTGGTTAGTGTTACCTTAATTTTCTCATTGAATTCTAACATAGGTTCTTTCCAGTGAGTGTTATTTCTATCCTACACATAAGAAAACTGAGACATACAGAAGTCAATGAGTGGTAGAACCACAATTGGAAGCTGGTCACTGTTTCAAAATCTGTGCTCTTCATGAGTTATGCTAAAGTGTCTTTCCCTAAGTAACTTATTTTGAAGTGAAATGAGTAACTTTAGTTTTAAAAGTGTTGCGGGAATTCTCTGGCAGCCCAGTGGTTAGGACTTGGCCCTTTTTCACTTTCACTGCCTTGGCCTGGGTTTAATCCCTGGTCGGGGAACTAAGATCCCCCATCAAAATAGTATGGTACTTGCATAAAACAAATGGAACAGAATTATGAGCCCAGAAACAAACCCAAGTGTACACAGTTAACTAACATTTGACAAAGGAGTCAAGAATATTCAATGGAGAAAAGGCAGTTTTTTTTTCAATACATGGTGCTGAGATAATTGGATAGTCACATGAAAAATAATAAAACTGAACCCAAATCTTACATCACTCATAAAAGTTAACTTAAAATAGATTAAAGCCTTAAATGTAAGACTTTAAATCATGAAATTCTTAGAAGAAAACCAAGGAATAAAGCTTCTTTACATGGGGGTTGGTAATCAGTTTTTAATAAGACAGCTAAAGCACAATTAGCAAAACAAACAACAAACAAGTGGTCCTCCATCAAACTAAAAAGCTACTGCACAGAAAAAAGAAATTATCAACAAAGTGAAAAGAAAACCTGTGGAATGGGAAAAAAAAAAAAACATGTGAACCATATATATATTGAGAAGCTAACATCCAAAATCTCATACAACTCAGTAGCAAAAAAGAGAAAAATAACCCAGTTTAAAAATTGGACAAAGGACCTAAATAGACATTTCTCCGAAGAAGGTATACAAAAGGCCACTAGGTACATGAGAAGATGCTCAACATCACTAGTCATTAGGAAAATGCAAGTTAAACCACAAGGAGAGGTTAAATCACCTCTTACCTGTTAGAATGGCCATCGTCAAAAGGATAAAAATAATAAATCTTCCTGTGAATGCAGAGAAAAGCGAATCCTTGTGCACTGTTGTGAAACTATAAACTGGTATAGTCACTATGGAAAAGAATGTGGAGGACCCTCAAAAAATTAAAAATAGGCCAACCATATCATCCAGCAATTCCACATCTGGGAATATACCCAGAGGAAACAAAAATATCAACTTAAAAATATATCTGTATCCCCATGTTCTTTGTAGCATTATTTACAGTAGTCAAGATGTGGAAGCAACCTCTGTGCCCATCAATGGATGAATGGATAAAGAAGTTGAATACATAATAGGAGATCCAGTAATTTACAAAGAACTGTGCCAATTGACACTCTCAGGAGACTTATATGAGAGTCCTGCATCCTCGGCAACACTTCATATTATCAGTCCCTTTAACAGTCGTCATTCTTTTAGGTGTGTAGCAGTATGTTACTATGATTTTAATTTGTATAACCCTTATGATTAAAATGAGGTTGGGTACTTTTTTACATATTCACTGGCCATTTAATCTTTTTTAAAACATGGACCCATTCAAGTCTTTTGCCCATTTTTTTGATTGTCTTTTTCTTATTAATTCCTAGGAACTTTTTAATATTCTAGATATGAGTCCTTTCTCAGACATTTCCATTGCAAATATCTTTTGCCAAGTATGTTTCTGCTTTACCTTCTCACTCTCTATGCAGTTTGCCTATGTTGAATTTTTAAAATATCATTATGTGAAAAAAAAAAAAAAACTGCACAAATAACCTCAAAATATCACTTTAGATCTTTTGATTGGTGGAAATATATGTGACATTTTCCTTCTTATTTTCACTTCTTAATATTTTCCTAAACTTTTATTTCTCATTATAAATAATAAAATTTCTATTTTAAAACTAATTATATGAGACTCTAACAATGAAACCATGAAATGCTAATGACAATGTAGAAAGAAAAAAAAAGACAAGAAACAAATTTGATTTCATCATTTGAAGTGAAGAAGGAGTTTCTATTCTTATTATTAGAAAACAAAAGCTTAAATAGATGATTCTTAAAGTTCCCGTGGATAACACTATGGATTGAAGAGAGCATCCCCAAAGTGATACTTGTCTAAGGATTGTGTGTGCCTTGGCTTTCCTTGGCTCATCACTCGCCTGCCATGACATCCAGCTGCTTCAGAAAGCCCAGGAGTCACTGTTTCCTTTGTGGGACCAGAAGGACTAAAGCAAGTGGCAGATAGAGGGGCAGGCTAGTCGGTGGGAGCCCTCTTGGTCAAACTTGAAACATCCAGTCAGGACAATATATGAACTTGTTACTTATCTTGACATTTTGGAGCTTTTGGTTGAACATAAGACCTTGAGTTTAAAAGAATTTTAAATGCAATGTCTACTTAAAATTTTCTTTCCTGAAATGAATTAGAAGATCCAATTTTTGAGGAGGAAACCAGTGGAAATAAGAACTATTTGGATGTGTGGTGACATACTGTTCCATTAGAAATGGTTTTTTTAATCATGCAAATCTCACCCATTTGTGCTCAGACACAAGGCATAGCTTTCTTCCTTTGCCATTCCTAAAAGGTATTTTTCTTTCTTCTTTTGAATGGAGTTGTTTTATGGGGACACAGTTACTTTCCTACATTATCACATGATGCTGGAAATATCCTTGACCTGGAAAGTCTTTTCTTTTATTTTAATATGACTTGGAAGAATTTTAGAAAGTGCTACTGTCTGCTAAGAAACATAGTAATTCTATTTTGTTCTAGTCCCTGTCTACCTCTGTGCCTTAAATGCTCAAATAAGCTTATGGATTTCTTTATTTAATATTTTCCAACCATCTAAATCTACAGTTTCCAACTGTAAAATAGGGAGCAAGAGACAACATGAGACAATGAATGGAGATTCTTACGCCCTACCTTCCTTGTGCGTCTGTGATCATGGTGATAGCTTCCATTATTGTTGTTATTATTTTGGCCGTGTTGGGTATTTGGCTGTGAGGGGTTTTCCCTAGTTATGGCTAGCAGGGGCTACTCTCTAGCAGTGAATGGAGTTTTCAATACAGTGGCTTCTCTCGTCCCAGAGCTTGGGCTCTAGGGTGCCCAGGCTCGGTAGCTGCGGCCCCCGCGGGCTCTTAAAGCATGGACGGACTCAGTAGCTGTGGTACACGAGCTTAGTTGCCCGGTGGGCATGTGAAATCTTCCCAGACCAGGGACTGAACTCATGTCCCCTGCATTGTCAGGTAGATTCTTAACCACTGGACCACCAATGAAGTCCAGCGATACCCTTCTTTCAAATTTCATGTTCGAAAGCTTAAAGCAAAGTTTGATTTTTGTCCCTCAGATGTGTGTGTACTCCTCTTTGAAAATATTCATTTTTGAATCTGGAAAGTGTTGGGGAAAGAGGCAGGATCCTGGGCAGTTTGAAGGGGCCCCACACACCCCCCAAGCATCCTGCCTGGGTCAGTTAACAGGATAAACGTCCTTTCCACAGCCCACACCTGGACCTTGTCTAGAGTCCCCTAGCCCCACCTAGGAGGTGCTAGACCCCTCCCTTCTCACAGTTCCCAGGGCACCAAGCAGTTTCCCCACCCCTTTCCTCTGCTGTCCCCTCCAGCCTGACCAAACCCTTCCTTCCTACGTGAATATTCACAAAGCACCAGCACAGACTTCAAAGCTGCAAAGTCACATGACCACCACGCCTTGACCATCCTTTTATATTCCTTACTCAAGTCCATGCTGAAGTCTATTTTCTTGTTTGCTTGTTTTGAATTAGTTTGTTTCTTGCACCGTCTGTAAATGTGACTATATCAAATCTTGTCAGTGATCCAGCTCAGCCAGGGTGTGTAACCTTCTTGGTTGTGACTTCAATTAGATTTTCCTAAATGTCCTACACGTTCAAAGAGATGTGAATGCTATCAGCAGTTAACTAAGCAGTCTGTTTCTCAAGGCTTTCCTTTACAACATCACCACCAAGACATTCATCAAATGACAGTTACCCAGAGGAACGACAACCATGTGTTTTGGAATGATAAAAACCACGCTGGATTCCCAAACGCACCTGAAAGAGTGTTTCCCCATACAGTCCATCTGCTCTACCTTCCCAGGCTTTGGCTAAAGCTCCATTCAAACTAGGATACTCAGAAAGGCAGTGGCATCAGGATTTATATTCCCCTTATAACTACCTTCCTTGTGCATCTGTGACCACAGTGATCACAGATCTGTTATGGACTACCTGTAGCATCAATGGGCTTCCCTCATGGCTCAGATGGTAAAAAATCTGCCTGCAATGCAAGAGAACTGGGTTCGATCACTTGGTGGGGAAGATTCCCTGGAGAAGAGAATAGTTACCCACTTCAGGATTCTTGCCTGGAGAATTCCAAGGACAGATGAGCCTGGCGGGCTACAGTCCATGGGGTCGCAAAGAGTCTGACATTACTGAGGGACTAACATTTTCACTTTTCATTGTGCCATCAACAACAACAAAATTCCTTGAGTCTCTAGTTCTCTCGAGACCTAGTTTTCCCTCCCCTTCTTTTTTACTTATGATTTATTCTGCAGAAACACAAGTCAAAGCACACTTTAAAATCAGTCATCAAGAACAATTAAGTCCCAAGCTCTCCCTACTTCTGATTCTCCAGCCATCTGTCCCCTGGAGATTCCAGCTAGGATGTGGTATGATCATCATCTCTGAGAGAAAGTTAATCCTCTTCTCTGGAACACACCAGGGCTCTTTTCTCTTTTGTGGCAAAGCACAGAATGACATTTAGACAATCCCACTTCCGTCCCTGAGATGGCTTGTGCAAGAGAAAGGGGCCGTTTTCTTGCTCTTGACCTTCCTCCTCATTGAAGTGACTGCAAGCAGGTGTATAGATCAGGAGAATGCTAGGTTAGAAATGCCAGCACTTCAGACCCTGCAGGAGGAATCTTCAGCTGAGGGAAGAGCTGCTTCTGATTGGTCAGAGCATCCCACATTGACTTCTGTGTCATCAGGCGGGCATCATGCCTAGTTCTGTTTCCTAACACTGCCAGTGGGTGGCAGGTAGGGGAGGTGAATGAGATGAGATAGGCTTTTATTTGGGTCAACTCCAGGACAACTAATTAAGAGCAAGTGAGGCACTGGAGGGTGGTTTCAGAAAGAAAAAACCTGCTAGGATCACCGTTTTCTCTGATTTCAATTTATCAAAGGAACTATAAAATCCTTAAGATTTTGAGCTCTCCAGATGATTCTATTAGGCAGCCAGAGTTGAGAACCACTGGTCGACATCTACCATTGTATTTATTAATAAGGCTTTTAAAGATAGAGCAGCAAGCAAGTCCATATGTTTTTGAATGTATTCAAATAGGTAATTTCTGGAAGCTCACTCCCAGTCCAGAAACCAGTGTGCTAGAGAAGCAGCCATCCCTGGCCAGGTACAGGGCACCCACCACCTCTCTCCTTCCCACGAATATGTTCTTACAGATGACTTTGCTGCAAGTGAACTCAGAGCCCAAGGAGGGGAAAGATGCCTCAGGAGAACACCACCAAGCCAGAGGGGTGTGGAGGAGCACAAGACATTTGCCTCCTGGACTGGGATGCCGATTATTATGGGATGGTTCCCATAATACATAATTATTATATGTGTTATATATATGTATATATTATTCCCCATGTATGTATATATTCCTCATATATATTATATATATGGGGAAGCCCCCATAATACAGGGGCTTCCCTGGTGGCTTAAACAGTAAAAAATCCACCTGCAATGCAAGAGACCTGGGTTCAATCCCTGGGTTGGGAAGATCCCCTGGAGAAGGGAACAGCAATTCACTCCAGTATTCTGACCTGGAGAATTCCATGGACTGTATAGTCCATGGAGTCTCAAAGAGTCGGACACAACTGAGCTACTTTTACTTCACTTCACTTCTGACCTACAACCCATATACACAGCAACCATCCCATAATAATTGGATGCCCCATCATTTATTAAATAAAATATTGGAGCCCTGTAATTTTTCCTATGTGAAAGCCTTTGACTGTGTGGTGTGGATTATGATAAACTGTGGGAAATTCTTAAAGAGATGGAGATACCAGACCACCTTACCTGTCTCCTGAGAAACCTGTCTGTGGGTCAAGAAGCAACAGTTAGAACCAGACATGGAACAATGGACTGGTTCCAAATTGAGAAAGGAGTACATCAAGGCTGTATATTATCACCCTGATTATTTAACTTATATGCAGAGTACATCATGCGAAAGGCCAGGCTGCATGAAGCAAAAGCTAGAATCAGGATTGCCAGGAGAAATATCAAACATCCTCAGATATGCAGATGATACCACTCTAATGGCAGAAAGTGAAGAGGAACTATAGAGCCTCTTGGTGAGGGTGAAAGAGGAGAGTGGAAAAAGCTGGCTTAAAGCTCAACATTAAAGAAACTAAGATCATGGCATCCAGCTCCATCACTTCATGGCAAATAGATGGGGAAAAAGTGGGAACTGTGGCAGATTTTATTTTCTTGGGCTCCAAAATCACTGTAGATGGTGATTGCAGCCATGAAATTAAAAGAACTTAAAAAAAAAAAAAAAGAACTTGCTCCTTGGAAAGAAGGCTATGACAAACTTATACAGCATATTAAAAAGCAAAGATATCACTTGCTGACAAAGGTCCATATAGCCAAAGCAGTTTTTCCAGTAGTCATGTATGGATGTGAGAGTTGGGCCATAAAGAAGGCTGAGTGTCAAAGAATTGATGCTTTCAAACTGCAGTGCAGGAGAAAACTCTTGAGAGTCCCTTGGACTGCAAGGAGATCAAACCAGTCACCCCCCCACCTCCAAACCCCACCCTAGACCTTAGTGAAGTTCCAAATGGACTGAGCAACTGAACAACAAGAAAGGAGAAGGCAGCAACCAAGGCTGGGACTCACCAAAAGACCAAAGTCAGTTGGACAGCCCAGTGGTCAGTCACCCTGGGGACAGGGCAGGAACCTCCACTGATCCAGAGTCAATGGCTAGAAGAAGACTTTAGAACTTTATGATGGTCTGGGGTGGGGTTTGGAGGTGGGGGGCGCCAAAGAAGGAGCAAGCCCACCCACTTAACCTTCGGGGGGGGCCATGTTCCCAAGAAGCGCCTAGTTTACTGTACACGGTGACATCCCTCACAGATCACTGAAAGAAGGTGCAAACCAGCAAGAACACAGTTTTTGAAAATGGAAAGTGTCCGATTCTGTGAGCCCATGGACTGTAGCCTGCCAGGCTCCTCTGTCCATGGGATTCTCCAGGCTAGAACACTGGAGTGGATTGCCATGCCCTCCTCCAGGGGATCTTCCCTGCTCAGAGATGGAACCCAGGTCTTCTGTGTCTCCTGCACTGCAGGCAGACTCTTTACAGTTGGAGCCATTGGGGAAACCCTTAAAAATGGAAGGAAAGTTAAAAGCCTGGCATGGCAAGCCAGGACTGAGCCAGCCCCGTCCAGGGTGAGGAGATTGTTTACCCAGGGACCGGCCCCAGCAGCACCATCTGTTGGTGAGCTCCCTTCCTTAAGGACATTTCACGTGGGATCAGTCAGGTGGTGTTTAAAAAACAAAGAAAGAAAAAAGCTGTTCAAGGACATATCCTGTGCAGGCGTGGTCATGTGAGGCAGCCACAGGGGAATGATGGGGGTGGGAGCCTGGGGCCCTCCCTGAGGCTACAGGGCCGGGAACCCAGGGACTCCTCCTCAGCCAGGACTCTGTTGGGGCAGGAATTGGGTGGGTCAAGTCAAGGGAAGGCTTCGGAAACTTTAGGCTGAGTGAAAGTTTCTGGCTTATCTTTCTACCATACCCTACGGTATTCTTCTCCATACCTGTTTTTAAAATATACAAATACCTATGCACAGAATATACATGTATGCGTAGCATGTGTCTGAAGTTTCAGGTGAGTGGGGCTGGACTGGGATGGTTGGTCCCTTCAAAGATCTTTCTGAAATACAGCATATTTCCTCTCAATTTTATCCAAAGACTCAATTTTATCCAAAGAAGCAATAAGCCTTAACATGGAAGAAGCTTAACTTTGCTAACGTCCGGGGATAATAATCATAGCTCATTTATATTTGTTTTAGAATCACTTTCAGTGTTGATGTAACTTTAGAGTTCAGGCCATCTTCATGATCTCCTCCTGCTCCCAGACCTCCAAAGTGATCATCAGAAAACACCAGGGTAATTCACACACACACACACAGACACACAGACACACAGACACACAAAACCCTCCATGGCTCCCCATTGCCTACTGGAAAAAAGGTCACACCCTTTGAGTTGACACATAGTTCTGCCCCTGTCTGTTTCACCTCCTTGTTCCACCGCAACTAAAATAGGTGCCTTCTTTCCTCCATGACCTTGAACTCCCTGTTCCTTATTCCTAGAATTGCCTTTTCTCCTTGATCTGACCTTTAAATTCTCCAGGATTGTCTTCAAATATTGCCTGGTTCCAGATAATTTCTCATTCCCCAAAATGATCATTATTCTCCTTTCTGTGCCCCCACTTTGTAACTTAGTAAATTTATTTAATGGTCTGTTTGCCTGTCTCTGCTGCTATGTTGTGACCTTAACAAACAGGAACTTGGTGTTCACTAATGGATGCCACCAGAGCCTGTGTGCCACAGGCTCACAAGTGCTGACTAAGCATCACTGTGATGCTACTTCTCAAGATTTTCATGAGATTAATATCATATGAGTAGAAGATCTAGCTGCCTAGAATATAGATCTAGCTATTAGTATTATACATTTGTTAAATGAATGCTCAAATCTCACTTTATCAAATTTTACTCACATGGCCATGCAGAAAGTTCACATTTAAATTCGTGCAAAGTGGACTCAATCAGAGCAGGCAGAGCCTTGGGATGAGCCTGGAATGCTCACTCCCTTGGCCCCTCTACGGCTCAGCTTTCTAGCTCTACAGATTCGCCAAAAGTATTAGTCACGCCTGCCCCACAAGACAAGCAGGTCCAGGAGTGCCTGCCGATAACATTCCTGGAGTTCTATCACCAGCATTGAAGACTTACTGTGACAATAACAACAAGCTAGAATTTGGTGACTGTTGTCAGACAGGTACAAGCAAAGTCCATTCACAGCATGAGGGAGGGAGAAGGTGGGAGACGGGAGCGGCGTGGGGGCGATGCTCAGGTATATTCTTTGCCTGTCCTGGGCTGTGGGGGTTATGTGTTGCCTTGTTTAGTCCTCATAATATGGCAAGGTGAAGATTGTTAGCCCATCTTAGAGATGATTGGAGACTCTGAGAGGCTAAGTCACTTGACGAAACCATGCTGATGATACACGATGCTTCCAGTTGTGATGCCAGCCTGGTCCCCAAGTGGGATGGAAAGGCCTCCTGAAGGTGGTGGGACCACACGGGAAGAAGGAGTATCTCGGGAAGAAGGAACCAAGAGGACAAAGATTCAGAGGATAAATGTAATTTGACAAAAGGGATAGCCTGTGTGTGTGTGTGTGTGTGTGTGTGTGTGTGATGCGGGAGTGGGAACAGGGAGTCATAGCTGAAAAAAAGACTGTGGACCAGTAGACTAGGGTCAGATTGTGGGGTGCTTTGGGTTTCAGGCCTAGGATAAATTTTTTCACTAATGATAATTATATATATATATATATATATATATGCATATACAGGCCATACCACATGGCTTGCAGGATCTTCCCCAGCCAGGGAATGAACCCATCCACCCTACATCTCTGCACTGGGAGCTCATAATCTGAACCATCTGAACTGCCAGGCAAGTCCAATAATGATCATTTTTAAATTAATAGTAATCATACTTTGTGATGATCGAGGTGCCTTTCTTATGATCAACTTAAAGGTCTTTCCAAACTGTGAAGTCAAATTCCCACTATCATTCACTCCATTTTATGAATCTGGAAACAGAGACAAAGAACATTTCAGAAACTTGTGCAAAGTCATGACACACGAGGCGCCTTGAACACCTAGTCCCTGGCAATCCGAAATACCCTATGCAACACTTAACAGCATCTGAGCCCTGAGCCTCACTTTTCTCATCTGTAAAATGGGCATAATAACATCTACGAAGTGGTCTTAAAGGGCTTTTCCAGCTTTGTAAGATAGCACGCGCAGAGGTAGGATGCACAGATAGGGAGATAAGCAAAGTATTTCCTGTCATCCTGGAAATGTCATTAGGGCCCTTTGGAATAGGGGTCTAATGTTCAGAGAGATTTATCTGGAAGACAGAAATCTGCAGCTCAACGAGGCTGTGCTGGTGGGCCCTGGGGGAGGAAACCACCACCTTTGCACATTGAACCACTAACAATTGCTGAGTGTGCTCCTTTGCTCCCGCTAGTAAAATCTTGTCAAACAGGAAACAGGTTTTTAAGGCAATGGGGTCCCCGTGAGTTCAAACTTCTGCTTTCAAATGTTCTTCCAAGATGCACAATTGGCACAGACTTACAGGAAATATTTAATTGGAATCGGAAGGCGCTGGCTCCACGGGCCTTGTTTTATATTGTCTGCGGGCTTCTGCTGAAATGACTTCGGTGTGGAAGCAGCGGTCACTCGTTTTTATATTTGCTGATGGGGAGTGAACTCAAAGCAGACTCTGCGGGGGCGGCTGGGGCCCCAGCGCCGTCTCCCCAGCGGTCAGGAAAAGAAAGGAGGAGGAAAACTGTGGCAGGAGAATTACGCTCAGAGGAGAGACGGGCTGAGACGGACTCCAAGTGACATATTTATGAGCTTGGTATCAGTTGCTTGTGTTGATAAGCATTGGTCATTCGAGGAAGGAAAAGTCACCTTTGTGTATATAAAATACACAAGATTCATAGCCTGAAAGGACTGAACAGGAAAGCATTAGGTAAATAGAGGATTTCCCTTCAACTATAATGTGAAAATTAAATGACTTCAAGAAGGAAGAAGGGAGGTGTTTCTGAGTCAAATGTTGAGAAAACCAGCGATTCCTTAATTTGAAATCAAGCTTAACTGGCTTTCAACCATTTTTGGCCCACTTCCGAGAACACAGAGAAGACATTCCTTCTTCCCAAAAGCCCTTTGGTCTAGTCTCCCTTTTACATGTCCCCTGCTTAGCCTCAAAATGAATACACGGGTTTTAGAGTCTAATGGATGGAGTTTAGACTCTCAGATCTGCCTTTAACTGCCTCAGTGGGATTGGCAAATATTCACTGGAAGGATTGATGCTGAAGTTGAAGCTCCAGTACTTTGGTCACCTGATGGGAAGAGCCAGCTCATTGGAAAAGACCCCGATGCTGGGAAAGATTGAAAGTAAAAGGAGAAGGGGGTGGCAGAGGATGAGATGGTTAGATAGCATCACTGACTCAGTGAACATAAATTTGAGCTAACTTTGGGAAACAGTGGGGGACAGAAGAGCCTGGTATGCTATAATCCATGGGGTTACAAAGAGTCTGACACAACTTAGTGACTGAAAAACAGCAACAACCATCAAGTCTCCCTCCTGTATTTGCAAATGATGGTTCATCATCTCAGATTTTCGTGAGGATTAGATGAGAAAATGCAATTTCCTTGCCTCCTGAGTGCCTGGCATCTAGGAAGTGTTCTGTCAAGGTGACCCACAATTATCCTGGTACCACAGACTACTGGTTTTTCCCAGAGTTTTCCAATCATGGGACACCCCAGAGTTTGGCAGTTATTCCCTGTGAGTGTTAAGAACTTCTCCCAGGGTCCTCCAAAACTAGATTTCATTTAAAAATCTATGTTGGATAAGACTTTCCTGGCAATCCAGCTGTTAAGACTTTGCCTTCCATGCACGGGGTGCAGGCTGGATCCCCTGGAACCCACATGCCTCAAAACCAAAAAACCAAAACATTAAACAGAAGTAATATTGTAACAAGTTCAATAAAGACTTTAAAAATGGTCCACATTAAATAAATAAATAATAAATAAAAATCCATGTTGGAGTCCAGAGCATTTTGATAGAGGAGGATGGTGGGGGAGGGGATAGAAGAAGAGCTTTTCCTGGAAATTCTCTTCTGATTTAGTTTCCCAATCCCCAAACTACCTTGATCCCTGGAAATGACCTCCATACTTTGGCTTTTAGAGTGTTCAATGACACCTGGATTAACCCTCCCAAGGTAGATAAAAGTCCTTCTGCCCCACTCCAGTGACCCCCTAAACCTTCCCCTTTCCTTCTCCCAACTTCCTCCTGGAACTAGCGAGATTCTGGTCTGATAAGCCTATCTCCATTCAAAGTCAGGCTTTGCATATCTCAGAATCCACCTTAGTGGCAGAATATTCTCCTCTGTGAGCCACTAGCTGACTGAGTCCCAGTTCAGGCACCCCTGTAGGTTCCTTCCTGATGAGGGTTTGTGACAAATGTTCTTCCCTCAGGCTGGGTTAGACAAGATATTCTAAGAAAAAAAGACAGGAAAAGACCTTATCTTTATAGAATCTTCTATCTCAGGGGATAACCTCCTGTTCATTTGCATCTACCAAGTATATTCTCAGAAGACCCCTCTCAGTGACTCCTGGGTGTCAACGAGCTGAATGCATGGAGTAAACATTACTCACAGAAATCCTTTTTATTTTATTTTTTGACTGTGTCACATAGCTTTCAGGATCTTAGTTCCGCTACCAGGGATTGAACCCAGGCTCAGGGCAGTGGAAGTCCACAGTCCTGATCACTGGACCCCCAGGGAATTCCCTGAAGCCAATGTTTTGTTTCTCTTTCTAGTTTATTCAAATTTTATTTATGATTCAGTGTTTGTAGGTTGTACATTTCAAGGAATTTATCCATTTTCTTCAATTTGTCTGATTTGTTGGCATGTAATTACCTCTTAGATTCTTTCCATATCTGTGGTATCAGTGGTAACATCTTTTTCATTTCTTATTTATTCAAGTCCTATCTCTTTTCTCTTTTTAAATTTTTTATTAATTTATTTTTTATTGAAGCATAGTTGATTTGCAATATCATGCTAGTTTCAAATAGACAACACGGTGATTCAGATACTCTTTCCTTATAGGTTACTATAAAATATTGAGTATAATTCCCTGTGCTATAGAGTAGGTCCTTATTGGTTATCTGGGGCTTCCCTGGTGGCTCAGATGGTAAAGAGTCTGCCTGCAATGAGGGAGACCCAAGTTCGATCTGTGGGTTGGGAAGATTCCCCTGGCAACCAGGGGTGGCAACCCACAACTGGAGTGGCCACCCACTCCAGTTTTCTTGCCTGGGAAATCCCATGGATAGAGGAGCCTGGCAGGCTACAGTCCATGGGGTTGCAAAGAGTCAGACACAACAGAGCAACTAACACTTCCACTTTGTTGGTTACCTATTTTTTTTAATTGGAGAATAATTAATTTGCAATATTGTGTTGGACTCTGTCATACATGAATATGAGTCAGCTGTAGGTATACATATGCCCCTTCTCTCTTGAACCTCCCTCCCATCTCCCACCCCATTCCACCCCCTCTAGGTTGCCACAGAGCACTGGATTTATAAATCACCTTTTCCCTCCTCAAGCCTCTCCATGACCTCTGCCACAGTAAAATATATCTCTAGCTTTTAATTTTAAGTCACTGTCTCAGAACTCCTTACATGGGACTTGCCCCAAATGAATACCTCCAGGGCATCCTAATATTTATTTTTATTTCATACCCCACAGTCCATCAGCAAATTCCAGTTCACCTCCATTTATGTTTGGAACACAGCTCATCCTCTTCTTTGTTCCTAACCTGGGAACCATCATCTCTTACCCAGTTTACTGCCAAAGTCTCCTAACTGGACTCCCCACCTCCACCCTGCCCATCTTGAGTCCATCTCACGCAGAAGCCAGAGGGGCCTTTTAAAAGTTAAGTCATCACTTCTCTACTCAAAGCTCTTCCTGAGTCCCCATCACATTCTGAGTAAATAATGAAGTCCCCTGTGAGGCCCCCACATCTGCCACTTCACTTTCTATGGCTTCAGTTACCCTTCAGTCAGAAAATATTAAATATTAAATTCCAGAAATAAGCAATTCACAAGGAGGTATGTTTGTTTTGTGTTTTGTTTTTGCTACAGTGCGTGGTTGCCGGGAAGTTAAATGTTAGCTCCTGACCAAGGACTGAAGCCAGGCCCCTGCAGTGAAAGCGCTGGGTCCTAAGCACTGGACCGCCAGGGAATTCCCTTGTAAGTTTGAAGTTGCCCGCTGTTTTGAGTCATGTGATGACATCCACTCTGCCTCACCCAGGACGTGAGTCATCCAGGGTGTCTTACCTGTGAGTCACTTAGTTATCAGATGACTATCTTGGTTGGGGCTTCCCTGGTTGCTCAGACGGTAAAGAATCCACCTGCCAATGCAGAAGACTCGAGTTCAGTCCCTGGGTGGGGAAGATCCCCTGGAGAAGGAAATGGCAACCCACTTCAGTATGCTTGCCTGGGAAATCCTATGGACAGAGGAACCTGGCGGGCTACCGTCACAAAAAAGAGTCCGACACAATTTATCGACTAAACAACAACAACAACTATCATGGTAGCACAGGGCTTGTGTTCAAGTGACTTACTTTACCTAATAATGGCCCCAAGGCACAAAAGCAGTGATGCTGACAGTTTAGATACTCTCTTACCATGGCTAGTTTATAAATTAAACTTTATCAAGGTGTGTATGTGAAGGAAAAATATAGCATATATAGGGTTCAGTACTATCTGATGTTTCAGACATCCACTGAGGGTCTTAGAATGTATCCCTTGAAGATAAGGAGGGACAACTGTATGGCCCACCCAGTCTGACCCCACCCAGGCTCCATGTACTCCTCTCGTCTCATCTACCACCCTCCCCCTCGATCAGCTACTTCTGCAGTCACACTAGTCTTCTTTGGTTCTGTGAATGTGCCAAGCACACCCTCACCTCAGGGCCTTTGCACGTTCCATCTGCCTAGATAGTCCTTCTCCAGATAGCCACATGGCTCACTTCCTCACCTCCTTCAGCTCTTTCTTAAAATCTCACCATATCAACTAAGCTTTTCCTGACTATTCCATTTAAAACTGCAAGCCCTGCTCTCATATCCCGTATATTCGTGTCCGGACTTATTTTTCTCCATATCATAGGTCACCACTTAACTGGTATGTAGTTGATCATTTATTTTGTTGATTTTACATCTCATATCACTGACCTCACTAGAATGTAAGCTCCAGAAGGGCAGGGGTTTCTGTCTGCACTGTTCCCATAGCTCCAGTGTCTGAGACAATGTCTGGTACCCAGGAAAAGCTATCATCATATTCAGGCTCAGTAATTGGATGAATAGGGTGAATGCCCTTCCTTCAGTGGCTCAGTTCTATGGGAGGCAGACATTATCATTCAAGTCAGAACAGGAGTTAGAACTGGTCTTAAACTCCTTTGGTTGCCCTTTACTACCTGTTTGACCTTGAGCAAGACACCTAAACTCAAAACTTTACGTTCTCAACAGTAAGATGGGAATAATAACATTACCCATCTCATAGGACTGTGTGGCTAAATAACTTCCAGAGAGTGCTTTGTCCAGAAATTCAATAAGTGATAGATATAGTTATTGTCATTGCTATCATTTTGAGGTGCCATAAACAACAAGAATAAAACTCTCCGGCCATGGAACGGAAGAAATAGAACACAGAACACTTTTTAAACTAATTAGCAAATAGAACAACTGTGACTCAGGAATGTGTTGGATTTCTCACTGGAAATTGCTGCGTTTTCATTATTGTAAAGCATACCACTAATAACTTCCTTAAAGAAGCAAAAAAGGGCATGGCAGGAAGTAGAAAAATATTTTCCAACCGCTGCAGACTCCCCGCATCAATCAAGTGTTTTCTTCTTGCAGTGGGGTAATCTCAAGTACATGACACAAGATAAACACAGAGCCATGCTCCATTGAATTTATGAAAGGATGTTGTTTATTTTTATCACATTTAGTAGACTTGAAAGATATCCTTTAGTTCTCAGATCAACATCGGCATCCATGTTTATTTCTGGGTTTCTGAGTGCTTTAATAAATAATAGAAGGCTGATCTTTCACCTTGTGCAGCCTAGTCAAGTGCTTGAGTGCCAGGGTTGAAGATGGCTCTGGGGGGTGGTGCACTGATGTGTTGGGGGGTTATTATTTTATGTTTGGCTGTGCTGTGCAGTTCACTGGATTTTAGTTCCTCAACCAGGGATTGAACTCAGGCCTTCAGCAGTTAGAGTGCAGAGTCTTAACCACTAGACCACTAGGAAATTCCCTGTTGTTATTGTTTTCTACATTTATGTATTATGTATTTATGTATTTGGCAGCACCAGGTCTTAGTTGCGGCACATGGGATCTAGTTCCCTGACCAGGGATGGAACCCCAGCCCCCTGCATTGGGAGCTTGGAGTCTTAGCCACCAGACCACCAGGGAAGTGTCCCCGTTGGGATTTTAAAACAACATTTTTTTTTCTGGTAATTTAAGGCAACCTGGAATTCTGTGAGATTCAAAAAAATAGGAATGGTTCTTCTACTTGCCGGGAGAATCAATCAACTCTGCTAGGCTGTTGGAGCCTACTGGGCATTTTATGAACGGTGAACATACTGTTCAAGACTCAGAACAGTTTGGCAGTCAGCCACTGCCTATGGGGCCAAGAAACGGTTCTCAGAATCCTTCCCCAGCCATCCCCTGCTCTCCTTTGCCCTCAGCACTACTGTCTTCCCTTCTGGAGAAGTCCAACGATGCAGAGGTCATGGCTAGGGCAGTGGAAGTGTGATCACACACGCGTCCTCTCCAGCCCCACAATTCTGTCTTGTGGGACTACTACACTCTCATCTTGGGGTCCCTCTGCTCTACTTCTGCACTAAAAAGGGGGATGATGAGGGAGTTGTTAGGGAGTGAAAATTTCTCCATCTTTTATCCTTTACTATCCTCTTAATATGTGTGCTCAGTCGCTTCTGTCGTGTCTGACTCTTTCTGACCCCATGGACCTTAGCCCGCTGGGCTCGTCTGTCCATGGAATTCTCCAGGCCAGAATACTGGAGTGGGTAGCCATTCCCTTTTCAGAGGATCTTCCCGACCTAGAGATCGAACCCAGGTCTCCTGCATTGCAGGCAGATTCTTTACCATCTCTGGAGACAGAAGACATTAAATATAGATATTCTTTTTCATGTCTGAAAAGGCTCTTGTCCTCCATGAGAGATGCTTTATGATTAAAATAACTTTTAAGGCTAATTATAAAAGGAGACTTGAAGCTTCCTGACTGTGCTGAGGATGCAGTGACTTGGGGAACTGAGTTAGGCGGGGTCTCCAATCTTCCCTGTTGCTGTCTAACAGCTCCTGCCTCCTGCAACCTCTGGCCACAGCCCGGTGGGCTGCAAAGCACCCAAGACTCAGTCAGCACCCTGTAGTTCCAGCTTGGGAAAGCCACTCAGTCAGCCCAGACCTCAGTGTCTTCCATTATGAAACTGAGACCTTGGGCTCAGGCGCTTTGCAGTCCCTCTGCTCTTCAAAGTTCTGGGGTTCTGTGCAAGCAGTGACACCCCCTGTGATGCTTTCGGTCCTGGAGTGATGTCATCAGTGGTCATCAGTAGTAAAGTGGCCCCTGAATCTAAAACGTTTCTCCTCCAGGCTGTATGTCCTTGAAGAGTCAGTTCTGCAGAGCCTACCAGGAAGCCGCTGGCCTGACTCCCATCCAAAAGGAGTCTTTCTGAGGGCTGAGATCACCATGGTGTCAGCTCTGGGTTAGAGATCAGAGTCCCTGAGATGGGTCCTGTCTCATCTAACAGCTCCGTCATTTAATCACACTTTTTTCTTTCCCCTGAAACCAAAGGTGGGGAGTAGCAGTGGGTCAGAGGCACAAGAACAAAGGACACCCTCCCCCACAGAGGAAATACAGTGAGGATTATCCCTTTTCAAAGGTACAATAATGAAATACTTTCCTTCTCCTGGACAGGCAATTTTATCAGGGTTCACTGCAGGGGAAACAAGATGCTATTGTCTCGATTTAATTGGCATAATATCTCCCCCTCCTCCAAATGATCGTTCAGACGGCTGCTAAAGGCTTTCTGCTGGAAGATGAAATCTCTTTCAACTTGGCACCTTTCATCCTGGCCAGGCCCCTCACACTGCCTTCTCCCAGTGACTGCCTCCTCTGGGTGCCAGAATCTGGAACATTCTCCAGGTTATCCTTACCCCTCACCTCCACACAGCCTGGGTGTTAAACCAGCCACCAAGGGAGCCACTCCACAGTCCCCACAAAAGTCACAGAATTGCTAAAATCCTTTCTGGATCTGTTCTGAGACTCGGCAGCTGTGGTGAGGGCAGTCCAGAGTGAGGACTCCTAGAGAATTCTATCATGAAGACCTGAACTTTTTTTCTTTTTTTTTTTTTAATTTAAAAGACTTTTTTTTTTTTTTTAAACTTTTTATGTTGCATTGGAGTATGTGTGTGTGTGTGAATTTGGCAATAAGGAGTTCATGATCTGAGCCACAGTCAGCTCCCGGTCTTGTTTTTGCTGACTGTATAAAGCTTCTCCATCTTTGGCTGCAAAGAATATAATCAGTCTGATTTCGGTGTTGACCATCTGGTGATGTCCATGTGTAGAGTCTTCTCTTGTGTTGTTGGAAGAGGGTGTTTGCTGTGACCAGTGTGTTCTTTTGGAAAAACTCTATTAGCCTTTGCTCTGCTTCATTCCGTACTCCAAGGCCAAATTTACCTGTTACTCCAGGTGTTTCTTGACTTCCTACTTTTGCACTCCAGCCCCCTATAATGAAAAGGACGTCTTTTTTGGATGTTAGTTCTAAAAGGTCTTGTAGGTCTTCACAGAACTGTTCAGCTTCAGCTTCTTCAGCATTACTGGTCAGGGCATAGGCTTGGATTAACGTGATATTGAATGGTTTGTCTTGGAAATGAACAGAGATCATTCTGTCATTTTTGAGATTGCATCCAAGTACTGCATTTCAGATTCTTCTGTTGACCATGATGGCTACTCCATTTCTTCTAAGGGATTTCTGCCCACAGTAGTAGATGTAATGATCATCTGAGTTAAATTCACCCATTCCAGTCCATTTTAGTTCGCTGATTCCTAGAATGTCGACATTCACTCTTGCCATTTCCTGTTTGACCACTTCCAATTTGCCTTGATTCATGGACCTAACATTCCAGGTTCCTATGCAATATTGCTCTTTACACCATCGGAGCTTGCTTCTATCACCAATCACATCCACAACTGGGTATTGCTTTTGCTTTGGCTCTGTCCCTTCATTCTTTCTGGAGTTATTTCACCACTGATCTCCAGCAGCATATTGGGCACTGACCTGGGGAGTTCCTCTTTCAGTATCCTATCATTTTGCCTTTTCATGAAATCCTTATTGCCAAATTCTGACTTAAATTGAAGAAAGTAGGGAAAACCACTAGACCATTCAGGTATGACATAAATCAAATCCCTTATGACTCTACAGTGGAAATGAGAAATAGATTTAAGGGACCAGAGCTGATAGACAGAGTGCCTGATGAACTATGGACGTAGGTTCGTGACTTTGTACAGGAGACAGGGATCAAGACCATCCCCATGAAAAAGAAATGCAAAAAGGCAAAATGGCTGTCTGAGGAGGCCTTACAAATAGCTGTGAAAAGAGAAGTGAAAAGCAAAGGAGAAAAGGAAAGATATTCCCATTTGACTACAGAGTTCCAAAGACTAGCAAGGAGAGATAAGAAAGCCTTCCTCAGTGATCAATGCAAAGAAATAGAGGAAAACAACAGAATGGGAAAGACTAGAGATCTCTTCAAGAAAATTAGGGATATCAAGGGAACATTTCATGCAAAGATGGGTTCGATAAAGGACAGAAATGGTATGGACCTAATAGAAGCAGAAGATATTAAGAAGAGGTGGCAAGAATACACAGAAGAACTGTACCAAAAAGATCTTCACGACCCAGATAATCACAATGACGTGATCACTCACCTAGAGCCAGACATCCTGGAATGTGAAGTCAAGTGGGCCTTAGGAAGCATCACTACCAACAAAGCTAGTGGAGGTGATGGAATTTCAGTTGAGCTATTTCAAATCCTGAAAGATGATGCTGTGAAAGTGCTGCACTCAATATGTCAGCAAATTTGGAAAACTCAGCAGTGGCCACAGGACTGGAAAAGGTCAGTTTTCATTCCAATCCCAAAAAAGGCAATGCCAAAGAATGCTCAAACTACCGCACAGCTGCACTCATCTCACACACTAGCAGAGTAATGCTCAAAATTCTCCGAGCCAGGCTTCAGCAATACGTGAACCGTGAAATTCAAGATGTTCAAGCTGGTTTTAGAAAAGGCAGAGGAACCAGAGGTCAATTGCCAATATCCGCTGGATCATGGGAAAAGCAAGAGAGTTCCAGAAACACATCTATTTCTGCTTTATTGACTATGCCAAAGCCTTTGACTGTGTGGATCACAATAAACTGTGGAAAATTCTGAAAGAGATGGGAATACCAGACCACCTGACCTGCCTCTTGAGAAACCTATATGCAGGTCAGGAAGCAACAGTTAGAACTGGACATGGACCAACAGACTGGTTCCAAATAGGAAAAGGAGTACATCAAGGCTGTTTATTGTAACCCTGCTTATTTAACTTATATGCAGAGTACATCATGAGAAACGCTGGGCTGGAAGAAGCACAAGCTGGAATCAAGATTGCTGGGAGAAATATCAATAACCTCAGATATGCAGATGACACCACCCTTATGGCAGAAAGTGAAGAGGAACTAAAGAGCCTCTTGATGAAAGTGAAAGAGGAGAGTGAAAAAGTCGGCTTAAAGTTCAACATGCAGAAAACTAAGATCATGGCATCTCGTCCCATCACTTCATGGCAAATAGATGGGGAAACAGTGGAAGCAGTGTCAGACTTTACTTTTTTGGGCTCCAAAATCACTGCAGATGGTGATTGCAGCCATGAAATTAAAAGATACTTACTCCTTGGAAGGAAAGTGATGACCAACTTGGGTTGCATATTAAAAAGCAGAGACTTTACTTTGCCAATAAAGGTCCGTCTAGTCAAGGCTATGGTTTTTCCAGTGGTCATGTATGGATGTGAGAGCTGGACTGTGAAGAAAGCTGAGTGCTGAAAAATTGATGTTTTTGAACTGTGGCATTGGAGAAGACTTTTGAGAGTCCCTTGGACTGCAAGGAGATCCAACCAGTCCATCCTAAAGGAGATCAGTCCTGGGTGTTCATTGCAAGGACTGACACTGAAGCTGAAACTCCAATACTTTGGCCACCTGATTCGAAGAACTGGCTCATTTGAAAAGACCCTGATGCTGGGAGGGACTGGGGGCAGGAGGAGAAGGGGACGACAGAGGATGAGATGGCTGAATGGCATCACTGACTCGATGGACATGAGTTTGAGTAAACTCCAGAGTTGGTGATGGCCAGGGAGGCCTGGCGTGCTATGATGCATGGGGTCACAAAGAGTCAGACATGACTGAGCGACTGAACTGAACCGATTGGTGTGTGTGTGTGTGTGCTCAGCTGCTCAGTCATGTCCAACTCTTTGGGACCCCATGAAATGTAGCTTGCCAGGCTCCTCTGCCCATGGAATTCTCCAGGCAAGAATACTGGAGTGGGTTGCCATTTCCTTGTTAATCTGAGTATAGCCGATTAACAATGTTGTGATAGTTCAGATGGACAGTGAAGAGATTCAGCCATACATCTACATGTATCCATTCTCCCCCAAACTCCTCTCCCATCCAGGCTGCCATAACATGGAGTAAAGTTCCCTGTGCTCCACAGTAAGGACCTGACCTTTTTGTCCCTTGGAATGGAAGAAAGGGAAATGTTGAGTAATCAACAAAGTATTCTGCTGGCCAGAGCTTTACCCAACCCAGTCGATCCATCTCTGTGGCCCCTCTGTGCTATGGCTGGATACCTAAGCCAACAAAGTCAGCGGGCCCCCCCTGGGCAGGGCACCACTTTCTGGCTAAGAAAACACAGAAGCCAGCTGTCTGGGCGTGGCAGCTACCTGCCTGCCACCTCCAGGTTCTTCTTTCCAGAGGGATTTGAGAATAGAAACTTGAAAGGGGATCAGGTGGTGGGTTGGAAGGTGTAATCTCCAAGGAGAACAATGTGAAGTCCCAATATCAAGCAGACAGATAGCAGGACACTTGCATACAGAACTCCTACTACCCAGATGCTGAGCTCCCTTGATAAGCAAACCCATGACTATCGACCTCCCACCCCGCCCACTGCTATATCATGCATATTACTGAAGAAGACTCAAATCTCCCGTTAGAACTTCAACCCAACAGCAGGTTAATAAATTCTTACAACTTAAATTAAACTTACTCATAAGACTGCCACTCAATCCCCCCACCATTTTCCTCTTCCCCACCCACCACACCCACCCTATTCTGCAACTAGTTAAAGAGGATTGAAATCTCTAGGATTTTTTTTTTTTTTTTTAATCAGGACTTTCTGTTCAAGATAACTTGTCTCTAACTCAACTTGTCCTGAGAGCACTTTGGCACAAGTATCTCAAGAACCTTGTTTCTGGTGAGTTGTGAGATCTCTGAGAAAACCTGGTCTCTGAATCAGACTTTTAAACCTGACGTGAATTACCCCTAGAAAGACAACAGATTTAAAGTCAAGAAACAAGAGTTTGTAGGTGATTTTCTTCTTGTAGTGTTTCATTTTGGGGGGAAGCCTTGAAAGCTCAGGAAGACTTGGCTGAAGTGGGGGAATTTCTAACATTATCTTCCACCAGGATTACATTTCACACAAGACACTTCTGATCTCCAGACCAAAAAAGGAAAGAAAAAAAAAAAAGATACAAGCAAATAAAAACTAACTCATGAAACAAAGCCTGTTTCTTCCATTTGGTTGGAAGAATATATGATGAACTTTCATTTTTAAATTTTAATTCTGGAACATAAGATTACATCATAAGTTGCCCAGGATAAAATCAGTGGCATCTACCTGTGTACCAGACCACCGTGATGCAGGTGTTTGATCTAAAGGGGCTTTTTCAAAACTCTGTGAGTCAAAGAAAGGTTGTGGAGGCACATGTCTACCAAAGCTCTCAGACTTATGATTGGAAAGGATTCTTTCCTTTGA
This sequence comes from Cervus canadensis, assembly GCF_019320065.1. Lineage (NCBI taxonomy): Eukaryota > Metazoa > Chordata > Mammalia > Artiodactyla > Cervidae > Cervus > Cervus canadensis. The sequence continues at coordinate 48,997,925 of NC_057408.1, forward strand.
AGCCTCCCCAGCTTGTGTGAGCAGCTGAGAAAGCAGAGTGACTGTCACCTCATTACATGAAGACCCCTGAGCCAAGAATGACTCAAGCCTGATGAAGCCTCCTTCTTCAGTCACAGTGATGGCTACCCCATGTTCACATTCCACCACACACACACACACGTACAGAGGCAAAAATAGCAGTCATTAGTTGCTCTAAGAAGGGATATCGGACTAGAATGGAAAGAGTTGTAAAATAAGAACTTGGACTTCCAGTATAAGATGATAAGTCCTGGAGATGTAACATACAGCACGGTGACTGTAGTTAACGATATAGCTATTCGATCTGAGATCCAAATCCTATCATAGAGTGGCAATTATAATGTTACCTGAAAATAAAATGGTAAACGATGAAGTCCCTATGACCACATAACTGCTGCTTCCCCCTTGGCGTCATGCCATCCATTTTCTCCAAGGGTGGATGCTGGGCAAATGGACAACCCCACCATTCTAGACAATGGCTTAGTCATTATCTACCAGAGATGCAGATGTCCCCTGGCCTTTTCCCCAAATCCTGGGTCACTCATGTGTATGTATTTTTCTATTGCCTCTTGCACTCATACATAAATAATAGTATTACTTACAAATTTCATTTCAGGAAAAAAAAAACTTAGGCATCAGATTTTCGTTCTCTTCTTCCCCCATGTGCCCCCATACACTTTTCCATGGTGACTGGTTGATTTTGTTTACTTTTCTATTTTATGAGCCTTTCTGCCGCCCTCCAGAACACGGCCACAGTATGGTTCTCCTTCTGCATTTCCTTATAACAAGGATGTATTAGTTCCCCTCTTGTAGACACCTCAAACCACCAATGACCTGTTTCATCATGAGGGCTAACACTTTTATTTCCTCAAACTATCTTCTTGGGTTTGTTTTTTAATACTTCTTAAATCACAAAAAATTGAGTTACTAATCCTAGACATACTGTTCCTGGTGTCTATGTGTCATGTACCCAAAAAAGAAAAGGAAAAGTGGAGAGGGAGCAGATAGTAAGAGAAGTTTAATACCTAAGCACGAATGGGGTGTCAGCTCTTCTCATGAAGGGTTTAACATCTTGTTTCCAAAAATGCGTTCTCAAAAAAAAAAAAAAATGTGTTCTCAAGGGAGGTTAGCAGTAAATTGTCAAATACTTTTGATGCTCCTCTTAGTTAGCAAGTTCCATAATTAACCAATCGTATCAGGAGGGTTTATAGCCCACATTTGTTGCTTTAACTGTAATTTGGTTATTTCACACAAGTCAATGGCTCCAGTCTGCAAAGTCGACGGAGAAGAAGCAGGCAGCCATCAGTATCCCCGGCACCATCTCAGTTTGCTGTGTCACTCTGAGTAATTCACTTAGCTCGCTGGGTCTCCATTTCTTCGTTCAAAATGTGCTTTCTTCCTGCCTACCCACAACTTAGGGCCATTTCAGGATTAATCAAAGAGTGCTGACAAAGGAATGCTGCTTGAAGAAAGAAAAGGAAATCACTCATTCACTCGTTCAACCAGTGTTTCATGTGGATGCAAGTTGTGTGTAAGACATGTTGCCTGGCATAGGAATAAGGAGCTGTGTTGGGTCCTGGAGCCCTAGACGGTTTTGCTGAGACATCAAATGGGCCCCACACGTGCAGGGGGACAGCCACGGGGAGGAGCAAGGTAACCATCTAGCATGAGCCCAGTGATGAAGACTTGTGAGCAACAGTCCTGGGTTTAAACCCTCTGACTTTGTCCCTATGAGCATGCTTGTCTTGTCAAATGATTATCAAATAAAAATCCTCATTATCAATCTTAGATTGGGAAAACTCAGGCCCCGCAGCCTGAGAGGCGACTGTTGTGATTGTGGGGCCAGTCACCTTTGTAAGCCAAATGGAATTGATGACAGTCTATGTGGAATCATCTGTCAAGTTCCTCCTTACAGTCCCAACCTGTCCTGTGATGTGAAATAGCACACTTCTTGCTCCAGAGAAGAATTTGACTTGGAGAAGATGCTGTAAAAGATCCTCTAAAGTTATGATAGAGACTCATGGAAAATGCTTTTTTCATAATCCAGTGGGATTCTTTGCTATTTTTTTTTAAGTGATAAACTCTTTAATCATCTCTACTGGTGCATTTAATAATAAATCTAATCCACTACCAGTTATGGCATAGGTTTTTAGTTATGTCTACGAAGAGACTTTAAGATGCATTTAGACAAAACTTGGAAAAATTCCTTGGTGGTCCAGTTGTTAAGACTGAGTGATTTCACTGCCATGGTCCTGGGTTCAATCCCTGGTTGGGGAAATAAGAGTCCACATTTTTTTAAATTAATTAATTCAAAAAAAAAAAGAAGAAGATTTGGGACTTGCCTGGTGATACAGTGGCTAGGATTCTGTGCTCCCAGTGCAGGCAGCCCAGGTTCAATCCCTGGTCAGGGAACTAGATCCTACATGCTGCAACTAAGACCCAGTGCAGCCAAATAAATATATATATATATATAAGAAAAAACTTGAATAAAACATGGATGCTAGGGGTGTGCATGGGGGATCCCTTCTGACTGCTCATGAGAGGATTACTCCTAGCTGGTGTTGGGGCATGTGCACCGTCTCTGACCTGTCACATCCAGATTGAGCACACAGGCATGTGGGGAGCCAGGGAGAAGTTTCCTTTGGTCAGATCAGGGGGTCTCAGTACCCCAAGACCAAGGCAAAATTAGGAGGAATTTTAAAACATCAGGGGATTCCCTGGTAGCTCAGACAGTAAAGAATCTGCCTGCAATGCAGGAGACCCAGGTTCAGTCCCTGGGTCCAGAAGATCCCCTGGAGAAGGGAATGGCTACCCAAATCCAGTATTCTTGCCTGGAGCATCCCATGGACAGAGGAGCCTGGTGGGCCACAGTCCATGGGGTTGCAAAGAGTTGGACGCAACTGAGTGACTAGCACTTAAAACATTCTAGCATATTTATTCTGATATTATCTATCTACATATGTCTCCCCCCACCAGACTATCTCCTTGAGACTAGACCCCTCCTTCCTTCCTTCCTTCCTTCCTTCCTTCCTTCCTTCCTTCCTCCCCTCCTTCCTCCCTTCCTTCCTTTCTGCTTTCTTTTGCATTTACCTCTAATGTCTCCCTCTATTCCCAGGCATTCAGTAGCTGCTCAAAAATCACTAAGATGGACTGAGCCCAGATGGTCCCAGCAGATCTCCACGTCTGTCTTCCCTTTCCCCTCTCACTGATGCTGTAAGGAAGGGGCTGTCACCTCCCTACAGAAACTTAACTCCTGGCCATCCTGTGTCCCTCCCCCACCCCCACCCCCAGCCTCTCTAATCACAAGGGTTCGGCTGAGCTCCTGGAGAAAGGACTCACACCTCCCTGGCTCTGTGCCCCTACTCGTCACTCTGAATGCATGAGAGACTGTGGCCTCTGAAAGTTCTCCCCTCCTTTTTCTTCTGAAACAGATTCCGGTGGACACAGTGAGAAGCCCCATAACCTCAGTGCCCCTGGCAGGGCCGGCTACAGAGCTGACAAGGACCCCAGGCCTGGTTCCGCGCTCTGCTCTCACTCTCTTGAAACTCTTTTTTTTTTTAATTGTTTTTTAAGATTTCTTTTTTTTTTTTTTAATGTGGACCATTGTTAAAGTTTTCTTTGAATTTGTTATAATAGTGCTCCTGTGTTGGTTTTTTGACCTCAAGGCATGTGAGATATTAGCTCCCCAACCAAGGATTGAACCCATACCCCCTGCATTGGAAGGTGAAGTCTTAACCACTGAGTCCCTCTGCTGAAACTCTGAATAATTCTTGAACAGAGGGCTCTGCATTTTCATTTGGCACTGGGTCCTGGGGAATAGGTAGCTGTCCTGTCTCTCAGGCACAGGGCACTTACAAGGAGAAAATGGAAGGGTGAATCAAACTGTGTTTATCAAATAATGTCTCCCAGAGTTGGGGGAAAAAAGGCTCCATGTTAACTTTCATCATTGGTTAGCTTGTAAACAGGAAGTACCTGTAAATGTAAATTTGGGGCAAATGAGCCTTTTCTTGTTGGAGGAAAGGTGTTGAGGACAGAAGTCACATTCTTTGCTTCCTGTGACCCTTTCTGGGTTTGACTCAGAGGTTGGTTGGCAGGAAGCATGAAGAAATTTAAGTCGTGATGTTTGGGAAGTGGGGTCAAGGGAAAAACCATTTTACCTTAATTTTTTTTTTTTTAATTTACCCTAAAATCTTTTAAACCCTGAATTTAATGGTAAACAGACATTTTGGTGGAAGAGAATCCTAGGCTTCAGAGAGGAATACCTTACATAAATGGATGTTATCATACAGTGAACCTGAGCCTATAGATTCTTCCTATCATATTTTATCCTCTTCAAAGAAGAAAAATAAAAGATGATTATAGAGATGAGGGTCTAGGAAAACTTGGTTAGTTATATCTTTGCATATGTGGATGCTAAGTCACTTCAGTTGTGTCCAACTCTTTGCGACTCCATGGACTGTAGCCCACCAGGCTCCTCTGTCCTTGGGATTTCGAAGGCAAGAATACTGGAGTGGGTTGTCATACCTTCCTCCAGGGGATCTTCCTGACCCATGTCTCCTGCGGCTCCTCCTTTGTAGGCAAATTCTTTAGTGCTGAGCCGCCGGGGAAGCCCAGTTTTATCTTTAACCCTTATATTTTTAACCATTATCAAAAGTATTTTAAAGTGTTACAAGGAAAAATTACTTGAAATTTCTGGATGGATTTTGTTAAGATGTTGTTGTATCCACGTGTTCCCCCCCCCACCCCGCCCCGCCCCGGGTTAAATTTCTAGGCTACAGGAAAAAAACCACAACTTTCAATATCAAATAAAGGGAGATGGGAGCCAAATTATTGGGTGTTCAGTGTAAGAATTCTTTCTAGTCAGCCTCTTCCTTATACCTGTTCTTGTGGAGTGCCTTCTGTCAAAATCACCATAGAAATTTTCATCCCCTTCAATGGTGAATTTTGCAACATGTACTCATCTTCTAAAGTGAAAAAGTCACTCAGTCGTGACTTTTTTTTCGTGACTTTGCAATTATACAGTCCGTGGAATTCTCCAGGCCAGAATACTAGAGTGGGTAGCCTTTCCCCTCTCCAGGGGATCTTCCCAACCCAGGGGTCGAACCCAGGTCTCCCACATTGCAAGCGGATTCTTTACCAGCTGAGCCACCAGGAAAGCCCAAGAATACTGGAGTAGGTAGCCTTTCCCTTCTCCAGGGGATCTTCCCAACCCAGGGGTCGAACCCAGGTCTCCCACATAGCAAGTGGATTCTTTACCAGCTGAGCCACCAGGAAAGCCCAAGAATACTGGAGTGGGTAGCCTATCCCTTCTCCAGTGGATCTTCCTGACCCAGGAATCAAACCGGGGTCTCCTGCATTGCAGGCGGATTCTTTTAACATCTGAGCCACAAGGGAAGCCACCTTTTAAAACTTTGTTTGTAAAATAAACTTTTTAACGTTAAAATTATCTTTTTAATTTTAATCTGTATTTTTAAAAATTTAATTAATTGATTTGGCTGAGCTGGGTCTTCATGGCTGCACGCGGGCTTTCTGTAGTTGTGGTGAACAGGGGCTACCCTCTCGCTGTGCGTCAGCCTCTCACTGCAGTAGCTTCTTCTGTTGCAGAGCTCAGGCTCTGAGGCACCAGGGCTTCAGCAGTTGCTAGGCACAGGCTCCGTTTCCTCCCTGCATGTGGAATCCTCTCAGACTAGGGATGGAACCTGTGTTCCCTGCTTTGGCAAGTGGATTCACTGGACCACCAGGGAAGATCCTAAAATGGTTGTAGACTTACAAAATCGTTGCAGAGGTAGTACAGAATGTTCCCATGTACTTGGCGCTCAGTTCCCCTATTGGTAACACCCTCTGTCACCACGTACTTTTGTCATAACTGAGAAACCAACTGGTTTTCCCCCACATTTTGTATGATTCTATTTATATGAAATGTCCAGAATAGACAAACCCTTAGAAAGCAGATTAATGGTTTCTGGGAGCTGAGGGCAGGAGAGAATGGGGAGTAACTGCTTAACAGGTACGGAATTTCTTTGGGGGCACAAGGAAAAGCCTCAGAACTTATACTGTGAATGTACTGGAAGCTCCTGGTTTATGTGTTTTAACATGGTTCACTGTATACTGTGTAAATTTTATCTCAATTTTAAAAGAGTGTCCAGACAGCAACCTAGAAATTCTGATTTCACAGTTCTGGGACAAGGCTTTTTGAAAGCTTTCCAGATGTTTCCAAAGTGCAGTCCGGATTGACTGAAAACTACTGACTAACTGGGAATTCAAATAACAGTAACAGAGATAGGTATTACTGAGCACTCCAGGTGTGGTTCACACAAAGGGGATGGAACTTTGAAAGATGAAGGACCAACCCCACACTCTGTCACTTTGCTGCTCAACATTTGTGTTTCAGCAGCATCAGCTTCGCCTGGGAGCCTGTCAGAGAGAGGCTTTTCAGCCCCACCCGAGCTCCTGAATTATAAAGCTGCCTTTTCACAAGATCCCCATGGCTAAGAGGGCTTCCCAGGTGGCACTAGTGGTAAAGAACCCACCTGCCAATGCAGGAGACCTAAGAGACACTGGTTCGATCCCTGGGTCCGGAAAATCCCTTGATGGAGGAAATGGCAACCCACTCCAGTATTCTTGCCTGGAAAATTCCATGGACAGAGGAGCCTGGTGGGCTCCATGGGGTCGCAAAGAGTCAGACATGACTGAGCGACAGAGGACACGCACACCGTGGCTAAGAAACCAACATTGGTGAATTACTATCAACTAAACTTCATGCTTTTATTCTGATTCCTTTAGCTCTGTAACAGGATACCACGTTGCATTTCATTGACACGTCTCTTTAGTCTCTTCTGGTCTGTGACAGGTTATCAGACTTTTCTAGTTTGCCAATAACCTTGACAGTTTTGAGGAGTACTGGTCGGGTATTTTGCTCAAAGTCCCTCCATTTGGGTCTATCTGATAGTTTTCTTATGGGTGTATGGGTTGTGGGTAAGACCACCATGGAAGTCAAACATCCTTCTCACCACATCACATCAAAGTTAAAGCCATCAGCATGATATATCGCTGCTGATATTGACCTTGATCACCCAGCCAAGGTAGTGTTTGCCAGATTCCTCCAAGGTGAAGTTACTCTCCCTTCCCCTTCTACCCTTTGGGAGGAAGTCAGAAACAAGCCACTCTGCACAGCCCACACTCAGGTGGAATGTGAAGGGAGCTTAGCGCCACCTCCCAGTGGAAGCATCTATATAAATTATTTGGAATTCTTCAACAAAGATTTGCCCCTTCTCTCCTCATTTATTTATATCAGTATGGACACAGGGATATTTATTTTATGCTTTGGGTTATAATCCCATTTGTGGTTTATTGTTGTTCAGTTGCTCAGTCATGTCCAACTCTGCAACCCCATGGATTACACCACTCCAGGCTTCCCTGTCCTTTACTATCTCCCAGAGTTTGCTCAAACTCATGTCCGTTGAGTCAATGATGCCATCTAACCATTTCATCCTCTGCCACTTTCTTCTCCTTTTGCCTTCAGTTTTTCCCACCATTAGGGTCTTTTCCAATGTGTCAGCTCTTCGGATCAGATGGCCAAAGTATTGGAGCTTCAGCTTCAGCACCAGTCCTCCCAATGAATGGTGGTGGTTTAGTTGCTAAGTCGTGTTGACTCTTGCAATTCCATGGACTGTAGCCTGCCAGGCTCCTCTGTCCATGGGATTCTCCAGGCAAGAATACTGGAGTGGGTTGCCGTTTCCTTCTCCAGAGTATCTTCCTGACCCAGGAATCAAATCTGGGTGCCCTGCACTGCAGACAGATTCTTTACTGACTGAGCTATGAAGGAAGCCCCTTTCAATGAATATTCCAATCCAATACTACATGGTTTTATTGCTCAAATTGTTCCAGCTTTGGCCACTGGGAGCTCTCTCAGATTGGGTCTTGTGTCCCTTTGATGCGCCTCATCATTTTGTTTCATTTTGTTTTACTTCTTTATTTTCTGACACTGCAAGATGCTTCAGGCTTCTCCTGTATTTCTCTGCTCCAGCTTTCAGTTCAGTTCAGTTCAGTCACTCAGTCATGTCAAACTCTGTGACTCCATGGACTGCAGCATGCTTGGCTTCCCTGTCCATCACCACTCCCAGAGCTTGCTCAAACTCATGCACATTGAGTCGGTGATGCTATCCAACCGTCTCATTCTCTGTCATCCCTTTCTCCTCCTGCTTTCAATCTTTCCCAGCATCAGGGTCATTTCCAATGAGTCAGTTCTTTGCAACAGGTGGCCAAATATTGGAGCTTCAGCTTCAGCATCAGTTCCTCCAGTGAATATTCAGGGTTGATTTCCTTTATATTTGACTGGTTTGATCTCCTTGCAGTCCAATGGATTCTCAAGAGTCTTCCTCAGCACCACAGTTCAAAAGCATAAATTGTGTGAGGGTGGCAAAGTTATTAGGAAGCATCTATAACTCCATTTTCCAAAGAGAGAGGACCGAGGTCCAGAGCAGCAGACCATCTTTCCCAAGGTGACCCAGCAGTATAAATTCTGCAACCCTGCCATTCCAGACAGTTGCTTAGCAACCCATGCCCACCCCCCCACTCCCCGCCTCTCAATAACTTTATTCTCACACGACACACACAGGATGCATCTAGATAAGCAGGCAGTTCAAATATAAGATCAAGGAGTGATCAAATAAAAGATGGAAACTAGACTGCAGATTCCCAGAATCGAAGGTGTTCTCATGACCCAAATGTCACCACAACCCACTATTTACCATAAGAAGCCAAACAACCGTGCCTCTCAGTTATCAAGGCATGCACAAGTCACATTTCTCAGTGACCCCCTGGGGGAATTCATAACCTGCTAATCCCAGCCAGAACATTCTTGGAAATGTCACCTGCCAAAGCCAGCCGTTCTGAGAACAGAGGGGTGGGTCGCAGTCGTCGGTGAGGGAGCTGGAGAAGTTATTTAGGGAAGAGTGTTTCTGCGAGAACATTGGTGCCTGCTGAGCAACACCCTCCCCGCCACCACCACCAAGGGAGTGTTGCTCTGTCTGCACTTAGCACAGGCTTGGCAGCATCTCATATCCTGCTCTTTCCAGGACCTTGGCCTTCTCCCCTTGTCCTGTGGCTTTCTGGTTTTCCAAGAAGGAGGAAGTCCCAAAGCAGAACTTCTGACCCCTGGGAGCCAGAGTGCCTTCTCGCTCTCCCCTGCTCTGCTCTGACTCTTCGGGGTGTGGACAGTGGTTGGCCCTGCAGGCTGTGGTTCCCAGGATCTGAGTCAGCTGGCTTCTGTCAGACAAAACTGGGTCATTGGTAGTGAGGTGGATGTACCTAGAGTATGTCGTACAGAGTGAAGTAAGTCAGAAAGAGAAAAGCAAATATTGCATATTAACACGTATGTGTGGAATCTAGAAAAATGGTACAGATGGACCTATTTGTGGGGCAGGAATAGAGACGCAGACATAGAGAATGGGCATGTGGACCCAGGGGAAGGGGCAGGGGAGGGTGGGATGAACTGGGAGAGTAGCCCTGACATATATACACCACCAGGTGTGAAACAGATAGCTAGTGGTTGGGAGGGAGGCTCCAGAGGAGGGGATACGGGTGTACTTACAGCTGATTCACGTGGTTGTACAACAGAAACTCACACAACGTTGTAAAGCAATTATATTCCAAAAATAAATACATAAATAAAAATTAAAAATAAAACATTGGCTTCTGTCTGGGTTCAGCAAGGGCCCATGAGAGTTTCCAGTTGGAAATGGGAAGGAGGACGAGCATTTCTCCCCACTTCCCTCTTTGCCAGTAAAGGAGGCATCTCTCCCGCTCCACCTCCTACAAGATGGACTCACTGTGGTCCCAGCTTCTGCCAAATGACCCAGCCCTGCACTCAAGGAATGCCAGCTCCTTCTTTGGTCCCTCCAGCCTGGAGCAGTGGGGGCTTCCTGCTCCAGCTAACCGCTTGGCTGTCTCACTGTCCCCTCTTAGGCGTCTCAGCCGTTCCTTCACCCACACAACTGATTCCTGGCACTGAAGTCTATCAGCTGCAAATGCTCAGGATGGGTCCTGTCCTCACTGGCTGCACATTCTCCTGACAGGAATGGCAGATACCATCTCAGTGACCTTCTGTCTTGTTTTCATTGCAAAGGTCCAAAAGTGGGAAGAAATTGGTCTGAACGGAAAGAAACCATGTTGCAGACAAGCAGACCTTCCAGTGAAAATTTTCCTCACAGCTTCTGGCCACGGCTTCCCCAGGACAGGGGCACTGAGAACTAGCCCGGGCTTGTGAGCACCTCTGTTGTGCTCACCTCACACATGGCGTCATTTTATAACCCACCTGTGAGAACACGTGGCAAAACGTGTTCCATAAATTCTGTCCAGAAAGTCTAGGAAACCTGGGCATGATCAGTCCTGTGGCTGATTTTCTAGATAGTGTTAGTGTTAGTCGCTCAGTCATGTCTGACTCTTTGTGACTCCACAGACCATAGCTTACCGGGCTCCTCTGTCCATGGGATTCTCCAGGCAGGAATACCAGAGTGGGCTGCCATTTCCTTCTCCAATTCTAGGGAGACTTTCCCCCAAATTTAGTTCCTCCAGTATCCATCCCTGAGGAATTCCCCAATGGGGAATCATCTTCCCAAGGGATGGGTCAGACAGGGTTTGGCAAGTGTTCAGGGTGACCTCATGGAAGAGGAAGGAAGAGAGAGGACCCAGGGAGCCATTCACGACAGCAAGAACACTCCAGAGCCTCTGGAGGAGGGAGCAGGGCCACCATGGCATCTTCACTTTGCAGCCTCGAGAGCTGGACCTGAAGGAGGCAGGTGGCCCCGAGGCCACACTGGCGGCATGCAGGGAGACGGGCAGAGGCCTACCTGGTGGCCGAGGATCCCCTGGCCTGGGAGGAACAGGATCAAATGAGTTCACCTCCTCCAAAGTGCTCTGCTGAGTGAAGATGTTTGAAGCCAAGGCCCCAAGGGCACATTTGTCAAGCTCTCAAAAAATAGAAACCGGGATCAAAGCAGAAGCACTTTCCAAATATAAACATTTGTCACCTACATTCACTTTTGATGTGCTCCATTTTGAATAGTTTTCTCCTTTATAAGAAGGACAGCTTAATCTTTCCGTACACACACTTGGGTCCTTCAAACGAAGCCCAGGGACAATTTGGGGTGAGTGGGGGGAGGTGAGAAAGGAAGTGGCAGCCAGGCAAAATAAAAGACAGGAGGAAGGAGAGCCCCCCAGAAGAGAGACAGGAAGGAGAACAGGAAACCACGATTTATGGGGCCCCCGACATCCCGCGTGTCACTGCATATTTTCCTGCAGACTAACTCTGGGAAGAGGACATCAATAGGCCCACTTTATAAAGGGCTGCTCTGGTAGCTCAGATGGTAAAGAAGCTGCCGACAATGCAGGAGACCTGGGTTCAATCCCTTGGTTGGGAAGATCTCCTGGAAAAGGAAATGGCAACCCACTCCACTATTCTTGCCTGGAGAATTCCACGGACAGAGGAGCCTGGCAGACTCCATGGGGTTGCAAAGAATTGGACACAGCTGAGCAACTTTACACCACATAAAAAGTGTTAAGTCATGAATCCGAGCTCATAAGATTGGAGTTAGAATCTCTTCCCAGCCGTGTCTGACCCCGTGGGCCTTGCTGCCACCTGTAATAAGTGACCTCAGCTAAAGAGAGGTAAGTGGCCTCAGGTTGACGTACCGTCCGTTGGGCATTCAGGGCCCACTCACGGCTAGCTGTGCATCTGGAAGGGACCATGTTTTAGAGTTGAAAAGCACCCTCATGTTTCTCCAATCCAGCTCTCACCCAAGATCTGCTTGCTGCCCAATTTCAGAAGCACAACTTTTCTGTTTTTAATTTTTTGTTTTTGCCACACAACATGTGAGATCTTGGGTCTGCCGTGGTGGCTCAGTAGTACCAGGTAAAGTCTCTGCCAAGCAGGAGACTTGGGTTTGATCCCTGGGTCAGCAAGAATACTGGAGTGGGTTGCCATTTCCTCCTCCAGGGGATCTTCCTGATCCAGGGATCGAACCTGCATCTCCCGGTGTCTCCTGCACTGCAGATGGATTCTTTACCTGCTGAACCATCAGAGAAGCCCCTACATCTTACATTTGTTCTATAATAATTTTCATGGGTTAGCCCTTATTCTTTAATGGGATTGTACATGCCGTAAAGCAAGTGCAGCAAAGGGAACACTATTCAGCAAGGCACATGGGCCATTTTCTTCTCAGCATCAGGCTGTGTGATTAGAAGCCTCTGGAGTCACCATTAAAGGGACAGAACAATTAAGAGGGTGAGTGGGACCTCCCTGGTGGCCCAGGGGTTAAGATTCCACACTCCCAATGCAAGGGCACAGGTTCAATCCCTAGTCAGGGAATGAGGTCCCACACACTGTACGACTGGCCAAAAATAAATAAAATATTTTTTAAAAGAGAGTGACTGGTGAGGGGTCTGGCCCTCCTGTGAGTTCAATGGAGTCACAGACAGTGACTGGTTTCTCCTAGTGACCTAGGCAAAAGAAAAAGAGAAACTAGTGGTCTCTATCATAAGCCACGGACTTGAAAAGCCTCACTTTCCAAAAGCCACAGAGACAAGGAATTAGGATCCGGAAGGAGGAAGGTGGGGCAGAGGTCGGGAGGAAGATTCTTCCAACCGTCTTAACTGACCCAGCAGCAGTTTGGGTTTCCACCTTCCCAAACAAAAAACCTTCCCTGAAACTAGGAATCGGCCTATAGACTCGTTTTAAAGCCAACCTAGAGGGAGATTTACACTCCCTGAGTTGATCTAGTCCTTGAGATGAAACTGTGAGATATATAATGATATTAATAGCAAGAGATCAAGTCCAATTTAGAAAATTTGGTCATTGTTGAGCATGGTAAATCATCTTTCAAGCAAACACACTTACAGTCTCAGAGATAAAGTTCATTCCCCTGTGATGAGGTCGCTTGATGGAATGCTAGTAGGTCCCGGGCAGGGTTTCAAAGCCGTTAAGTGAGCCTAGGTGAGATAGAGCTGCTGGGATTTATGGGAATGTTGGCACCCAGGGGACACGCTGGATAATCTTTAACAGAGGAAGTCTGGCTGGTGCCTGCTCTTTGTTCCAGCTCCGCTTTCATATTTGAGAACCCTTGTGATATACTTGCTATTCACGGCGCATTTCAGTCAGTCACGAGCGTGGTCTGGCGTTGGATGCTGAGCAAATAAAGCCCTCCCCCTCCCCTGGCCTGAGTCTCCCTCCCAAAAGGCGGAGGGCAAGGGCAAAATTTGCTCTCCACCCAGTAATATTTTGCAGGGGGTAGTGGGGTGCATTTTCCAAAATGTATTTTGTAACTATTGCTTATTTTCTTAGATAAAGTAAGCATTTGGGGCTCCAAACGTGTTTTGTGGGTTTGGCTGCTGGTGTCACATGACATATCTATGGTATAGAGCAGTTTCTCCAGGGGCTTCCCTGGAGGTCCAGTGGTTAAGACTCCATACTTCCACTCCAGGGGGCATGGGTTTGATCCCAGGTCCAGGAACTAAGATTCCACATGTTGCACAGCCAAAAATAAATAATCTTAAATACATAATATATATTTAATTAACAGCCAAGTGTTAGCAGCCTAGGGGCTTCCCTGGTGGCTCAGATAGTAAAGAATCCACCTATAATGCAGGAGACCCGGGTTTGATCCCTGGGTTGGGAAGATACCCTGGAGAAGGGAATGACTACCCACTCCAGTATTCTTGCCTGGAGAATCCCATGGATAGAGTAGCCTGGTAGGCTACAGTCCGTGGGGTCACAAACAGACAGACATGACTGAGTGACTAACACACATCACTCACTATACACACACACACACACATATATATGTATGTATGTATTTTAAGAGTAGTTTCTCTTGGAGGATATAAACTTTTGTCCAGACAATCTTCTGAAGATTATTAATAGAGAAGGAAGCAGGAGATGAGTCAGTGTTTTCATAATCAATAAAAGACTTCGGAAAAGAGTGTCTAAGAAACCAAGAGATTTGACTGCAAAGTGTTGAGTCTTTCTCTCCCCTGCAGAGAGAAGCTCTTTGAGATACACATAGAGTATACACAGGAGAGGGTGGTTAAACCAAGAATGACTAAACCAACCATTGTGTTTCACCTATGCATTACCTAATCCCAGCTGGACATTACCAACTGCAACAACAATATCGAAGATGACTCTGAGGTCATTGACTTTCTCCCAATGCCTGCTGGAGAAGAAGAGTGTCTAGTCGCCATCATGGGGCCACTGGCAAGCACGCTGGGGTTGAATGACTCCCTTCCGTTTGTCATATTATTAATAGTTAACTGGAAGCTGAGATTCCAAGACTCCTTGGCACTGGAGTAGGACAGGTTCATTTCCATTTACTAATAAGTGATCAAAACGAAAGGCATGGTTTGGCTTGGTTTTGTTTTCCACAGACTCAAATGACCAGTTAACATCACTTCTTGCAACAAACATCTATTAAGTACTCACCGGGGGTTAAAGACCAGGATTCAGAGATAAATGAGACACAGTAACTGTCATCCAAGAGCTCCATGGGGGCAGGCAGATTGGGAAGCAGCTCTGAAAGAATTGCTAATAGGAAGTCCAGGCAAGGAGCCGGGAGGATGGCCGGACCCCTCTGCCCACTGGGAGAACATGGAGAAACTCACCACTGTGTTCTGGGGCTGAAGGGGGCTCACCCATCTCACAGAGGCGCCTCCGCTCACCCCCCACCCCCCCACCCCCAGCCAATCCCTCGACAGACAGCGTTAACAGAGCCTGAGGTTGGCTGCTGGTGCCAGTGGACAGAGCCAAGTGCTGTCAGCAGCCCCAGAGCCGACTGGAGCAGAAGTCTGCCCGTCACACTGAGTGTGTAAGCCCACAGCCTCGTGCCCTGAGCCCCTGGAAGCCAGCAGCATCAGTAGCACCCCCATGAGGCTCACCAAACACTCTCCCATGGGGTGAGACTTCGGGCAATGAGGGGGCAGGGACAAAACCTAAAAGTAGAATACCTCCAATGGATTAACTGCGCTTCCCAGCTGGCCCAGCACTTGCCAATGCAGATGTGGGTTCAATTCCTGGGCTGGGAAGATTCCCTGGAGGAGGAAATGGCAACCCACTTTAGTATTCTTGCCTGGGAAATCCCACAGACAGAGGAGGCTGGCAGGCTGCAGTCCATGGGGTCGCAAAAGAGTCAGACGCAGCTGAGCATGCGCGCATGAGGGATTAGCCACACTGTGAGACTCAGCATAGCCCAAGTTCACTAGATGTTGAACTGGACGCCTGGGGGGGAATAACAATCTTCCCCCAACAACGAACTTTCCATCAGTGACTGACTTTGCTACCAAAGGCAATGCAGACAGTAGAGGTCATTACAGAGGTGACTGAAGGATTTCTTTCCTAAAGGCATTTTCATTACAGCACCACGTTGCTGGAAAAATAAGTGAATTCCTTAATGTCTCCTGACACAGGTGAATCCTGAAATGGTATGAGATGAGGCTTTAGCTTCAGTGCCTTATGTGCAAAATGAAGGATTGAACTGGGTGATCTCTGAGGTCTCACATTTAATCTATTAGCTTCTCTGCCCGAACAAATCATTTCCCCAAACCCTCGATCAGCAAAGCCCGACACTGGCTTTTCATTCAACCACTATTTGTCTTCATCACGAAAGGCCTTTCTCAAAGACAAAGAAAACTTATAGGAAAGAAAAAGGAAGGAAAAAGGGGGAAAGACGCAATAATCTCACCCAGGTATTTATCCATCACGGTGCTTTATGTAGAGAGTGATTTTCCTGTTATATTTAGATTACAATCAAACTGTAAAAGAACTCTTATCTCCCTGGGCCTGCTTTTTACTTTAAACTCCAAGACCTTTGTCCCCCGACATTAGAGAAGCTGTAAATACTACAAGAGAATGTTTACATTTTAAAAATCCATTTTCCTTGATCATTTGTAGAAGGAAGAAAAAAATCTTTGTACTAACATGCCAATTCATCTTGACTCTGTAAAAACTGTTGCCCACAGAAATTAGGTTTTGTACAAACTCACCTGAAGGCCACCCTTCTACACAGCAACTTCATTCCTCCCAGCTTTTGTCATAGTTTTGCTATGTGCCTCTCTCTTTTCTTCTCTTGTCCTTGACAAGTCCCTGAGAGCTGAAAACACTCTCTGAGTTGGGAAGGAGGAAGGCAGAACCTGACCTTGTAAACTTGGGCCAGACCTTGTAAGGGACATGGAGCTTGGGTTTGTTGTATTCTAAATCTGCAGTTAATGTGAAAAGTGTTAGTCGCTGAGTTGTGTCCAACTCTTTGCAACCCCATGGACTGCAGCCCGCCAGGTTCTTCTGTCCATGGAATTCTCCAGGCAAGAATATTGGAGTGGGTTGCCATTTCCTCCTCCAGGGGATATTTCCAACCCAGGGATCGAACCAGATCCTGCTTGGCAGGTGGATTCTTTACCACTGAGTCACCTGAGAAGATCAAAATCAACTATACTTCAATAAAAATAAATATGGCTTGTGGTTTAGTCTCTAAGTCGTGTCCAACTTTTTCGACCCCGTGGACTGTAGTCTGCCAGGCTCCTCTGTCCATGGGATTTTCCAGGCAACAATACTGGAGTGGGTTGCCATTTCCTTCTCCAGGAGATCTTCCAAACCCAGGGATCGAACCTGGATCTCCTGCACTGCAGGCAGATTCTTCACCAACTGAGCTATCAAGGAAGTCTAAAAATAAATATATAAGATAAAAAATTAAAATCACTTCCTAACCTTCCATAGATATTGTGACTTACAGAGCCTTGATCAATCAAAATAGATCAATCTAGACTTTTATCCAGCAGAAAATTCATGCTGAGTTCACATTATTGAGAATGTTCTTAACAAGATCCAATTGTCACCTGGATTCTTATTGCACATGACCTTATGAAAAGTCCTATTCTTAGAATGAACAATAGAGGAGAGAGGAAAAGGAACAAGATTCAGCCATTTTCCTCAAGAAGAGAAAACAAAAATATAATATAGAATGAGATAAGTGAAGCTGGCACATATTTGGTGTTTAATAAATATTTACAGAATGAATGAGTGATTAAATAGTAAGAAAGTATCTTAGAAGCACAGATGAGAAGATTATTTCTGGTAGGGAACCTCCAGGAGCTGACATTTGAATTTGACCTTGGTTGGTAGACAGGATCTTCTCACTGGGCTTGGAATCCATTCCAGGTCAGGGAAGAGTGTGAGGAAAGAGTCAGCACTAAAAGATGTGCATGAGAGACTTCCCTGGTGGACCAGAGGTTAGCATTCGGCACTTTCACTTCTAGGGCCCGGATTGGATCCGGGGTCAGGGAACCAAGATCCCAAAAGCCACATGGCACAGTCAAAAAAGAAAAAAGTGCTTGGTCATAGCAAAGTGGCTAGAAGTCTGTTGAGATGGGATATTTTTAAAGTGGAAAATGGTGAGGGGTATGACAGCTGGTTCTCCGTTTGAACAAGGAAGCTTCAGATGCCAAAGCAATTGGGACTCGAGGAGACCTCTTTTTAAGGATAAAGTCTATGAGGTTCATGAGTTGATTGACTTTTTTGCCAGAAGTGTTCATTTCACCACTTTAACGTCTTCATATTTGTTGGCCTGGACCAGTCCAAGTGCATTCTAAGACCGTCAGAACAATCCTACAATTGATGTTTGTGTCCAACTGGACTTCCTGCAGTCAGTGTGAATGAGGAAAGGAGTCTAACTCTCTGACAACCCATCAGAATCCGAAAGCAGCTGAGGTTTCCAGGGCATTCAGTCTAATTAATAGTTATGAAACTCCCTCAGTACTCTGGGCATTCTGATCCATGCTACCAAGGGTAGTCCAGAAGCTGATGGCCTGGAGGAGACATTCATCTCAAATAAACATAATGAGCTGTCATGAGAGTGATCCAAACAGAGCACCACCCAGGATCACATGAAAGGACCATTTGGATTTGGGTCCCTCAGGAGAGAAGTTATGAAGTAGGTGGCACCTTTTAGGGAGGAGCTTGGATCCAGCAGAGAAGACTTTCTGTCAGGAGGAGCAGCAGAGGACTCAGTGATGGTTCTCTGCGGTGGCCGTGCATTAGAAGTAGCTGGGACACTCTGAAAATTACTCAAACCCAAACCCAATATGTGTACAAATGTGAGAGTTAGACCATAAAGAAGACTGAGTGCTAAAGAATGGATGCTTTCAAATTGTTGTGCTGAAGAAGACTCTTGAGAGTCCCTCAGACAGCAAGATCAAATCAGTCCATCCTAAAGGAAATCAGTCCTGAATGTTTATTGGAAGGACTGATGCTGAAGCTGAAGCTCCAGTACTTTGGCCACCTGATGCAAAGAGCCAACTCACTGGAAAAAACCCTGAAGTTGGGAAAGATTGAAGGCAAAGGAGAAGACGGCAGAGGATGCGATGGTTGGATGGCATCACCGACTCAACAGACTCGAGTTTAACCAAACTCTGGGAGATAGTGAAGGACAGGGAAGCCTGGCATGCTGCAGTTCATAGGTCGCAAAGAGTCGGACATGACTTAGGGACTGAACAACAACAAGAAGCCCAGCCCAGAAATTCTTGTCCAAATGACACCCGAGGCACCTGTATTTCTTAACCTCCTGGTGATTCTACATCACAGTCGGGGTGGAAAACGACTTCTATAAAGCAGGGACATGCTGATGACTTTGGGGGAGGCTAAACTGAAGCTGAGTTTAGGAGGCGAGTTGGGCAGGGCAGAACCTGCAGAGTTCAGGTCACACTGGCACCAAGGCCCTGTGATCCAGTCCGTAAGTATTGAAAGTGTTCTTCTCCTTGGACATGTCTCTTCCCTGTTGTCTAGGACAGAAAACAACAGCAGCTGTTTTATACATCTTCCACCCAGCACTCACAGTTAGGAGAGCAGAGAGAGAATGCAGAAGGATATTTCATTTTATCTTAGCAAAAGGAGAAATAGCATGCATTGAAAGGAGAGTTAGAGATGGAACTTCCCTGGCAATACAGAGGCTAAGGCTCCCTGCTTTCAATGCAGGGGCCACAGGTCTGTTTCCTGGTCAGGGAACTAAGATCCCACATGCTGTGTGGCATGGCCAAATAAAAAATAAAATAAAATGATAGAGGAGAGAGACGAGCATCCTGAAAAGTACTTTCCTCTCTCACTCACCCCCTGCCCCAACACCAACACCACCAAATAATGCATAATAGAGCCCATGTCCTCTCTTTCAAGTGGCTTGCGAGCCACAGACCATAGAAGTCAGGGATGTCTTCACTCAGCAAACATTACTGAGCATCCGCTCTGTGTGCCAGGCTGTGTTTTAGAGGCTTGAGGACATGGTGCTTGAGCAAGTCCTGCCTGCAAGAAGCTTGCCACCCAGCAGAGGAGACAGACATGTCCCAGACGCTAAGCTTCTCCTGGGACTGGGGAGCACAGGACTTCCCGTCACCAGGCGCGCGGGTGACAAACCCCAGCCAGGCGAAGGCGACCAAGAATTCGGACAAATGGGTGAGTGAGTGGGTGGGGAGGTCTTCATTCTCAGCAGCCAGAGCTAAAACATGTGAAACTGGCCAGAGGGGAGAACCAATTACAGGGACTAGGAGTTCAGTTAAAGGCAACAGAACTTAGAATTCCAAGGATGCGCTTATTTTTAAAAGCTGAGCCTGGAGAGAGAAGTGGAGTGGACTCTCAACTTTATCTGGGGCAGTGGGAGGCCAGGGGAGGTTTTCTAAGTAGGGAGATGATATGATCAAGGTTTGTGTTGGGAAATATAAGTCTGCGGTTTGGAGGATGGATGGAGACATGAGTGAGAGAGGGAGCAGTCAATCAGTTGGGGAAGAGAAGGAGGCACAGAGCTGACCGGCAGGGCTTGAACTGAGTGAGCACTTACAGGTGTGGGCATAGCGGGGATGCACAGGACCCATGGGGACTACTTTCAACGAGTCTACACTATGGGAGGAATGATTTGAAAATACTAAATAAATGATTACACAAGTAATTACTACAATTATGATAAATTCTAGGAAGGAGAGGTACAGAGTGTGGAGAAAAACAACCAGGTGGACCCAGCCTGGTGTGGGGTATCAGAAAAGGCTTCCTGAGTGGGACTTCCCTGGTGGTCCAGTGGCTAAGACTCCTCACTCTCAATGCAGGGGGCCTGGGTTCGATCCCTGGTCAGGGAACTAGATCCTACATGCTACAACTAAGAGTTCATATGCTGCAACTAAAGATCCTGCAAGCTGCAGCTAAGATGCATGCCTGTGTGCTAAGACCCTTCAGTCGTGTCCAATTCTCTGCGACCCCAAGGACTGTAGCCCACCAGGCTCCTCTGTCCATGGGATTCTTCAGGCAAGAATACTGGAGTAGGTTGCCATGCCTTCCTCCAGGGGATCTTCCCAATCCAGGGATCGAACACACGTCTCTTTACATCTCTTCCATTGACAGGCAGGTTCTTTACCACTAGCGCCATCTGGGAAGCCCAACTAAGACCCAGCATAGCCAAATAAATAAATACTTAAGAGAAGAAAAAACAGGCTTCCTGAGAAAGAGATCTTTTAACTAAGACTGGAAATTGGTTTGGGGCAAGATGAGGCACGCAAAGCAGTCAAGAGCCTGGTAGCAGGACCTGGTGGCCAGGTTGAGTGAAGACTGTGGTCTGTATTCTAAGAGCCAAAGGTGAGTTTAATGGAGGGATGGCCCAGTCAGATCTGGAGGTGACTTCTGCTGCTGGGTGAATAGAGACCCATGGGTCCTGGAGCTAGCTACTAAGGAACTTGGAGTTATCAGGGTAGGGGCTGGGACAGACCCAAGAAACAATCATACGGAAGGGACAGTGGGGAAGAGAAGCCCGTGAAGGAGACGGAGAGGCAGCAGCTGGAGAGGCAGGAAGAAAACCAGGCCAGAGGGAGAAAGTGTTAGTTGCTCAGTCATGTCCGACTCTTTGTGACCCCATGGGCTGTATCACACCAGGTTCCTCTGTCCGTGGAATTCTCCAAGCAAGAATACTGGAATGGGTTGCCATGCCCTCCTCCAGGGGATCTTCTAGACCCAGGGACTGAATCTGAGTCTCCAGCATCTTAGGCAGATTCTTTACCATCTGAGCCACCAGGGAATAGCCAGAAGGAGAGCCAGCCCCTAAAGGAAGAATATCACTGTGGAGTTAGGTTATTACAGGGACAGAAAAGCATCTATTTGAAGTTGCCCCAAGCAGGTCTTAGGTGACCTTGACCAGAGCAGTTCAATACCAAACTGTGGGTCCAAACCAGATTCCAGAGGTCTGAGGTGTAAATGGCAGTGAGGAAGAAAAGATTTGAGTGTAAACAACTCTTGCCTGAAGCAGGGAGATTAAAGGGAGGAGGAGGTAGTTTCCTGGCTCCTTGAGAAGGTCGAATGGGATACCCTGCGTGTGAAAGGGCCCAGAGAGCTCTGCTGCTCATTACAGGCTAGCTCATTAGTGTTGGAGCAGGAAGCAGGTTCCAGATCCACATGGCCAATCGCTGACTTCCTGCAAGCTGGGTAGAACTGAGTGCCCTGAGTAGGCCAGCCCCGTGAGATAGGGGCTATTGTTCCACTTTACTGATGACTACACTGGGGCTCAGAGAGGCATGGGTCCACATGGTATCAGTTTAGTTCAGTCACTAAGTCATGTCCGACTCTTTGCGACTTCAGGGACTGCAGCACGCCAGGCTTCCCTGTCCATCACCACCTCCCGGAGTTTACTCAAACTCATGTCTATCAAGTTGGTGATGCCATCCAACCATCTCATCCTCTGTCATCCCCTTCTCCTCCCACCTTCAATCTTTCCCAGCATCAGGGTCTTTTCCAATGAGTCAACTCTTCACATCAGGTCCAAAAGTACTGGAGTTTCAGCTTCAGGCATCAGTCCTTCCATGAACATTCAGGACTGATTTCCTTTAGGATGAGTGGTTTGATTTCCTTGCAGTCCGGGGACCCTCAAGAGTCTTCTCCACACCACAGTTCAAAAGCATCAAATTCTTTGGTGGCTCAGCTTTCTTTATAGTCCAACTCTCACACCCATACATGACCACTGGAAAAACCATAGCCTTGACTAGATGGGCCTTTGTTGGCAAAGTAATGTCTCTGCTTTTTAATATGCTGTCTAGGTTGGTCATAACTTTCCTTCCAAGGAGTAAGCGTCTTTTAATTTCATGGCTGCAGTCACCATCTGCAGTGATTTTGGAGCCCCCAAAAAAAGTCAGCCACTGTTTCCACTGTTTCCCCATCTATTTGCCATGAAGTGATGGGACCGGATGCCATGATCTTAGTTTTCTGAACGTTGAGCTTTAAGCCAACTTTTCCACTCTCCTTCTTTCACTTTCATCAGAGACTCTTTAGTTCTTCTTCACTTTCTGCCATAAGGGTGGTGTCACCTGCATATCTGAGGTTATTGATATTTCTCCCGGCAATCTTGATTCCAGCTTGTGCTTCTTCCAGCCCAGCATTTCTCATGATGTACTCTGCATATAAGTTAATAAGCAGGGTGACAATATACAGCCTTGATGTACTCCTTTTCCTATTTGGAACCAGTCTGTTGTTCCATGTCCAGTTCTAACTGTTGCTTCCTGACCTGCATACAGGATTTCTCAAGAGGCAGGTCAGGTGGTCTGGTATTCCCATCTCTTTCAGAATTTTCCACAGTTTATTGTGATCCACACAGTCAAAGGCTTTGGCATAGTCAATAAAGCAGAATAGATGTTTTTCTGGAACTCTCTTGCTTTTTGATGATCCAGCGGATGTTGGCAATTTGATCTCTGGTTCCTCTGCCTTTCTAAAACCAGCTTGAACATCTGGAATTCACGGTTCACGTATTGCTAAGCCTGGCTTGGAGAATTTTGAGCATTACTTACTAGCGTGTGAGATGAGTGCAATTGTGCGGTAGTTTGAGCATTCTTTGGGATTGGCCTTTCTAGGGATTGGAATGAAAACTGACCTTTTCCAGTCCTGTGGCCACTGCTGAGTTTTCCAAATTTGCTGACATATTGAATGCAGCACTTTCACAGCATCATCTTTCAGGATTTGAAATAGCTCAACTGAAATTCCATCACCTCCACTAGCTTTGTTTGTAGTGATGCTTCCTAAGGCCCACTTGACTTCACATTCCAGGATGTCTGGCTCTAGGTGAGTGATCACACCATCATGATTATCTGGGTCATGAAGATCTTTCTGGTACAGTTCTTCTATATATTCTTGCCACCTCTTCTTAATATCTTCTGCTTCTGTTACCAAGTGAGAGGCAAGATTCAAACCAGGTCTGTCAGCCCATGAGGCCTGTGCCCTTTCTATCACACTGCACTGCCTCTGTGTGTTATAGCATCTTCACACCGACATCTCCCCTAAACCCCCAGATTCCCATGCAACCGTGGCTACAGTGACTAGCTCTGTTCTTTGCTGTCTGCCCTCCAGGATTCGTGAACTTAGGCCATGGAGTGGTTACTGTTCAGTTGCTAAGTCATGTCCAACTCTTTGCAACTCCCATGGACTACAGCAAGCCAGGCTTCCCTCTCCTTCAGTATCTCCTGGAGTTTGCTCAGACTCATGTCCATTGGATCCATGATGCCTTCCATGGAGTGGTAATGCACATGAAATCTGGATACAACCAGACCTGCTTTGGGGCTTCCCTGGTGGCTCAGCGGTAAAGAGTCCTCCTGCCAAGGCAGGAGATACAGTTCGGTCCTTGGGTCGGGAAGATCCCCTGGAGGAGGACACGGCAACCCACTCCAGTAGTCTTGCCTGGGAAATCTCATGGACAAAGGAACCTGGCAGCGTACAGTCCAGGAAGTTAGGAAGAGTTGGACACGACTGAACAACAACAACAGACCTGCTTTTAACTCTCATTCTCTGTGAACTTTAATTTTTGTGTCACAGAGAAGGAAAATAAAGATTTTATTTTAATCTATAGGCTTCATGGATGAGAATTAATCTTGGCTTAGATGGGAGTGTGTATAGAAAGCGCCCTGTCTAAGGCAGACCCGCAAGCTCTTGTGAATGGCGGTGATTGGTATTTCCACATTTCTTCCCCCAGCACATACCTGCACATGAGCTCTTTCTCCCCAGTAGTGCGACAGCCGAGAATAATGTGTTGTTATAGAGCCTGAGACTCCTCAAATACAAGCTGCTGAGCCTCAGACCCACAAAGGCCATCTCAAGGTCACGTCAGGGAAGGCCCTGACCACGGGGCCATCACCCTATCCACTGCTGGGCTGTGACTTTGCTTCTTGGAAAACCTTCCCCATCTTCCAGAATCCCCTGTTTAAACACAATATAGGACCTCCCCGGTGGTCTAGTGGTTAAGAATCTGCCTGCCACATGCAGGGGACACGCGTTCGATCCCTGGTTCGGGAGGATTCCACATTCCACAGAACAACTAAGCCAGGTGCACTAAGTTCTGCAAAAAGAGAAGCCGCTGTGATGAGAAACCCCGAACCGAAACCAGAGAGTAGGCCTCACTCTCTGTGACTGGAGAAGGCTCATGTGCTGCAATGGAGATCACGCAGCTATAAATAAATTAATTAATTAATTAAAAAGGCAGGATGGTGACTGATACAGGCAGGCTGGTGACCGCAGACAGCCAAGGCAGAGAAGAGGCAGAGAAAAATCAATCATGTCAGTGCTAATAACGTTAGAGCTTTAAGGTCACTAACCCTATAGCGCCCTCAGTGGGCAGGGGTAATCCAGCACTCAAACCACTCCAAAGCACAGCAAGTAAAAATGACAATTCCTTCCACTCTTTTCTGTATCCCATCCCCAAGAATGAACCTGGTCTTCCATTGGATGTGTATCCTTCCAGATCTCTTCTTATAGACACTAAAAAGCTACATGCAATTTTTTTTTTCATTTTATTCATTCCCAATTTATTTATTTATTTATTTATTTATTTTATTAGTTGGAGGCTAATTACTTCACAACATTTCAGTGGGTTTTGTCATACATTGATATGAATCAGCCATAGAGTTACACATATTCCCCATCCCGATCCCCCCTCCCACCTCCCTCTCCACCCGATTCCTCTGGGTCTTCCCAGTGCACCAGTCCCGAGCACTTGTCTCATGCATCCCACCTGGGCTGGTGATTTGTTTCACCATAGATAATATACATGCACTACATGCAAATTTTTGAGGATTATCTCGTTCAGACTTTTATCCAAATCACTTTTTTCTCATCCAATACCATGGACATCCCATCATTGTAGACATACAAATCTACAGGCTACTTATAAATAGTTACATCATTTTCTGTGCTGTCAATTTCCCTGGATCTTTTGACCATCCATCTGCTCCAATACATTGTTCCCCAGACCTGCACTTAAGATAGAATCCTAGAGTAGAATTCTTCACTCAAACGCATCATTTAAAACTGTTAATACAAGCATGCCCGCTGAAAATCTTTTCTTTTCCAGGTCAGGAGTACAAGGACTTCAGGCCCCATGCCTTCTCCACAATACCCTTTATAGAAAAACAATTGAGCAGTTCAAAGATAGTTACATGTTGTCAAAACACTTTGTTTAAGAAGGTATATCTAATGCATACTGAAAGATTTCTACTTAAAATGACTGAGAAAACAATTACTGAGCACCTATATTTTGCCACCTCTGTAAGGTGCTGAAATAGAAAGACACATAAAATAATAATTTTTTTTTTAAAAAAAGAGACATAAGACATCATGCCTGCCCTCATTCACTCAAACTGGAAGAAAAGGCAGTTCTGGTCTCAGTAGAACAGTCATTCCAAGCTGTAGGATTGCGTAAGACAGCCAGAAACATGGAGCAAAGATAACCTGAATAAACTCGACATGCAAGTGGCACGGGATAAGGAAATGGGAGGGGGTTGCCAGATCCTCAAAGGCTCTGAATGTCATGCGATGGCTTTTTTCAAAAACTACAGTAAATTATCGAATCCTTCTCAGCTAGACATGCACCTTTTCCTTTCAGAAACTCACTCTGGCTGTGGGGTGGAGCCTGGCTGAAAGGACCCCTGACCAGAGATGAGGTGGTAGGCTGAGGTCCCAGAGCTCTGCATAAAGGGACCCAGGGAGGGACCTCTGGCCAAACTGGAGAGCTTGCAATGTCTAAGCAGGGTGCTGTGCCTTGCTGGGCTGGGAGTTAGGCGCTGAGGGAGAAAGATGTGAATGCTTGAAAGGATACTTTTTAGGTCACTGGGGAAGACACTGACTTCTCCAATGCTGTATGTCGCTGTTGATGAAGAGGATCAGGAAAGAGCTGTATCAGACTCCTGGGTTTGCTAAAAGAAAGTCCTGTAAGAATGTAGCAAGGAGCACCTCTTAGGGCAGAGCCTCAGGGTGAGCCCAGTTCCTGGAAGAAAGTGGGAGGGGATTTAAGAGTGACTCAGCTATTGAGCCCTTCGAGGGCACTGGCCTGGGGTCCTCTCTGACCTGCGGCTCTACCTCTGATCTAGCGTCTCTACTCAGTTTATAAGCCCTTTAGCCAGGTCAAAGGGCCTGAAATGCCCACAGCATTTCTGGAGGGGGAAAACTAAAACTTCAGCAAAACAACCGCTGGAGTTTTCCAGCATGAGACAACATTGCTATGATTAAAGTGACTTTGGAGAAAGGTGGGTTTCAGGCTCACAGATCTCGCTCTCAGAGGCATTTTGAAGGAACTCCTGAACATCATGCCCCTGCCCCCGCCCCCCACCCCCAATTTCCCAGGGACTTGGCTCTGAGAAACTCTGATCATCACAACTCATCACAAGAAAACCATAGGCTTCTCAATGAATCTGATGACTGAATTTTTCCCTCTGCCCCCCAGACCCAATCAGAAACTTGTTTTCAGAGGCCCAGGAATGAGCTCACCCACCAGGGATGTAACTCGGTATCACCCCAACCAAGGAGACTCACAGGACACCCTCAAACCTCTCGGCCCGGCGCTCCCCACACACCCCAGAGACTAACAGAGGCCAGCATTGTCACGCCCTCCCCCAGGAGGATCAGCGGGAGCCAGTGGCATAAACAGACCCTCCTCTGCTCCGCTGAGCCACACAGGAGCATCTAAAGGAACGGGAACAAGGATGCTTTGTGAGCCTACTGGCCGGGCGCCACCCAGCTTCTCACTCCCCAGAGGCGGTGCTCAGTGTGACTGCAGATCCAGGCGAGAACCTCACCACCCCTTGGGGAGGAGGCATCCACGAGCTATTCGAGCAGTTAGTTTGGGGCTGCAGGTTCACTCCAGGCCAGGATCAGAGTCCCATATTGTAGCCTGAGTGTCCTCTCTCTCCCTTACAAGGTCTCCCTTTTTTTTTCTTTTTTTTCTGTTTTCATATTCTGTCCTTTAGTAATACTGTGCCTCTTGAGTGCATGCATGCTCAATCATGTCCGACTCTTTGCAACCCTTTGGACTGTAGCCCACCAGGCTCCTCAGTCCATGGGATTTCCCAGGCAAGAATACTGGAGTGGGTTGCCATTTCCTCCTTTAAGGGTCTACTTTTTAATGCAAGTGAACTTGTGTCTGATCTGATGTGAATGAAAGGAAGCAAAAATGTTAGAGTGCAGTCAGGAAGCCTAGGAGGGGCGGCCTCCCGTGTCCCTTTCCACCCTACCAGCCTTGAGCCTGACACAAAGCCCCTCCTGTAGGCAGCTAGTCTGTGCCAAATGGGATCTGTTTTCACACCTCTCTCTAGAGATAAGAGGTAGTGCTTGGGAATCACATAACCGAGTTGCGAAATAAAGCTGATCAGCTAAAACTGACCATTTTAGGTGCCAAAGCGGGAGCTGGCTTGGTAGGTCCTCAATGGGGCCACTGTTTTCTTTCCTCCTCACCCTCAAGGAAGCCTCCGGTTGGCCGGCCCGCTGGCTACGGCTGAGGGCAGACAGGGACTTGTTCTCGGTCAAGTGCACTGATGCTCACGCACTGCCCTCCAGGAAGCGCTGGGGGCAGCTGACACATCAGGAAGCCCGCCCTCGGCCTCCCAGCAGCGCAGGCAAGTGCTCTGTTGGCAGGCGACACCTGTCAGAAGCTTGATCGCCTAGACTTGCGGGATTTTAGGGGACAAAGGCAAGATGGTGAAGGGCCCTGGGATCTCTAGCCTCCTAAGTACTGTCCACTAGGATGCCCACAACACAGAAAAGCATTATGTGTAAGAATTTTGTGCTCAAGACCCACTCCCATCCCTTACTTGGTCCACTTCTTGAAATAGGATGGGTGGGAGCCCAAATCCAGGTATATAAGCAGAAGCTGTGCGGAGCTACACCTCTGGGAGAGACCAGTGTCTCAGGCTGACTCTGCGCATGACTCTTTAAACCTAGTTATCCAGCCATCCCTCAACAGCACAGTTGTCTGCCCACCCCAGTCAGGCCCCTCTCCTCCTAATCAATCAGGGTTAGGAAGCTTGGTGGCTCAGATGGTAAAGCGACTGCCTACAATGCGGGAGACCCGGGTTGGATCCCTGGGTTGGGAAGATGCCCTGGAGAAGGAAATGGCAACCCACTCCAGTACCCTTGCCTGGAAAATCCCGTGGACAGAGGAGCCTGGCGGGCTACAGTCCTTGGGGTCGCAAAGAGTTGGACACGACTGAGCGACTTCACTTTTTCACTTTCAACCACTGGGACAAACACTGGTTAATTGCAGTTCGTCACTGTGGTTGCTCCAGTGTATAGTTTCATCATCCTGTCACTGCCCCTGAGCTGGTAGTGCAATGCTTAGGGCATCTTCCACTGCACAGACCTTGGGCTCAGAGATGGAGGACCCCAGGCCCCACAATACCTTGCACAAAGACATTTGTTGAATGACTGGATAAAATGGGTAGATGAAGTCTTATCATCAAAATTCAAAATTGAATGAGAGAGACTTCCCTGGCGGTCCAGTGGATAAAAATCTGCCTTCCAATGCAGGGGGCATGAGTTGATCCCTGGTCAGAGAACTAAGATCCCATATGCCTTGGGGCAACTAAGTCCACGCACCACAGCTAGAGAAGACTGGGCACTGCAACAAAGAACCAGCACAGCCAAAAAAAGAATAAATATCAAATCTTGATCAGAGATAACCTGAACGTGGCTGCTGTGGTCTGAGATTGCTGTGGGAGCAGGATGGGGGGGCGGTTCTAGGCTGAGGAGTTTGTACTTGCAAACATGTACATCGAGTGGGCAGGTTCCAACTGACACCAAATATAGAAGTGGAAGCCTGATGGAGACTCAGCACTCTTCCTAAGGTTGGTTACACATGGTGACTTCCACCCAAAGACAATCAGAAGTATGGTAGGACACCTCTGCCTTGCCTTCTTCTCTCCCAGATGCAGTGGTCTTGACTGTGACTCTTCCCTGGATAGAAGGCACTCGGCCAGGCTTCTGCCTCCCTCCAGTGTCTTTATACCCCACTACTTAGCAGAACTGCATTCTCCTTCAATTATTCAACAAACTTTTTATTTTTTAATATGTATGTCTTATAAATGGTCAGAGGATGGATCCTTTTAAATTAGAGAAACAAATTGTGAATCTAGAGCATTCTCATTATAAACAGCTTTTTTAAAAAATTTTTTTATTTTATTTTTTGTCTGCAATGTGTGGGATCTTCACTCCCTGTCTAAGGATAGAACCCATGCTCCCTGCACTGGAATCACAGAGTCTTTACCACTGGACCACCAGAGAAGTCCCTCAACAGACTTTTTAAAATAAGGGATCCCAATCTTTGTTCAGCCACTACCTTTTACTATTATTATTATTCCATGGACTCTATGTACTGAAGATCCTGCATACCAAACAAACTGCATTTACTAGGAAACACTTCTTTGCAATCAGCATAGATGGCCAGTGCTACCACCCTGGGTAGATAAAGTCCCTTCTCCAGGTTATCTTCCCAACCCAGGGATCAAACCTGGGTTCTCCATCTAACCCAAAGCTTATTATTCTTTATAATAAGCATCTTATCCTGGCTCAGAGCATTCATTTTTATGCAAATTTTGTTGCGACAAAATATTGAGAACTTTATATTTTTATATTCTGCCATTTGTAATATTGATATGATTTGGGGAATCCCCTCTCCCCCCACATCCATCCACCCAGGACCGTAAGTTAAAACTGAAGACATGAAGTTAAGGTTCTCTTTAAGGAGCAAAGGTTGTAGAGCTTACAAAATGGGAAGAATTCTTTTCTTCCAGTTTTCAGGAATCAAATAAGCTAATGGGCTGAGACAGATCTTGTCTCAACAAGCTTCTCAAGTCCCCAGCCTCAGGGTTGACCAAACCAATTTCTTTCATCCATCTGACTCCCTCCTGCTCATCCAACAAGGGCTGAGAGCTGAAAGGGGTCCCTCAGAGGTAGGCTCCTTCCACTCCTGTGTGCCCTTAAAGGGCCCCCTTTGCCCACTTCCTGTAGGAAGAATTTGTGCCTTGGGTGGGGGTAGTTACAGTAGCAGGGCTGTTAGCAACATCTAAGGCCCTCTTATCTGGCCCTAACCTACCTTCCCGGGGAGCTTATCTCTCCCCCACCCACACTACTTATTTTGCAATCAATGGTCTAGGGTTAGACAGTGGTAGGGAGGAGGGATTCCGACTTTCCGGGGAAGGGTGGGTGAAACTTGAAAAGCATAGTTTGTATGATAATTTTATGTAGGGGTGAGGTCAGGAGGAATGAAAACAAATCCCTCCACCCTTGTCCCAATAATAATTACAGAAAGAAAAACCGATAACATCTGGGTGAACGGAGATCCACAGAAGATAGCTAGGAGCCAGCCCCGATTCAGAGAGGTAAATGAATGTCTTCAGGACTGGTGTGTGGGTGTAGGGAGGGTATAAAGGTCTTCTGTTTATCCAAAGGGGGCAGGGTTGAACAAGATCACTTTCTCTAGCCATGGGGTCTCCTCCCAGTCCCTGGTCAGATCTTAGGTTCTCATCCCTCCAATGTTTATTCTGTTTATTTCATCCACACTTCCCTCCAGCCCTCCAACCTTCCTACCAGCCTCAGTTCAGTTCAATTCAGTTAAGTTGCTCAGTCATCTCTGACTCTTTGCAACCCCATGGACTGCAGCACGCCAGGCTTCCCTGTCCAAACCAACTCCTGGAGCTTGCTCAAACTCATGTCCATCGAGTCAGTGATCCCACCAGCCTACAGGCTACTTTCTGAGGCCCCTACCCTCCTCTGACCCCTGTATTGATATCCCGGCTGGACCTCAACATTCACTGGCCTGCTGGTGTCATCACTTCCACAAGCCATGAGAAGCTTGGACACTGTTACCCAGGTGTTCACGGTTGCTCTCAATTTGGCATCTACGTTTTTCAATATCTTAATCATCTCTGAAGTCCTATCAGTGAGACCCCATCTTAAGTCCTGAACTTTTCAAATGATCTGGTAGCACTTCTGTTACCTTTATTGCACTAATTTTGATAATTCAACTTTTTTTTTTAATTCAACTTTTTGGAACACTGATTTGTCTAAAGTTATCTCTTCCATCAGACTGCAGGGACTTTGTTTCAATCACCAGTATAGCAGAGTTAACAGTTACTGTTTACTATTAGCTAGCGTCAGTCACTCAGTCATGTCCAACTCTTTGCAATTCTATGGGCTATACCAGGCTCCTCTGTCCACGGGATTCTTCGGTCAAGAATACTAGAGTGGGTAGCCATCCCTTTCTCCAGGACATCTTCCCCACCCAGAGATCAAACCCAGGTCTCCTGTATTGTAGGCAGATTCTTTACCAATTAAGCCACCAGGGAAGCCCCACTGTTTAACCAAGCGCTTTCTATATAGACTCTGGATCAAGAAATGCATGCAAGGAGCTTTGCATACATGCTTCACACACAATCCTATTAAATTAATTAGATGTCACTTCCAATTTGTAAATTAGGAAATTTAGTCCTTAGAGGGTTAACCAAGGCCCCCGCCCCCCAGCAAATCTGTGTGGAAGAAGGACCAGTCCCCTGGCCCCAAAGTCTTTGCACCCCCCCACCCCCCCACCCCCCCGCACTATCTCTCATCCCCTTGGCTGTGTATAATGGGTTAGGTGACTGAGTGAATGAATGAAAGAATGAATGCTATGATGTTTAACAACTTACCACCCACATTCCCAGTGTGGACCATGGCACTTTCAAATTGTTTCTCTTCTTTATTTATTTATTTTTTTCAAGAATCTGATTCCAAATCATTTCCCCTTCTTAAACCTCTAAGGATACGTGTCTTTGTAAAATACATTGTGGTGTTTTATATACTTATTTTCTTCCTAATTGTTCTTATTTTTTTGGCTGTACCATTGGCTTGTGGGATCTTGGTTATCCGACAAGGAATCGAACCCATGCCCCCACCAGTGGAAACGCAGATGCTTAACCACTGGGCCCCCAGGGAAATCCCCATATTTTTCATCTATTTTAATTAATGATGGGAGTCTTAGAGACTTTGTTCTACTTCTTACTGTTTCAATTAACAGTATGCTTTTTAAATACATGCTGGTGTATCTATATCAAATTTCTCACTTCCAAAAGCCAGACAGAATTCCATAGTTTATATCCACCAGTGTTGACTTACCTTGGGCTTCCCTTGTGGCTCAGATGGTAAAGAATCCACCTTCTATGCAAGGGGCCCAGGTTCGATTCCTGGATGAGAAAGAGCCCCTGGCGAAGGGAATGACAATCTACTCCAGTATTCTTGCCTGGAGAATCCCATGGATAGAGGAGCCTGCCAGGTCCACGAAGTTGCAAAGTGTCAGACACGACTGAGCAACTAACACTCTCTAATTTACCTTGTCCCCTAGCGTTTGACACCTTGGTTGCCTCTGCTCCCCACCACCACATGTAACACACCGGCGCACTTTCAACCCCATAGGAGACAGGCTCTGTTTTTCTGTGAGCATGTCTAGTGGGTTGCATCTGGGAGTATGAGGCTGGGGACCAGGCTGCCCTCTGCCCTCTGACATCTTGGACTGTGACAGGCAACATAAGAAGTGGCCTAGCAGGGAGGGAGGTGGGAGGGGGGTTCAGGATGGGGAACACATGTACACCCATGGCTGATTCATGTCAGTGTATGGCAAAAAACACTACAATATTGTAAAGTTATTAGTCTCCAATTAAAATAAATTAATAATTAAAAAGAAAAAAGAAGTGGCCTATCAATTCCTTTTGGCTTTGAACTCAGAATCTGAGTCTCCAAGGACACCTTCATGAAGAATTTTCCATTACATGGTTTGATTTTTTTTACCTGTCCTATGAATACAAACCTGGCCTATATACTACTAAAAAGCACTATAACTTAGTAGTTATGTGGACAGATTCTGGAAACACATGACCTGGGCTCAAATTCCAATTTTACTACTTACCAACTGTACTCCATTTCTTTCTTTCTTTCTTTTCCTTTTGGCCACACTGCCCAGGGGGTGGGATCTTATTTCTCTGACCAGGGAACATTGGTCAGAGGAGTCTTACATTGGCGGCGAGGAGTCTTAACCACTGGACGGCCAGGGAACTCAACTGTACTCAGCTCCTGTGTCTCATTTTTCTCATCTATAAAATGGACACAGCAATATTAACGGTACCCACCACCCAGGCTATTACATTTAGAATAGTCTTGGCAGGAGTAAGTGCTTAATAAATGTGGGCCCTCACTATTTAAAATACACACAGGAAAAAAAAAAATACACACAGGATCTGAACCTATAAATCTGTCTACATAATTTCTGATACTGTCAGCATAGAAAATCTGGGATTTAAAAAAAATAAAGAAAATAAAGAGAAGCAGAGGATGTATCTGGCTACAGCAAAGTGATTCTCCTTGTAATCTCTAAGAGCCAGAGCTTTATAGGCTCATTTTGTTCTTCTAAGACCAAACAGCCATAAACAACAGAATCCACCCCCAACCCTCCACTCCCCCAGAAATCTGTTTCTTTCTCTAGGTCTAGCTCTGAAGGGTTTACAACCAACAAGTTCTGGCTGCAGGGGGACCCTGTTCCCTCCAGTGTATGAGACCTTATTGGTCACCATCGATTTTCTACTTCTTTGTCACTTTCCAACGCTGGAACCCGTAAGCATCAAAGCTGGAGAAGGAAGAGACAGGCTCAGCCACTGGGAGCTTGAGAGCTGACACCGTCTGTAGAGAAGAGCTTCCCTTTCATGTCCTTTGACTGCAGAGTGACTCAGTCCTGACAGCCTTGATTTGGGCCATATTTAGGAGCCAGCTCTGGTGGGGCTCAAGCCTGAAATTTATGGCTTGTTTGTCCTGGACCCATGCAATATTTTTTCCTGCCTTGAAGATGAAAGGGTTACTATTCTCCACACTTCCCCATCTCCTGCCTTTTGTGGGATGTGGGCTTCTGTAGTGTCTCTCTTATTTATCTGCAGAATTAACTTCTAAAGGATATACTCATCTCCCTCATCAGCCAGAGCTGAGGGCCTTGATATATACGACCCTAAATGGACCATTAGGCTTTCCAGGTGGCTCAGTGGTAAAGAATCTGCCGCCAGTGCAGGAGCTGTAGGAGACAAGGGTTCGATCCCTGGGTCAGGAAGATCCCCTGGAGGAGGAAATGGCACCCGCTTCAGTATTCTTGCCTGGAGAATTCCGTGGACAGAGGAGCCTAGCTGGCTGTAGTCCTTGGGGTAACAAAGAGTTGGCCATGACTGAGCAGCTGAGCATGCACACAAATAAGTTATTTAGAAAAGAAGTGTGCTCACAGGACCTGTCTTGAAGATGTGAAACCAGGATGGTCATGCCTGTGAGGGTACTCCAACACTTGAAGAGCTACACAAATATCTGCACTATTTTAAATCAGTAAACTTCCTATCTTCTCCAAAAACCAAAAGTAAAAAACCTGACATCATCCCCTTCAAAGTGCCTTATTTTTGTACAGGGCAATGTGATCCAGAGTTTGGCTAAATGTCAGGGCAAATGTTAGTCACTCAGTCGTTTTCCACTCTTTGCGACCCTATGGATTGTAGCCTGCCAGGCTCCTCTGTCCATGGAATTCTCCAGACAAGAATACTGGAATGAGTAGCCAGGGAGGTGATTTTGACGAGATGGACATTGGATACATCAACAGCAGCTCTGGTTCATATATTTAATCTCCATAGTCCATGATGACAAAAGTCATGTGAATCATGATGGAAGGGATGAGCGTCTTAAAAGTAGGTCAGATACTAGCCAGCCAAGAATAGAGAAAATTAAATACAGGCACAGAAGTCAGTGAATTGTTTGTGCTCTCCACCCTATTCAGTTAAAAAATAGTAAAGGAGGAAGGGAAGTGAAATCAAATGGACTTGCTAACATGCCCCCAGTCTTCTCCATTTCCTAATCCTTTTATAAATTCCATGGAGATGGGATTTGCTTTTAGACTGATTATGTGGCTTAAAAATCAGCATAATTACAAGATATTTGTTGAAAGGAAATTCCTCATCTTGGCTGTTTGGTTTCCTTTCCAGGTCTGAGAAGTGGATGACCTGGTTGGAACTAGTTTCATCTGGGACTTCCTCAAGCATCTCGGAGGTAGAGAGGACCTTCATGATAACCTCGCAGTTTTTAAATGAGGAAACCAGGGCTCGAAAGAAGGCAGATGATTTTCCCAGCCACTCATTGGCAAAGACAAGAATAGGGCTTTTTTCATTTGGTGGCTTAGTCACTCAGTGGTGTCCGACTCTTTTGAGACCCCATTGACTGTAGTCCACCAGGCTCCTCTGTCTGTGGGATTCTCCAGGCCAGAATACTGGAGTGGATTGCCATTTCCTTCTGCAGGGGATCTTGCCAACCCAGGGACTGAACCTGGATCTCCTGCATTGGAGGCAGATTCTTTACCGTCTGAGTCACTTGGGAAGCCCTTAACATTAATTATTGTTCATGTAAAGGTAGAAAATAAAATCTTGAAAAAACTAAGTTTAAATATAATATCACAGAGCCCGTATTTCAACAGTAACATGAGTCAGGTAATAAATCACCCCTTTTGATCAAGAATGGGGCTCTTGACCAAAGAATATTTTTGGAAATGAAAAGCACAGGCTTCCTTCATATCTCCACTTCCTTTTGGCCTCAGAATGGATCTTCTGGGATGTTCCAGGCCAGAATTTTTCTTGTTCTGCCTTTGGCCCTCCAAAAAAGTTCCAGAATTTCTGGTATCAATCATCATTATATTATCAACAACCACCACTTGCTGATTATCATAAGTGACCTTTGTAGGAATGAGATAAAGTAACCACTTTCACAGAGTTTGAGTCTGGAAAGAATGATCTGAGATTAGGGGAAACATTTATAAAAACAATAATAATAGATTTTATTAAGCCAACTATTAAAACACTTACCTGTTTGTCTCTTCTAGTGCTTTCATTAAACTCCCATACATTTTACAAATGAGCAAACTGAGGCCCACTCAAAAGTTAACAGAGTGTGAGTTACACATGTATATCTCACTCCAAAGCTTTTACCCACCTAAACGTTAATGATTAGGACCTCCCTGGCTGTCCAGTGGCTGAGACTCTTAGCTTCTGCTGCAGGGGGTGTGGGTTCGACCCCTGGTGGGGGAACTAAGATTCCCACATGCTGCACTGTGTGGCCAAAAAAAGAAAGAAAAAACAAAAACAAAAAACAAAACGTTAATAATCATCTGCAGGAGACTGGAATGCCTAAGGAAATGGAATAATATGTCCTTTTTCCTCAAGGAGAGTCCTAAAGTATTATGTATTATACATACTATTTTATAGTCATTATAATAATTATACCATCTCGTCTTATACCCCAGAAAACAGGAGTTTTTCTCAGCAAAGACACTTACTGGAAACAAAGCCTCTCTTCACAATACCCCTTCACGTTGATTGGATATTTTAATGTATTCATGTTCCCTTTGGATGCATAGATTCATCAAAGAGATGTTTAAATTTTCCTCTCATTCTGAACTAATTTATTGAATACATATAACATTTCTGAGTACCAGGCAAGCTTCTAGTCACATCATCCTCACAATCACAGTCAGGGAGGTACTAATCTTATGGCCATTGTACAGAAGAAGAAACTGAGGCACGGAGAGGTGGAACAACTTGTCCAAAGTTACACAGCTTCGCCATGATCCCAGATTCAAAGCCAGGCAGTCAGGTTCCTGAGTCCAGATTTGAACTATGACACCCTGTCACCTCAACCATACGGTACAAGTGCCTGAGAAAGATTGAGAAGCTAACTTGAGTTGATGCGGAATATGTCCCAGGTTTTACAGAGTTGTGTAGAGTTGTGAGAGATGCTTGCAGAAGTGCACAAGGGCTGGACTTCCCTGGTGGTCCAGTGGTTGTTGTTTAGGTGCTAAGTCATGTCCAACTCTTTGCAACCCCATGGACTGAAGCACATCGGGCTTCCATGTCCTTCACTATTTCCTGGGGTTTGCTCAAATATACGTCCATTGAGTTGGTGATGTCATCCAACCATCTTGTTCTCTGTCGTCCCCTTCTCCTACTGCCCACAATCTTTCTCAGCATCAGGGTCTTTTCCAATGAGCTGGCTCATCACATCAGGTGGCCAAAGTATTGGAGCTTCAACTTCAACATCAGTCCTTTCAATGAATATTCATGGTTGATCTCCTTTAGGATTGACTGGTTTGATCCCCTTGCTGTCCAGGGGATTCTCAGAGTCTTCTCCAGCACCACAATTCAAAAGCATCAATTCTTCAGCACTCAGCCTTCTTTGTGGTCCAACTCTCACATCCATACATGACTATTGGAAAAAGCATAGATTTGACTGTACAGACATTTGTCGGCAAAGTGATGTCTCTGCTTTTAATATGCTGTCTAGGTTTGTCATAGCATTTCTTCCAAGGATGAAGTCACCATCCACAGTGATTTTGGAACCCAAGAAAATCTGTTACTGCTTCCACTTTTTCCCCATCTATTTGCTATGAAGTGATGGAACCAGATGCAATGATCTTAGTTTTTTGAATGTTGAGTTTCAAGCCAGCTTTTTCACTCTCTTCCTTCACATTCATCAAGAGCCTCTTTAGTTCCTCTTTGCTTTTTGTCTTGAGAGTGGTCCAGTAATGAAGACCCTGCTTCCACTGTAAAGGGCATG
The DNA here is from genome assembly GCF_019320065.1 of Cervus canadensis. Taxonomy (NCBI): domain Eukaryota; kingdom Metazoa; phylum Chordata; class Mammalia; order Artiodactyla; family Cervidae; genus Cervus; species Cervus canadensis. Next base: position 49,035,900 of record NC_057408.1, read on the forward strand.
GGTTCATTTGAGGTCCCTCAGGCCGCACAGTGAGGCAAAAAAAAGATTTTTTTTTTAAATAAAATATATATATTTAAAGTGACAAGGGCTATTGTTCTCACTCCTGTGGCCTCTCCCAAACCCCTTCAGAGTTTGGGTGTCTGGTTGGTTCTTAAGTAGCTTAGCTGAATGAGCCAAAATGTTGTGAAGGTCAGTGTTGAAAGAGGTGCCCTTGAGTGTTTCCTTTTACATGTTTCTTCTGGAAGTAAACAGATATTTGGGTCACAAAAATCATCTGGGAATGTGGACCAAGGACAGTCAGGGTGCAGAGAAAAACTCAGCATTGATGAGGTTGTTTTGGGTGGAAAACCTTTGGGGGTTTTCTTCCTTTTTTGGAGGAAAATTGCAAAATAATATACAAATGGGCCTTTTTCATTTTTCCCTTGTAATGCTCCAAATTTCCCACTTGATTTCTGGTCACTTCTAAAGGTTTGAAATCATTTCATCTTTATGGAAGAGGACTTTCTTATACATATTTTTAATCATCACAACTAACATATTTTTACACCTTAAGAAAACAACTTCACAGCTTCTAACAATTGGTAGACTGGGAAACTTTAAGATGATCAGAATATCCATGAACTGTTGAAGCAACATTTGAATACAATATTTTATGCACATTCTAACTCAAGTAGGAGAGGTGTGGGGACTTGGGAATGGCTAGTTTCCTTTCCATCTAAGCCAGAGACTGGGCGGAATGTGAGAGATAGTCATTTTCACCTATCCCCCCAACTTTATTCTCAGGACTCTGGAAGTGACTAAGACATCAGAAAGTAAAATAATACCTGGGAAGTTAAACAGTGACTTGTGTGTGCAGACTCTTATGAAAAATAGACAGCAGCACCCGAGAGGGAATTTGCTACAGCCCGGCCTCACCTTTTTATTGGCTTTTCAAAAGAAAGGTGTGGAATAGGGAGCGACGCAGAGGAATTCCAGCTTTAAGTGGATGCCTGACCATTTTCTCCCAGGGGAGAGTTGAATGGTGGAAGCAGGTCAGGACATGATGCACAGGTTAACAAATACGGGGAGGAATGATTTTTTTTTTTTTTTTTCACATGACATATATAATTGGGAGGGGAAAGAGAAACATTATGTTGAAGATGAAGGTTGGGATAGGTTTTGGCAAAAATGGCTGAGATAATTCCTCCATCACCGTCTTATACCTCTTTGGTTTGTTTTTTTGTTGTTTGTTTTGACTGCACTGGGTATTCATTACAGCTCAAAGTCTTCTCTAGTTGTGACTCTCCGGCTTAGTTGCCCCAGGTATGTGGGATCTTGGTTTCCTGACCAGGGATCAAACCCATGTCCCCTGCATTAGAAGGCAGATTCTTAGCCACTGGACCATCAGGGAAGTCCCAAGAAGTGTTTTCTCTGGAGGAGGGATATACTTGACTATGGCCAGAGTTGGACTTTAGTATATAAATCATAGGCCAAAAGTGGGCACAATAATTTCTCCCCCTCCTGCATGCACATCCCTTCTCAGAGGGACTTGGCTGTGTTTCACCATCAAGAGTTAAAGCCTGTTTACCTAGAGTCTGAATCTGATTCAGTTGTTTGTGGCAGAAGGGCAACATTCCAGTCTAGGCTTCAAAACGTCTTGCAGCTTCTGCTATTGCTTTCAGATAATGCTGCTTCCTTGGGGAGAACCTGGGCTTGTCTTCTAGAGGATGACAGACCGCAGGAAGAGACCCCTCACCCCACTGACCCACCAGCAGACCCAGACAAGACCAGGAGAACTGTCCGGCTGAGCCCAACCCAAATTACTGACCCACAGAATCACAAGAAAATAAAAATGGTTATTGTTTGAGGCCATTTGGAGTTGACTTGTTTCACAGTAATAGATAACTGATAAAAGAGGAAGCATCTATCTCAACACTAAAAGAAAACATTTTTTGGTAATCGAATTTTTAAAGCTAATTCTCTATTTATTTTTTGGCCACACCACCCAGCATGCGGGACGTCAGTTCACTAACAGGAATTGAACCCCTACCCCTCTGGAGTGGACATATGAAGTCTTAACCACTGGATCACCAGACAAGTCCCAAAAAGCTTTTTTTTTTTTTAAGTTTTCCCTCAGCATAATTTTTGGCTCACCATGAAGAGGGCAAAACCAGCCTGGGCTCTGGCCTGGGGTGGAGCTTGGATTCCTCTAACTCTTCCTGAAGGAGGGAGGAAGAGTAAGTCCTCTTGAGACCCAGGGCTTCCTCAATAGTGGGTAATAATAATGATTACAATCTGAGTACCTATTATGGTCAGACGCAGCACCCAGCATTTTCCTCGGATCATCTACTTTAACAACAGGCCCTATTGTACCTATTTGTGGTCGAGGTAAGTGAGCCTTGGAAAGGTTATCTTGCTGGAATTCAGACCTAGTCTCACCCTTGAGCCCTGACTACTGTGCTGAAGCTCAGACTTTGTTGGCAGGAGAATACGAATGTAGAGACAAATAGGAAATAGCGACTGGGGGTTCGGAGTTGCTGAACAGTGAAAATGGAAATGCTTTCAGACAGTCCTTAGCTTAGATCATCTCTGTTCTCCAGACTCCCATACCCCTAGCTTGATTATTTTACCAGTTTTATGCAACTGTGACATCTTACTTTGCACAAATTACTTTTAAAGCTTCCCTTCACGTTCATGAAACTCTGGGGATCCCCACTATAACCATCAGGTAAAGAGAATGCAAATCAGCCTGAACTGGCTCCAACACAAACTTCTCACCAAATCCTTATCACCCACTTGGCACTTTTGCTCCTGTCCAGCTCACCACCTGCTAGACAAATTGGCCATCATGCAAGCCTGCTAAGTCGCTTCAGTCATATCCAACTCTGTGCAACCCCACTGACTATAGCCCACAAGGCTCCTGTGTCCACAGGATTCTCCAGGCAAGAATACTAGAGCAGCTTGCCACTCTACTCCAGGGGATCTTCCTGACCCAGGAATCAAAACCACGTGTCTACCTCTCCTGCATTGGCAGGCAAGTTCTTTACCACTAGCGCCACCTGGGAAGCCCAAACAGAAAGATAGAAAAAGATAACCACCTCCATTTAATGAGCAGCTCTTAAAATCATGAGGTCAGTTCAGAATTTAGAACAGAACAAAAGTGGAGCCCGGGCACAGGTACTACAATAAACTCCACCAATCTCTCGTGCTGGCAGTCTTTATTTGAAAGAAACATGATATCTGTAATACTGATGCTTGTGGCTCTGCTCTAGGTAAAGATCAAGTTCTTCAGCTTCCAGCTTCCAGGAAGAGTAGCAAAGGAGAAAAAGATAAGAGGGAGTGAGAAAGTGTAATAGTGGGATGAGGAGAAATAAGGGGAAAATAAAAAAAGTAAAGAAGAAAGAGATGATGATAAGAAAATTAAAGAAGGTGGGAGCAGAAAGGAGCCATTTAAAGAAAATAGTGAAATGAAGAAATGAGAGAAAATGTGGAACACTGGAAGGTGCAGGAAGGGAACAGAAAGAAAACTTGTGTTTAGGTAATGTGATAACTTTAAAAAAAAATTTTTAATGAGTCATGGAGATGTAATGTACACTGTGGTTATTATAATCAATAATAGTACTGATTATACTAAATATACTCAGTATTGATTGTAATCAGTAATACTCAATACTCAGTAGTATATTTGACAGATGTTATGAAGGCAGATCTTAAAAGTTCTCATCACAAGAAAAAAAGATTTGTAGCTATGTGTGACGATGGACGTAGTGATCATTTCCCAATACACACAAATATTAAATCATTATGTTGTACACCTCAAACTAATATAATGTTTTATGTCAATTATATCTCAATAAAAATATTTTTTTTATTTTATTTATTTTTTGGCCACACCACACGGCATGCAGGATTTTAGTTTCCCAACCTTGGATTGAACCTGTGCCTCCTGCATTAGGAGGGCAGAGTCTTAACCAGTGGATTGCCAGGGAAGTTTCCAAATAATATTTTTTAAGCTTCTGTTGTCCACATTTCTCCCATCCCACCACAAGACGCAAGGCACAAGGCTCGATGAAAATATCAATCTCTACAGAATCAGCATCTTCCACTATCAACACCCACACACACTACAAACACTCCCCACCACCCACCCACCCACACACACAGTGCTGCCGGGACAGGAAGGGGTCAGGGAGCCAGATTCCGCAGGCATGTTTTGTGGTCTGTCCCTCCCTGAGTCCTCTCCAAGAGACCTATCGCCTTCCAGGCCTGCTTAGCAAAGGGCAGACACACCGGCCTCTGCTGGGCCTCTTCCCCAAACATCTTCATAAGATAGCAAGCGAGGGGCGAGTGTGTTCAAAGGGGGGATTTAGTTTATTTACAGATTTGTATCAGTGGGTGGCCAACTGAGTTTGAATCTTGTAAGGGGACAGGAAAACAAGAAAGCCGGCTTGCCTAATCAAAGATTTGCAAATACCCACTTGGAAAATATGGAGAGTTTTGAGGAAAATCCCAAACCTATTTTCAGCCGAGTCTGCCCCTCCACGGTAAGTTCCACATGACCCGCAATCCACCCCATGTCTCCTTCAGATTTGACTTTTCTGAGGCTTAGAACAAGTGAGAGAAGATTTTGCAACATTTATGAAGGACATTTTAACAACTATTTTTTGGTAATTTAAGGAAATATTTTTGTCCTTTGTCCTTAAAAAAAAAATTATTTTCCAAAAAAGAAATATAAGGACTTCCCTGGCAGCCCAGTGGTTAAGACTCCTCACTTCCACTGAAGGGTATGTGGGTTCAATCCCTGTTGGGAGAACAAAGATCCCACCTGCCTCAAGGTGTGGCCAAAAAATAAAACAACCAAAAAAAAATAAATAAAGAAATACAAAGATTTACATACTAAATTAGAGAGCTAAATACCAGCACCATCTTCTGACTTTTACTGTTGGCTTCATTTAGACACTTTTCATCAAAGAACAAGCCGTCAGATACCCCACTTACATTTTTTTTTTTTTTTTTTAACTTTCCAAAGGTCTGGAGGGGCTTCCCAGATGGCACTGGTGGTAAAGAATCTATTGCCTGCCAGTGTAGGAGATGTAAGAGACCTGGGTTCGATTCCTGGGTTGGGAAGATCTCCCGGAGGAGGAAATGGCAACCCACTCCAGTATTCTTGCCTGAAAAAAGTCCCATGGTCAGAGGAGCCTGGCAGGCTACAGTCCATGGGGTTGCTAAGAGTCAGACACAAAGAAGCACACACATAGGTCCAGGAAACACAGCAAACAAAATAAGAAACACTAACAAAAGAGCAATAAACAGTCTAGATGTCTTTATTCCACTGCCGCTTCCTCCCCCTGCCCCCATCCCCATCCAGGCTTCCCAGTAACAGACAGAGCAGGTCTGGCTGCTGAGTGAGATGCTGCCTTCGTAATGGAGCCAACAGGAAAGCGCTTCCACCATCTGGTTCTACCCAGAGTGGCCACTCTGCTGCTTGCGTGATGTCCAGGTTTGCCTTCAGCAAATCCGCTCACTCATTCACGCAAAGGCAGCAGAACTAGGTCTTCCTTTGCACAGGTGGAAAAACACAACCCTGGAGTCATCAGCAGCAGTGTTAAAAGTCACACACACAGTTGGAGCCCACACTAGTGGCAGTGGCCCAGACAGCTCTGGGGCCGGAACCCCAGGGTCCCTGGTACTGAAATGACCGCTTTCTAGCAGCGCTGAGATCCCCTGCTGCCTTACAAGTCCACACCCCGTGCCTCACCGCCCGCTCCATTTCCACAGTCACAGGGCAGTGGAACTTCAGAGTGCCCGGTAACTGAAAAGTACGAGAAGAAAGAAAGGGAGGGAGGGAGGGAGGGAGGGAGGCGCTGGCATCCCTCTGCAAGGCTTTTACATTTTCCCATGCCATATGAAACAAACGTTTTGTGTAATTTTCCAGTGGCCTTGATTAAAGATGTTATGTAACTCAATATAACTAAAGCTTGAAGAAACGAAAGGCCATGCCAGGCTTATCATTTGTTTGGACCCAGCCAGAGATCCAGATACATTAAGCCCTCCAAACGTGGCCAGTTTATTTCTGTGGAGTCTCGTCCTTCAGGAACTCGCCTCCTTTGCCTGATACTCAAGGCCTTTTATAATCTATCCCAGATCTCCCTTCTGCCCTGTCCCAGCCCCTGCCAACCCACACATGCCCTTCCCTCCAGCCAGGCGGCTGCCACAAACACCCAATAAGGGTCCTATACAGCCTTCCCACCCCATTTCCTCCTCTCTCTCATGCTCCCCACTGATCTGAATCTGGTTCTTTCTGGAGAATCCATCCACTTTCTGGGAGAAGACTTCCTTCACCACCCCATCCTCTGAACTCCAAACGCTTGCCCTGATCCAGGTCAGTCCCTTGGTGAATGCACGCATGCCAAGTAAGTCACTTCAGTCGCTTCTGAATCTTTGAGACCCCATGGGCTGTATCCCACCAGGCTCATCTGTCCATGGGACTCTCCAGGCAAGAATACTGGAGTGGATTGCCTTGCCCTCCTCCAGGAGATCTTCCCAACCCAGGGATCAAACTCGCATCTAGAAGGTCTCCTGCATTGGCAGGTGGGTTCCTTACCACTAGTGCCACCTGGGAACTCCCCAGTCCCTTGGCTAGGGAGTAGATTCAGGCAGTGCCACTTACCAACCCATAACTTGGGCATGACCTTGACCTCTCTGACCTACTTGTTCCCTAACATGAGCAACATGAGATTCTCCTGCAGGAAGTATTGTGTGAAGGTGACGTGAGACTGTTCACCTAAAGGTCCTAGCACAGAGCCTGGGATGTTGGGGGCCCCTATGAACACGTTTTCCTGTCCCTCATGCTAGACACAGCACCAGGCTGTGTCTGACATTACAAAAGCAAGTTTTCCATCTCCCTGAGCCTCACTTTCCTCAAAATCTTAAAAACGGGGCTGTTGGGACTTGACTGGCTGTCCAGTGGTTAGGACTCCGTGCTTCCACTGCCAGCGACACAGATTCCATCTCTGGTCCAGGAACTGTTACTAAAATCCTGCAAGCTTCATGGTGCAGCTGAAAAAAAAAAGGCAGGGGGCAGGGGGGCAGCTGTTGACGTATCTCCATTATAGTCTGTATTATAAGCTTAGAGGAGTTAATACCTAGAAAGGGCAAAGGTGCCTGGATGACAGTAAATGCTCAGTAAGTCTTAGCGATAATGCAGACGTGGGTAGAGGGGACCTCGTGGTGAACAAGACAGATGTGGTTTCTGTTTTCATGAAGTGAGTGGAAGATAAGACACAAGTTAGTTTGTCTACAATACAACTCTTCTGGCATTTGACATATGTTATCTCGAGTTGTTGGTTATCTATTTACATGTATGTCTTGTCTTCTATCAAGATGGTAAATTTATTGAGGGAGGAGGGCCTGGATCAATTCTGCCACGTCCCCTGCACTGCCCAGCACATCATGTATATAGCAGACACTCAATAATATTTATTGCTAATCACTGAAAAGATGGTTCATTCCTCTGCCATAAAAATTTTATTATGAAGCTCCTATTCATCAGTGAGGCTCTACAGCTCTTTCTCAGTGGTTCAAAACAATGCATGAAAAATTAACATATAAACACTATTCCCTGAGTACAGGTGCCTCCTACTTTCTTCCACCTGGAAATTCAGCATCATTTTGGTTCCCACACCTTGAGCACAGCCACTGTCACTCTACACCTAAGTTGACCATTCATGACCCAAACAAATCTTGCATTTTTCCAAGAAGTAGCAACCCCATGTGATCTCATTTCTCCCTGGCAACTATGAGGCAGGGACAGGTACCATCTACATTTTACAGGTGGGGAAACTGAGGCTTAGGGAGCTGAAGTTACCTGCTCAAGGCCACAAGTGAATGCTGGAGTTGAAACTTGATCCCAGACTGCCTGGCATGAGGCGGGGAGTGGGCAACCCTAAACCAGACTGCCTGGTGCCTAGCTGGACCACCTCTAACTGGAAGGCAGTGGCATAGAAGAGCTGGCAACAGGGCAGAGCCCTCTCTGCAGCCCCTGAAGGAAGATCTTTATGGCAGAGATGTCTTTACTCAGAGCCAGGTGAGAAAGACAGCCCGTGGGGCAGGTGGCTATTTTCTCATGGGGCCCGTGACAACTGGGCTGAGTCTGCTCACCTGGAGAACACCGTTCAGCCTCTCACCCTGGGCATTCCAAGGGACACCACCCCCAACTCTTCACCAAGGGGCTACCTACGGCCCTCAGTAGGCCCCATCCATGGCCCCGCTCCACAGGTCTCCTACTCAAAGCCGCTCACCCAAGACCCTCACCCAGGACCCCACCATGGCCCCCCTCTACAGCCCTCCTATCCAAAGTCCCCCTAGCCAGGGCCCTCACAAGCAAAGACACTGACCCACTTCTTCCCTCCTTCCTCTTACACTGCCTCTTGTTGGTGATTTTTTTTTTTTTAATTTATGATTTTCAGGCCAGCCGGTTGTTAGCCTGCTGTGTTTGGAAATGGTAGATGATTAAACCTCCTGGCCAGGTGTAAATGCAACCTTTGTCATCTGGAGGCTGGGAGAATCACCTCACTGGGCTGCAGCCTGCCTCTGGCTCCGAACTTTCTTCTCCAAGCAGACCCTCTTCCAGGCCAATGTCGGCGGGCCTCAGCCCTCCCCACTGATTTCCCTGCTCGGAGCCCAGCCCAGAAGCCAGAGATTTCAGAGGGACAAAGACAGCCACAAAAGTACTAGATAGATCCTTGAATTCAGGGGAAGCATCAAACCTTCTGTCCATCTCTCTCTCTCTTTTTTTTTAAGGGAATTTTTACCAGGTAAATAATAAAAATATGTAATCATTGACTAGGTCTTTCAATGTGAACCAAAGATATGTGTGCATTTCTGTTGCCAGGGCTTCCCTGGTGGCTCAATGGTAAAGAATCTGCCTGCCAATGCAGGAGACATGGGTTCGATCCCTGGGGCAGGAAGATCCCCTGCAGGAGGAAATGGCAACCCACTCCAGTTTTCTTGCCTGGGAAATCCCATGGACAGAGGAGCCTGGAGAGGCTACAGTCCATGGGGTCACAAAGAGTCAGACACGACTGAGCACTATTGCCAGCAAATTCTCCCATGACCCTTCCTTTGCCTCAGTACCACCCCCTGGCCCTCAGCATCCACTGTCCACATATCCCCTCAGATGTGGCTTCTGGTTTGAGCATCCATGCAGCTTCAGCCAGCTGGGGAGGGGCAGCAGTTGGAGCCACTTCTAGAAACAGGTTCCCAAGCCGCCTCCCTCAAGGAAACCCCAACCACAGGCCCGTGAGAAGGGGAGGCCGAGCCAGGATTCCCTTTACAATTGCTAAAGGGAGGACAGAAAGTCCCGGATGTGCGTTATGGGCATCAGTAGCCCGACGCTCCTGGGAAAGCAGCCAGAAGCTGTCTGTTGACTCTTTCAGGCCGAGTTCTCACCAACAGACATGTGCTTCAGGAGGGTTATTGCTGAGCAAACAGCACGTGGCAAGTGCACTTTCCGCACCACACGTCCCAGCTCTTGCAGCCGGGAGCAGCTTGAGGGGAGCTGGAGGCAGCCAGACCTGCTCTCCATCCAGCTGCTTCTGTTTGCCCAAGTTCCCTTTCAGGCAGGCACTGGAGGGCTTTAGCAGCATTTCAGTGCAGTTTGGGCAGAGAAGTAGGAGTCTACTTGGGAGTTCTCTGCAGGCAGTAAATAAATGTTTGTTGAAGGCAGAATGAAGAAATCAATAAATCAATTAAGGTGTGTTTAGTGAGCGGTCCCCTGAGCCCCACCCCAAGTCACACTCTGTGGGAGACCTGACGCCCCTCCGGCAGCTACAGACAGATGGGGAGGACAAAACTAACAACTGTGGGATCACTTGAAACAATCTGATGCTAAACTACCATCCCTGCCCTTAGAAATCTGCCTTAAGTTCGCTCCATTTGGATCTTTACAATTGATGTTACAGACCGCAAGCCTCTGTGAATTTTGCAAAGGCTTTTGGTTGAAAGTGATCTAGTTCTAACCAGTAGCAGGATGGTCACAGCCCAGAGCCAGGGCAGGCATGTTCCATGTGTAAGCAAAGCAGATGAGAGAATGTGCTGGATAGGATGGTTCATGGATGGTAGGTAGGATGCAGGCATGAGGACCGGAGAAAGGACCATCTCAGGTAGTGGAGGGGGCGGCTGCATGCAACGGGAACCCTCTGGAAGCTGCAGTGAAGGGATTCTTTCAGGGGGAGTAAGAACCCAGTGTGCAGAGTGAGAAGGAAGCACATCCCTGTCCCCCCCGCCCCGGCCCCCCGCTGCCGGGGGTTGACATTTCTTTAACCCAGGATGGGGCACCATTAGAGGGGTGTATTTGGAGGACTGGTGGTTACTAGAGGCAGAACCAATGCAGAAGAGCAAGATCAGCCTCAGTGATGGAAAGAGATGGGGTGGAAAAGAAACAGCTAATCTTAGAGACTTTTTTTTTTTAAACAGGTGAGGCAGAGGTTAATGACTCCAGCACTCTGGGTGGCCCCATGTTCTCTCTGCCTTCCCTTTTTTTTTCTGCCCGTCCACATATGGAATCTTACTTCCCAGACTGGGGATCCAACCCGTGCCCCTCTGCAATGGCAGGCCAGAGTCTCAACCACTGAACCACCAGGGAAGTCCCTTAGAGACATTTTGAAGAAGTAAGACAGAATGGTGACAGACGGGTGACAGGCAGGATGTGGAAGGTAGTGGCAAGGGGGAAAGGGGTGGCGGTGACCCCATCCTGAGAGATGGGCTGGGGGTGAACAGGATCAGGAGGGATGCAAAGGTCACCAGCGATCTGTTGAAATCTTGACCCCTGGGTTCCTCTGAGAGACTCCCATTTGTGTCTCCTCAGGATTTCTTTTTCTCCAGGTCCTCAAATTAGCCTCTTTTTGCCCCAGATTTCCCTCCTACTCAGTCTTTCTCGCTCCTCAAATGTCTGGTTGTTGATTTTTTGAGGAAGAGATGAAACTGTTGGGGAAAAAAAAAGATGTGCCTATGAGACCATTCTCCACATGGAAACCTGAGCCTTGGACACAGTGGGGAGGTTTGTCTGTGGAAGTTTCAGTGGTCTGTTTCCAGAAGGCCAGACTTCAGAGCACCTTGGGATTTTATACCGGGGAGTTCCTAGTTAAAGGAGAGAGAGGGTATTCTTTCTTAAAAACACATAATTTCTTTTATTTATGGCTATGCTGGGCCTCCATTGGTGCTCAAGGGCTTTCTCTAGTTTGGGAGAGTGGGGGCTACTCTTTGTTGCAGACCCTATGGAGCATGCAGATTTCAGTAGTTGTGGGACACTGTGGGCTTAGTCGCTCCGCAGCACATGGAATCTTCCCGGACCAGGGATCGAACCCACGTCCTCTGCATTGGCAGGTGGATTCTTACCCACTGCACCACTTGGGAAGTCCGAGAGAGGTTATTCTAAAGAAGAAAGGAAGAGGAAGGAAACACCCAAGGAGGTGTTCAGAAAGGAAGTCAGGGCATTGATGGCAAGCAAGAGAGTGGGCTAAGAATTTATGCTTGGCCCAGTCCCCAGGGATGGCTTCTGTCTGCAAAGTCGCTGCACCAGGTGGGAGACATTAGGAAAAACAGATACCAGCCTTGTAGCGAATGAATGAATGGAGGGAGGGAGGAGGGGGCAGCTTTACCACTAACTGTGCTGCTTGGGAGCATCTACCCAGAAAAAGAAGACAGAGACTTCCCTGATGGTCCATTGGTTGAGAATCCACCTCCCAGTGCAGAACACAAAGGTCCAACCCGCGGTCCAGGAACTTAGATCCCGCATGCCAAGGGGCAGCTAAGCCAGCGTGCCACATCTACTGGGCCCGATTGCCGCAACTAGAGAAGACCGAGCACTGCAATGAAGATTTGTGCATGTGTGTGTGATAAGTCGCTTCAGTTGTGTCTGACTCTGTGTGACTCTATGGGCTATAGCCTGCCAGGTTCCTTTATCCATGGGATTCTCCAGGCAAGAATACTGGAGTAGATTGCCTATTCCTTCTCTAGGGGATCTTTCTGACTCAAGGATCAAACCTGTGTGTCCTGCATTGCAGGCGGATTCTCTGCCACTGAGTCACCATGGTAAGCCTATGGGGTAGAGAGATGGTGGCAAAATAATGAATTCTGTTTGGAACAGACTTGTCTTTCATCACTAGCTCTTCATCCTCCTCCCAAAGCAGCCTGAATGACCCCCAAAGCCTTGTCACTTGATTTATCATAATTTCCAGACAGCAAAATGGTCAACTAAGCACAAAACAGGATTCTTCTCACTGATGGCATTTTCATTGACAACCGTTCTTCACTGCAGAAAATAACTCCAAGGTAGTCAGGATTCAGGCCTATCTTAAAACTCAGTCCTCCTGATCTTCAGTTTAAAATTATTAAGAGGCAAAGGGACAACAGGACATCCTAATATTGCTATAAATATGACATGTGATGGTGGACATTAAACAAATGTTTATCGAGTGAATGACCGGACTGCAGTGAGCTCATGCCAGGTCCTGGGCAATATGCTTCTATAGGCAAAATACAGGCCCTGCCCTCAAGCATGTCGCAGTCTAGTAAGGAAGACAGGTGTGTAAACATGCTGTTACAGTGAGATTGCGGTCAGACGGGAAGAGAAGCAGACATACAATAAGAGCCTTTTATTGCTAAAGTACAAGGGGCAACGGGGTGTGTAGCCCAAGCCTGTATCAGAACCCAGTGCCAGGCTGGAGTTGTTGCTGTGTTACTCAGTCATGTCCGACTCTTTGCAACCTTATGGACTCTGGCCCACCAGGCACCTCTGTCCATGGAATTCTCCAGGCAAGAATACTGGAGTGGGTAGCCATTCCCTTCTCCAGGGAATCTTCCGGACCCAGGGATTGAACCAGGGTCTCCTTCATGGCAGGCAGATGCTTTATTGTCTGAGCCTGCCAAGCTAGACAGTCTGATCTTAATCAAGGAGGCAACACAGAGCCACAGGAGTTTGAAGCTGAGAAGGGATGTTATCAAGACTGCATGCTGGAAAGATCACTTGGCGATGGTACAGGTGATAGATGGAAGATTGGGGAGAAGGGGAGCCACCTGGAAGGACATGTCCAATGTTCAGATGCTAAATGCTGCCTTTCTGAACCAAGGGAGTACCAGGAAGAGGTGAAAAGGAAGACATACGGTTAAGAGGGGCTGGGAAGGAGGATGCAGTTCAGCTTTGTGCTAAGCTGGTGTGGGACAAAAGGGAGGGCATGTCTAGGGGCTTCCTGGTTTCTTGTTTGGGCAGCTGGGTGGTTGGTGTTCAGTCGCTAAGTTGTGTCCGACTCTTCATGACCCCATAAACTGCAACACACCAGGCTTCCCTGTCCTTCACCACCTCCTGGAGTTTGCTCAACTTCACATCCATTGAGTCGTGATTCTATCTAACCATCTCATCCTCTACCACTCTCTTCTCCTTTTGCCTTCAATCTTTCCCAGCTCTTCTCTGGGTGGTTGGTAAAGCATTACTCACAGAAGATTCGAAATGGAGAGCAGTTGGGGACTTCCCTGGCAGTCCAGTGGTTAAAATTCCATCTTCCAGTGCAGGGGGTGCAGGTTCAATCCCTGGCTGGAGAACTAAGGTCCCACGTGCCATGGGGTGTGGCCAAAAATTAAAAAGAAACCAAAGAGCTAGAAGGGGTGGGGGGAAGTGAAGGGTGGGAGGGAGAAGAAGGAATCCCGACTTGGACACAGTGACTTTGAGAAGCTAAGAGTCCCGTCAGTGGACAACCTGGGAGGCAACTGGATATTCAACCAGAACACAGAATCAGGGTCTGTGGGACTCACTTGCCACATGACCGTGAAGAAGTGCCTTGGGCTCTCTCAGTCTTGCAGTCTCCATCTGAACAAGGAAGGAACAGATTTTTCTGTGATTCTGGGAGCACAGAAATGCATCCATGGGGTGCCGAGGGTGGCTGCAAACAGGCTTTCCTCACCTCCCACGCGGCCCTCCAGAACACCCTCAGTCTCAGGTGCCATCTTTTTTATTGTTTTTTAATCTTTTAAATTGATTTTTTTTTTTAATTTTGGAGCCGTGCTGCATGAGATCTTACCTGACCAGGGATTGAACCCACACCCCTGTATTGGGAGCTCAGAGTCTTAACCACTGAACCACCAGGGAAGTCCCTCAGGTGCCACCTTTACTGAGCCCCTGAAAGGTGCTCCAGGTGGGAGTCCTCCCTCTCAGCATCCTTCACTTCACATCTGAAGGTTGAGCAGGAGGAAGGAGGCTGGGCTCAGCATGACTTCCAAAGAACTAGAGACTTCCAGCAGCTGCCTCCAGGTCTCACCCCCCCTGCTCTCCAGCAGAAATAATTCACATTCCTTACTGATTTATTAAGTATCAGAAATCATAAGACATGCTCATGCTTCAACAAATAGAGCTGGAACAACTGAATATTCATAAGCCAAAAAAAAAAAAAAGAAAGAAATTCAACCCATCCCTTGCATCGTATACAGAAATTAACTCTAAACAGACCACAACCCTAAAGCTAAAGCTATAAAATTTCTAAAAGGAAACAGAAGAAAATATTTATGGCCTTGGGTTAGGCAAAATTTTTTAGGTAGGACACAAAAGCACAAACTGGTTTTCTTTTTTTTTTTTTTAAGTTCATAAACTGGACTTTATCAAAGTTTTAATGTCTTCTCTTCTAAAGACGTAGTTGAGAAAATTAAAAAACAAGTCACAGGCTGAGAGAAAAAGGCAGAGCCGATAAAGGATTGGTATCCAAAATGTGTGAAGAACTCTCACAACTCAATAATAAGAAAACAAACAACCTAATTTAAAAATGGGCAAAATATCTAAACATATACTTCACCAAAGAAGACATGTGAATAGCAAATGAACACCTTGAAAGATATTCACTGCTGGTGGGAATGTAAATTGGTGCTGCCTGTGTGGAAAATAGTATGGAGGTTCCTTTTAAGGAATTAAAAATAAGAACTACCATATGATCTAGCAATCCCACTCCTGGTCATATACAAAGAAAACTGCAATTTGAAAAGATACATCACAGCACTATTTACAATAACCAAGACATGGAAGCAACCAAAATGCCCATCAACAGAGGACTGGATAAAGTATATGGGGTACATATATACAAAGGAATATTACTCAGCCATAAAAAAGAAAGAATGCCATTTGTAGCAGACCTAGAGATTATCATACTAAGTGAAGTAAGTCAAAAAGAGAATGACAAACAGCATATGCTATCACTTGTATGTATAATCTAAAAATAATGGTACAAATGAACTTATTTACAAACCAGAAATACCTGTTCAAATGGCTAAACCAAAAAGAAAGGGGTAGGGGAGGGAGAGAAAGAAAGAAAAGGAACTTTGCCCATGTCAAGGGCTGATGAGAAAGCAAAGAAACTGGAATTCTCACACATGGGTGATGGGAATGCAAAATGACACGGTCACTTCAGAAAAGAGTTTGGCAGTTTATTATAAATTAAGCATACTCTTACCACATGACTTAGCAATTCTACTTCTAGGTATATACCCAAGATTAATGAAAACATGTTCACACAAAAACATGTGCAGCTGTTTATAATAGCCAGGGCATGGAAGCAACCTAGATGCCCATCAGTAGACGAATGGATAAGAAAGCTATGGTACATATACACAATGGAATATTACTCAGCCATTAAAAAGAATACATTTGAATTGGTTCTAATGAGATGAATGAAACTGGAACCCATTATACAGAGTGAAGTAAGCCAGAAAGATAAATACCAATACAGTATACTAACGCATATATATGGAATTTAAAAAGATGGTAAAGATAACCCTATATGCAGGTCAGAAAAAGAGACACAGAGGTATAGAACAGACTTTTGGACTCTGTGGGAGAAGGCGAGGGTGGGATGATCTGAGAGAATAGCATTGAAACATGTATACTATCAAGTGTGAAACAGATCACCAGCCCAGGTTGGATGCATGAGACAAGTGCTCAGGCCTGGTGCACTGGGAAGACCCAGAGGGATGGGATGGGGAGGGAGGTGGGAGGGGTTCAGGATGGGGAACACATGTAAATCCATGGCTGATTCATGTCAATGTATGACAAAAACCACTACAATATTGTAAAGTAATTAGCCTCCAACTAATAAAAATAAATGAAAAAAAAAAAAAAAAAGAAAAACATGTGCAGGAATGTTTATAACGGCTTTTATTCACAATAGTAAAAAGCTGGAAAGAATCTGCTCAGCTGGTGGATGGGTCAAATAAAATAACCTGTGGTATATCCAGGCTTACTGCCATGCTACTCCATCCACACTGCCCAGTGGTAAGAGGATGCACACAGCAAGGCGGTGAATCTCAGATGCTTTGTGTCAAGTGAAAAAATGTGCTCAGTCACGTCTGACTCTTTGCAACCCTATAGACTGTAGCCCACCAGGCTCCCCTGTCCATGGAATTCTCCAGGCAAGAATCCTGAAGTGGGTTGTCATTTCCTCCTCCAGGAGATCTTCCTGACCCAGGAATCGAACCTGGGTCTCCTATGTCTCCTGCATTGGCAGGTGGATTCTTTACCACTAGAGCTGCTTGGGAAGTCCAGGAGAAGTGAAAGAAACCAGACTCCAAAGGCTGCACAATATAAGATCCACTTATGAAACATCCCAGAAAAGGCAAATCCATGAGACAGAGCACAGATCAGTAGTTGCCAGGGGTTGGAGATGGAGCTTGATGACAGAAGAGCACAAAGGAACTTTTTTTTTTCTTTTTTGGCTGTGCCACAGAGCCCTAAAGACATGGAACCCTTAGTTCCCCAACCGGGGATCAAACCCGTGTCCCCTGCCCTGGAACCGCAGTGTCTTAACTTCTGGACCACCAAGGAAGTCCCTACAAAGAAACTTTTGATAGAAATGTCCTATGTCTTGATTGTGGCGGTGGTTACATGACTGCATGTGTGTATCAAAATTCAGAGAACCATATCTAAAACCGATGACTTGGCCTCTCACCTTCTGAGATGGTCCACACTCTTTGGAGTGTGTTTCTCTCAAATAAACTCACTTCTCATCTATCACTTTGTCTCTCACTGTATTGTTTCTGCAACAAGACATCAAGAACCTGAGTGTCACTCGTTATCGGCTATACTCCAATACAATGAAAAAAAAAGTTAAAAAATACATAAATTAAAACAGGTAAACTTTACTGTCTGTAAAGTGTATCTCAATAGACCCAACTTAAGGAGAAAAAATACACCAAAAAGCAGTTATATGTGATTTCTCTTTTCACTTCCAAGATAAAATTTATCCTGCGCATCGTTCTTCAAACTCCCCACTTCATTTGTAACTGTTTTGTATTCTTCTTTGCACAACAGGATAGACAAACGAAGAATGAAGGTCTAAGAGACGAACTTCAAGAGCCTGATCATAGCTCATTGTTCCTAGGTCTGCGCCTCTCTTCAGTTTATGAAGGCTCACATGTGAATGTGCACAGACACACAATACCGCACCAGTGATCTGGACCCAACCACCAAGAGTTAGCTTGGACCTCCTCTCATACACTGCCGTTGGAAATGTAAATGCAACTAGTATTGCGGAAGGCAATTTTGTGTTTAAAGTGCTAAAGTGCGAGGGACCTCCCTGATGGTCCAGTGTCTAAGACTCTGCACTCCCAATGCAAGGGGCCCAGGTTAGATCCCTGGTCAGGGAACTAGATCCCTCATGCTGCAACTAAAAATTCACATGCCACAGCTAAAAGAGCCTGCATGCTGCAACTAATATTTATTGGAGCAGCCAATAAATAAATAAAATATATATCCTTTAAATGCTTAAAATACTCATACACATTCACCCTGAAATGTTATCCTAAAGAATCAATTAAGTATAGAGGAAATAATAGTAAAGTCGTAACTTACAAGGTTAATTACAAGGGTATCAAAATGCCTAAAAGCACAGACTCAAGCTGAACTGGCTATCTGAATGCAACTGCATTGCTTATTAGCTGTGTGACCTTGAGGTTAGTTACTGAACCTCTCTGTGCCACGAAGTCACTATCTGTGAAATGGGGTTAGTAATAGTACCTACATCTTAGGGTTATTAAGGGATTAAATGAGATGACTTATGTGAAGCGCTCAGCACATTTTTTGGCCCATGGGAAGCCTTCTAAAAATGGGCTGGAGGATGTCCCTCACAATTTGCATACTGAAGTCATAACCTTCAGTATCTCAGAATGTGACTGTATTTGGAGATAGGGTTTGTTTTTTTTTAAACTTTTTATTTTGTATTGGAGTATAGCCAACTGACAATGTTGTGGTAGTTTCAGGTGGACAGTGAAGGGACTCAGCCATCCATATACATGTATCCATTCTCCCCCAAAACCCCACTCCCATCCAGGCTGCCGCATAACATTGAGCAGGTTCCCTGTGCAATACAGTAGGTCCTTGTTGGTTATTCATTTTAAATACAGCAGTGTGTACATGACCATCCCAAACTCCCTAACTATCCCTTGCCCCTGTCAGCCATAGTTTGTTTTCTAAGTCTGTGAGTCTCTTTCTGTTTTATAAATAAGTTCATTTGTGTCATTTCTTTTTAGATTCCACATGTAAAGGATGTCATACGATATTTCTCCTTCTCTGTCTGATTACTTCACTCAGTATGACACTCTCTAGGGCCATCCATGTTGCTGCCAATGATATTATTTCATTCTTTTTAACAGCTGAGTAATATTCCATTGTATATATGCACCATACCAACTCTATCCATTCCTCTGCCAACGGACTTTTAGTTTGCCTCCATGTCTTGGCTATTGTAAATAGTGCTGCAATGAACATTGGGGTACATGTATCCTTTTGAATTATGTTTTCCTCTAGATATATGCCCACAAGTGGGATTGCAGGATCATATGGTAGTTCTATTTTTAGTTCTTTTTAGGAACTTCCATTCTGTTCTCCATGGTGCCTGTACCAACAGCACAGGAGTGCTCCCTTCTGGAGACAGGGGTTTTTAAGGAAGTAGTTAAGTTACAGCAAAATCATTAGGGTGGGCCCTGATCCAGTATGATTTGTGTCCCTACAAGAAGAGGAGATTAGGACACAGACAGGACAGAGGGAAGACTGTGGGAGGACACAAGTTAAAGGCAACCGTCCACAGGCTGAGAACCAGAAGAAACCAGCCCTGCTGACACTTTCATCTGGGACTTCCAGCCTCCAGCATTCAGAGGAAACACATTCCTGTTGTTAAGCCACCCAGTCTGTGGTACTATGTTAAATCAGCCCTAGCAAATGACTGTAGCCATTAAATCACCAAATAGAGGAACTGGTTAAATGTATTTTGATACAGCCATTCAGGTGGCGCTAGTGGTAAAGAATCCGCCTGCCAATGCAAGAGACGCAGGTTCAGTCTCTGGGTTGGAAAGATTCCCTGGAGAAGGAAATGGTCACTCATGCCAGTATTCTTGCCTGGGAAATTCCACAAGCAGAGGAGGCTGGCAGGTACGCTCCACGGGGCCGCAAAGAGTCAGACACGACCGAGCAACTGAGCACACATTCAGTGATAATCTACACAGCCTTTTTTTAATTTATTTTTTGGCAGTGCCAGGCAGCTTGCAGGATCTTAGTTCCCCAACCAGGGATGGAACCCAGGCCCATGGCAGTGAAAGCGGGGAGTCCTAACCATTGGACTGCCAGGGAATTCCCTTTAAAAAGAGTGACCTTGGTATATATTAACTGGTCTATGATAAAATACTGTTTGAGGGAAACAGGCTATAAAATAATATGCACAGAATCATGCTTTTTTGCTTATACGTCTCTGTGTATGCATAAATAAAGTAAAATGTAGCAAGCATGATTATTTTTGAGAGAACCATGTAGGATTTCTTTTCTTTTTTCTTTTTTTTTTTTTTTTTTTGCTTGTTTGCAATTTCTAACTTTTCTGTCACAAACAAAGATTGCTTGAACATTACAAAAAAAGAAAAAGAGTAAGTGCTTTTAAAGTCAGTTCTGGTAGCTCAGTCAGTAAAGAATCTGCCTACAGTGCATGAGACCCAGGTTCGATCCCTGGGTTGGGAAGATCCCCTGAGGAAGAAAATGGCAACCCTCTCCAGTAAACTTGCCTGGAAAAATCCCATGGACAGAGGAGCCTGGTGGTCTATAGTCAATGGGGTCGCAAAGAGTTGGACACGACTGAGCAACTAAACGTCCACCACCACCCTGATGTGGGCCAGAGCTGACGTCAGTCAACAGGGATCTCCAGACTGAGCCAGAGGCAGACAGATGGGGTGAGTCGAGGGGTCAGTGCCTGACTTCTGGGCAAAGCTGTGGGCAGGTCATCGGCATCTGAAAAAACCAAATCCATCCATCCATCCCAGAGAATTCATTTCTGACCAGAGATTCCAGCAGAGACTCAAACCAGATCTACTCCTTATTGTCTTTTTTGCTGCCACCAGCCCCTCCCTACCCACAGCTCTTTCTGGGAAGCTCATGGGTTATAAACACACGGTGTGCCAGGCTCCAGGGACCAGGAGCAACCCCAAAGACATTTAGATTTGCCCCTGGGATTAATGACTTCAAGAAGCATTTGCCAGGAACTCTTCAAAGCTGGAAACAGAAGCCCTGGAGCATTAAATATAAATAAATACTCAGCCGATTGGTTTCTCCTTTGCTTTTCAAAGAGCAGTTTACTTCCTGGATTATCATTACAGTAGCCTGCTCTCCGGAAGCCAGGATTATTCAAGTGCGCAGCTCAGGGTTGGGGCAAAACGGAAAAAAAAAAGTAAAAATCCCCTTGTCAAAGATCTGCTTTCTGTTTCCTGGTTGTTCGTCTGCCTCTGGAAGCGCAGAAGGAGAAACATTATTATCTTATGCACCCCTGCCTAAGACCTGTCGCTTTCTTTCTTTTAAAAAAAATTTTATGTACTTATTTATTAATTTTTTGGTTTTGTTGCTGCACAAGGGCTTTCTGTAGTGCAGGCTCCTCATTGCAGAGTCTTCTCTTGCCAAGGAGCATGGACTCTAGAGTGCGGGCTTAGTAGTTGTGGTACACAGACTTAGTTGCTTCACGCCACGTGGGGTCTTAGCTCCCAGGCCAGGGATCGAACCCGTGTCCCCTGCATAATCGGGCGACCTATCCAGGCAGGTCTTGCACTGGACCACTAGGGGAGTCCAGGCCTGTTGTTACTGCAGAGCTTTTCTCCTTTTGAGGAATATAAATTCCATCTGAGAGGGAAAAACGTCCAGATTCTCTGTTAACAAGAAAGCAGTTGTCGCGATTTCCCTGATGGTCAAGGGCTGCACTAAATTTGAAAAATATAATCCTAAGTGGAACAAAATAAGGATTATTTGGAATAATAGCTATTCCTAAAAAACAACTACCCTAAGGGTTTCTTTCTCTTTTTTTTTCAAACTTTAAACTTTTTATTTCGTATTGGGATATAGCTGCGGTAATGCTGTGATAGTTTCAGGTGAATAGTGAAGGGACTCAACCACACATATACATGTATCCATTCTCTCCCAAACCTCCCTCCCATCCAGGAATCCACATAACATTGACCAGAGTTCCATGTGCTGTATAGTAGGTCCTTGTTGGTTATCCATTCTGAATATAGCCGTATATACGCAACCTTCCCAAACTCCCTAACTATCCTCATCCTTCCCCGCCCAACCCCCGAAACCATAAGTTTGTTTTCTAAGTCTGTGAACCCCTTCCCAGGGGTTTCTGATGACAGTAAATTCATCTGTGACAACTGTATGATGTCACCATCTACAAGAATACAACCGTCCTGTCCTGCCCTCTGGATGACATATCTTAAATGGAATGCTGGCATCTTGGCATTTTCCCAACAGAGGGTGGCTTAGGCTAGTGAGAGTCTGCAGACCTGACCAGTTAGAGAATTTTCATTCATTTGAATTCCATTCTATCCATTTGAAATGTCTTTGACCATTATGTGCCATGCTTTCAATCACAAAAACATATCATGAAAGGAGCACCAGAGTCACACCTGGACTCTAGAAGCCCTCATCCCTCTTCTACCTTTTCCCCATTTTCCACGCACTTATTTCCTTTTGACACACTATGTAATTTCCTTATTTGTTATGTTTATCGGTGTCAGTCTCCCCTTGCAGGCTTATCACCCCCATGAAGGCAGGGACCTTGGTTGGTTTCATTAACTGATGGAACCTGAGTACCTGGAACAGTATCTGGCATACTGTAAGGTACTCAATATATAAAGGGTAGAGATAACATGTAAACACATATGTCATATCTATACCATTTATATACACATATAAAACTGTATGAGCTCCACAGGTGGCGCTAGTGGTAAAGAATCTGCCTGCCAATGCAGGAAACAGCTGACAACCGTTCCATCTCTGGGTTGGCAAGATCCCCTGGTGGAGGGATTGGCAACCCACCCCAGTGTTCTCGCCTGAAGAATCCCATGGACAGAGGAGCCTGGTTACAGTCCATAATGCTGCAAAGATCGGACACAGCTGAACACGCACATACCTAACTCAAACACTATGACTGGAGTGAAGGAAAGAATGGTCAAGTCCATTAATACGGTGCCCACCAATTACACTATCTCCCCATTTCACAAAACTGAAAAGTGTGCCCTTCTGTATTTTTACCCAAGTTGCTAGCTACACTCTTGGAAAGTGTAGCACTAGAGATACACTGATGCACGTTTTCCAAGAAAGATGTTCAAGGCTCTTCATGGTCACAAGGTAGAATGTAGCAAAAGATTTATATGCACTTGTCAATGGATAGAGGTTCCTGTAATAGGTTCCTGAGTCTCATGCAGTCGTGTTTTACAAAGAATGAGACAGATCTATAGGTACTGATTTCACAGCATCTCCAAGATATATCAATAGATTAAAAAATGAATTTTCTTCTTTTTATGCCTGATTAAATCCTCCCTTTTAAAAAAAAATTAAAAAAATAAATTAAAAAAAAATAAAAAAAATAAAATAAAATAAATCCTCCCTTTTGCAGCAAAATGGATGGACCCTAAGGGCATTAGGCTAAGTGAAGTTAAGTCAGACAGAGAAAAGCAAATACTGAATGATCTCACTTATATGTGGAATCAAAAAGCCAAACACATAGAAACAGAGAGTAGGGAGGTGGTTACCAGGGGCTGGGATGGGGGAAGTGGGGAGACACTGGCCCAAGGGTACAAACTTCCAGCCGAGTAAGTTTTGGAGATCTAATCATGGCATGGTGACTATAGTTTATGACACTGTGTTACTTTAAAGTTGCTAAAAGAGTAGCTCTTAAATATTCTCACCACACACACACACATACATGTATGCACACACATACATGTACGCACACACACAAAAGTGATTCTATGAGGTGATAGAGGCGTTAACTGTATTGTGATCATTATTTCACAATGTATACGTCTGTCAGATCATCACGTTGTACACCTCCAATTTATACAATGTTGTATGTCAATTATAGCTCAGTAAAAGCTAGAGGGAAATGGAAAGTGCATAACAGCATTCATCATGCTTCCATGTGTTTTAAAAATCTGAAGGAAATTCTACATCAGCCTCACCCCTGCTTTAACTTTTTGCTTTGGTTTTGGTAGTTGCATTAATATTTATCTAACAGGTTTGTTTAGCAATCATTGAACCACCAAACATTACTTGAGCACCACAGTATTCCAAGCAGATGCTAGAACCGTCAAATACACTTAAATCTTAGGACATAGTGGTCACTGTTCCTATTTTACCACTGGGGAAATTGAGACCCGATGACTTGCCCAGGGTCACACAACTCCTGGATGAACTTGCCTTCCCATCTCAGCCCCTCTATCAAGGGCAGAGTTTGCCCACACTTTTCTCCATGTCTCCTCTGGTTACACAGATCACAGCCTTCAAGGCACTGTGGCTTCCTGGCTTCAGGGAGCCCCGCCTGCTCACCCCGGCCCCTGCAGAGGTGTGGAATGGCGAGGTATTGTCCCAGGCCTGTCAGCAAGCAGAAGCTCTGTCTCTCACCTGCCCAGGAAACAGAACCTTGCAGACAGGCTTGTCTGACTGCCCAGGCGGGAAAACTGTCACCAGCCTTGCGACTGCTGCAGGCGCGAGCCTGGCCCTGTGCAGTTCGCCCCCAGCCTCCCCGCCCTCGGCTGGGTTTCCTCTCCGCCTTCAGGGAGGAGAGGAGCCACATGCCCATCAGGAGGGCAGCCTCCGTATCAAGGCGAGCTCTGTTATGTCTAAGGCAGAAGGCCGGAATCTAGTTCATTTTATCATTGAGGTGATTCAACTGTTTTAATGAAGGGACCTTGGGGCTGGTGGCGTCACAGATAAGGAGTGTGGAGCGCGTCTGCAGATGGGTGACCTTGTTCCGCTTGTAACTGCCTTCCTTCCCTTCCCTCCTTCCCACCCCCCTCCCTGATTTCATTTTCTAGCCCAAGGTTTTAGCACCAGGAGGGGAAGGAATCATTAGCACAGCCAAGCGATGGGGGAAAATGCGGCTTCGGGCAATCCACAAGAGAAGAGCCAGCTCCTATGGCCGTCATTGGCCAGGCCCTGCGTCCCCAGGAGAGGAAGGCAGCAGCCTGGCTCCCCCAGGGAGGCAGGACAAGGCCGTCTGCTGGGAGCTACTAGCCCAGGTGGCTCAGGAAACGAGGAGGTGCTGCGAATTCTCAGAACTGCTAATTCAATCCAATTCGACACGTTTACTGAGAGCCTGTCAGGGACCAAATTCTCTGTTAGAGGCTGAGATTTGAAGAGGCTGAGATACATCCCTGCCAGTCACAAAACAGCCCAACAGGGGCCCGGACTGGGGTCAGAGGGAACTTTTTTCCTCTTTATTTTTTAAAACTGAATTGTAGTTGATTTACAAAGTTGTGTTAGTTTCAGGTCTACAGCAAAGTGATTCAGTTACATGTGTGTATATGGGTCTTCCCAGATGGCACAAAGGTAAAGAATCCACCTACCAATGCAGGACACACAAGAGACGCAAGTTCGATCCCTGGATTGGGAAGATCCCCTGAAGGATGAAATGGCAACCCACTGCAGTATTCTTGTCTGGGAAATCCTATGGACAGAGGAGCCTGCCGGGTTGCCAAGAGTCGGACACAACTGAGTATATACATATATATATTCTTTTTCAGATATTTTTCCATTATAGGTTATTAAACGATATTGAGTATAGTTCTCAGAACGGAATTATTGGAATAGATGAAGAGCAAGAAATGAGCCCAAGAGCCCAAGATGGAGAGACCAGGTGGCCCTTGGAAGCCCAAGTTTTGTCCAGACAAAGGGAAAAACCCGCATCAGGCAAGGACATGATTCAGGAAGTTCTATAGTGTAAATATCCTATTCCACTGCCCCCTTCAGGATATCGACACTTCTCATCTGATAGATCCTAATTTGTGGTTTGATAATAATGTTTTCCTGAGATAAGTGTCATGTGAGAGTATGTGTGTGCACATGTGTGAGTGTGTGTGTGTGTGGTGTGTTGTTAATATATTTGAAAACCTGATGTCTCTAACCGGTTCTGTCTTTGACTTACACCCTGAGAAGTTCATTCACCACCCACTGCAATTAATTCTACCCATCTCATGGGAAATTGTGCACAGTTTTAAGGTTCTGTACCCAACATGTTTAAAACATGAGATGACTTCATTGGCTTATATGTAAGGAGATTGTGATGTACCCTAAACATATTTAGCCAAAAACAATCATATCCCATGTGTAAATAATTTTTTAAGTCATCATTGGGGTAAACCCCTGGAACTTTTCAAATAAGGGAGTTTCATTTATCTGGCATTATTGGTTTATAATGTGTTTCATACAAGTACCTGCACAAAAACTTTGCTTCAGCTAAAATACACCTTTTAACAAAGTGTGCTACCTTGCCCCTGCCTGAACATTACCTCAATGACTCGGGGTATTATTAATTATATAATGGTTGTTCAACATAATGCCTCCAAGTGCTATGGAAGTGCACTGAGCTATTTTCCTTTACACCGACATGATTTTATTATTTTTAAACTTTATGCTTTTTAAAAAAAAATAATTCTTCCCTCTTTCTCTCAATGTTAGGCTGTAACTTTTAAAATTTGCTTTCAGCAGGGCAAGGGGGACATAAATCAGGAGATTAGGATTAGCATATGTACACTACTATATATACAATAGGCTTCCCAGGTGGTGCTATGGTAAGGAACCCACCCACCAATGCAGGAGACCTAAGAGGCACAGGTTCGATTCCTGGGTCAAAAAGATCCCCTGGAGCAGATGTCAATCCACTATAGTATTCTCACCTGGAGAATCCCATGGATAGAGGAGGCTGGTGGGCTACAGTCCATAGGGTTGCAAAGAGTCAGACACAATTGAAGTGACTTGGCACAAACGCATATGTAAACTAGATACCTAATAAGAATCTGCTATATAGCACAGGAAACTCTGCTGAATAGTCTGTAATGACCGATATGGGAAAAGAATCTTAAAAAAAGTAGATATATGCTTATGTGTAACTGATTTGCTTTGCTGTACACCTGAAACTAATACAATATTCTAAATCAACTATGCTCCATCGACAAAGGAGGCAAGGATGTACAATGGAAAAAAGACAACCTCTTCAACAAGTGGTGCTGGGAAAACTGGTCAACCACTTGCAAAAGAATGAAACTAGAACACTTTCTAACACCATACACAAAAATAAACTCAAAATGGATTAAAGATCTAAATGTAAGACCAGAAACTATAAAACTCCTAGAGGAGAACATAGGCAAAACACTCTCTGACATAAATCTCAGCAGGATCCTCTATGACCCACCTCCCAGAATATTGGAAATAAAAGCAAAAATAAACAAATGGGACCTAATTAAACTTAAAGGCTTTTGCACAACAAAGGAAACTATAAGCAAGGTGAAAAGACAGCCCTCAGATTGGGAGAAAATAATAGCAAATGAAGAAACAGACAAAGGATTAATCTCAAAAATATACAAGCAACTCCTGCAGCTCAATTCCAGAAAAATAAATGACCCAATCAAAAAATGGGCCAAAGAACTAAACAGACATTTCTCCAAAGAAGACATACAGATGGCTAACAAACACATGAAAAGATGCTCAACATCACTCATTATTAGAGAAATGCAAATCAAAACCACAATGAGGTACCATTACACGCCAGTCAGGATGGCTGCTATCCAAAAGTCTACAAGCAATAAATGCTGGAGAGGGTGTGGAGAAAAGGGAACCCTCTTACACTGTTGGTGGGAATGCAAACTCGTACAGCCACTATGGAGAACAGTGTGGAGATTTCT
The DNA here is from genome assembly GCF_019320065.1 of Cervus canadensis. NCBI lineage: Eukaryota > Metazoa > Chordata > Mammalia > Artiodactyla > Cervidae > Cervus > Cervus canadensis. Next base: position 49,063,119 of record NC_057408.1, read on the forward strand.
TAAAAACTGGAAATAGAACTGCCATATGACCCAGCAATACCACTCCTGGGCATACACATCAAGGAAACCAGATCTGAAAGAGACACGTGCACCCCAATGTTCATCGCAGCACTGTTTATAATAGCCAGGACATGGAAGCAACCTAGATGCCCATCAGCAGACGAATGGATAAGGAAGCTGTGGTACATATACACCATGGAATATTACTCAGCCATTAAAAAGAATTCATTTGAATCAGTTCTAATGAGATGGATGAAACTGGAGCCCATTATACAGAGTGAAGTAAGCCAGAAAGATAAAGACCAATACAGTATACTAACACATATATATGGAATTTAGAAAGATGGTAACGATAACCCTATATGCAAAACAGAAAAAGAGACACAGATGTACAGAGCAGACTTTTGGACTCTGTGGGAGAAGGCGAGGGTGGGATGTTTTGAGAGAACAGCATTGAAACATGTATATTATCTATGGTGAAACAGATCACCAGCCCAGGTTGGATGCATGAGACAAGTGCTCAGGCCTGGTGCACTGGGAAGACCCAGAGGGATCGGGTGAGAGGGAGGTGGGAGGGGGGATCAGGATGGGGAATACATGTAAATCTATGGCTGATTCATGTCAATGTATGACAAAAACCACTACAATATTGTAAAGTAATTAGCCTCCAACTAATTAAAAAAAATGGAGAAAAAAAGAAAAATAAATAAATAAATCAACTATGCTCCAATAAAAATTAACTTAAAAAATAAATAAATATTGCTTCTAGCGTCCCAATTTCTAGGATTAATTTGTTGCTGATATTATAATAATGACAACTAATGCTAATGTTAATAGCTATTTATTAGGCAGGTACCACACACCTGGCACTGTACTAAGCACTTCAGGATTAAATGAAGAAATTATTCCCCTATGAAGCAGGTATTGTCATTATCCTCCATTTACAGATGTGGACTCAGAGTCTTAGAGAGAAATCGACTTGCCCTTCCTCACACAGCTGGAGCCAAGAGGGGAAGTGATACTGTTGAATGCAGAGCTCATGCTATTCACCACTCTGCTTTACTGACTCCTGCTGTGGCCTGGTTACCAGACTATTAAGCCAGTTACCAATGTTTCTAAACTAAGAATTCCTAGGTTTCTAATGAGGACCTCTGAAGCTCTTCAATTTGGAAAATCCCTGAGTATCATTGGATATCCTTTCTTTGCTCACTTCTTTGTCCTTGACGTAGTTGAAATAGCTAAGACTGCTGAGAAAGTAAGGCTGACTAAGGTGGTTGGTTTTCCCCTGGAATAGCACCTTGTTTTTATAAAGCATCAACCCTAAAAATTTGTTCAGATATATACATGCTTATAAGTGAGGTTTCTCTAGTGGCTCAGCAGTAAAGAAACACCTGAAAATGCAGGAGACACAGGCTTGATCCTTAGGCTGGGAAGATCCCCTGGAGAAGGGCATGGCAACCACTCCAGTATTCTTGCCTTGAGAATCCCATGTACAGAGGAGCCTGGTGGGCTACAGTCCATGGGGTCACAAAGAATCGGACATGACTGAGCAACTAATAAACACACACATGTAAGTGAGCACCTTATTCATCTTTACAACATCTCTGTGATAAACTCTTGTTAGTAGACATTATTGTAACAGCTTCACAATTTTTTAATGAGTTGAAGACAGCAAACATCAAAACAAGACTCAATAAGGATCCTGTATGCTCATACTAGCCTCAACATTTCCTTGACCAATTGTCCCAAACTCTAGGGCCCTCGGCCCTCAGAAGCCCAAGACCTGCTCACATACCATTAAGCAAATGTTTGCTCTCCTTTTCTGCTCTTTTTCACCTTTTTCCATTGCTTCCACAGTGCTTGCTGACCACACTTGAGGCCCCATGCCAGGCATCAAAGATGCTTTCTTCCCTCCATCGCTTTGTGACTGTACCTGCTGTGGAGTCAGAAGGGGATGCAGACGTGGCCCAGGAGATGGTTTTGTATCTTCACGTTCTCAGCACATGGCTACTCCATCCAGCTAAATGTTCGGGCCGAGCTCTTGAAGTCATTCCTGCCTCCTCTCTTTCTCTCCTACACCACCTCCGATCCATGAGACAGCCCTGCCAGCTCCCCCTCCTCAAAATAGACCCAGAATCTGATCCTGTCTTACCACTCCATGGTCACCCCTGGTCCAAGCCATCACACCCTCCTATGCTATGGCGACGGCCTTCCAGGTGGCTCCCCTCCCCCGTCAGGACCCCTCAGTCTATCCTCCAGCAACAGCCAGAGCAGTTCTTTTAAAACATAAGTTAGATGGTGTCACGCCTCTGCTTAAAAGCTTCCCATGGCCCCCAGCTCATGCAGAACAAGAGCCAAAGACTTTTTGCAAGGTCTCCATCACCCTTAAGCTTGGCTCTCCCACCCAGTCCAGCTCCAGCCACACAGGTCTCCTCTAGGACACTCATTGATGACAGTTGTGTATGTATCTTTCTGGAGTCCAGGGTTTTGGTTTTATGGGTTTTTTTTTTTTTTTTTTTTTTTAATCTCAAGCTTCTGGCCTAAAAACAAAGAGGCCTTGGCAAGTGCTTGGCCTTCCTCATGGACCCAGCAGGGTGCCCAGCCTGGGTGCCCATCCTGGACACTGGGGAGTCCCCTCCATCAAGCTGGTGAGCCCGCCCCTCCCCTGCAGGCCACAGCAAGCATGGATGACAGCAGAAAGGACACACTTTCTTTTTCAATTCGCAGGAGGTGGCAGAATGCCTAGGACAGGCCCAGCATCGGCATTTTGGGGAGAAATTGCAGACTGCAGAGGCACCTAGAGAAAAAGGAGGCATAGAAACCCCTGCAGGTGTCAACACCTGCCGGTTTAAAGAGGCTGGGAACAGGGGAGGTTAACAGGAAGCTTGAGAGCTGGAGCAGGCCAAAGCAAAACCAATCAGAAACAAGGAGCTGGGCATTCACAGGCCAGCCCCCACCGGGGGTCAGTGTCTGGGTAGTTTTTTGCCTGACAAGGCCAACCTCCTCCTCAGTGACCAGGGTAGCAAGGGGACAGTCAGCGGCAGACCAGGGCTCCTCTGGTTTCCTGTCTTTCACACATCACATAGCACGGGCACATAGTAGGTGCTGGGCACACAGTAGGTGCTCCATGCCTGCCTGCTTCTGGGAGACGTGAGTTAAAGCTGGTTCTGCTTCCTGCCTCCCCGTCCGATCCCTTTCGTGTGATTGGGAATCCCGAGGCCCCACCTCTTCTGTGCTCTCCAGGCCCACTCGTCCAGCTCTGCAAACAGCCACTTCCCCTTCTCCCCTTGTCGGGGACACACAGGGGCTCTGCTCCCAGAAACCATGTCTCCTGGAGTCAGGAGAATTCCCGGAACGGGCCGGGACCTTGCTGGTAACAGAGAAAGGAGAGCTCTAGGTGAAGGCGGAGGCGAACAAAGGTAGTTCAAAGAGGGCCTGGATGGGGTCAGGGTAGGAGTGCTGGCAGGGAGACAAATGAGGCTGCTGGAGGGGTCAGCCGGGGGCCAGGCTGCCCGAGCACGGCGGCAGCGGCAGCGCAGGAGCCTCTCGGAGGAGACCGTCAGTGCAGAGGCAATAGATGGAGAAGATAACGGAAGGTGTAAATTAATGGAGAAAAGGACTGGCCAGAGATAAGGGGATCTCCCTGTAATTAAAAACGTACAGGCTTGCCATCGCCAAGGTTTGGGGGGATGGGAGGGAAGTCCCAGACTGTCCTGGGTCTGAGCTGGGGTGGGAGCTAAGGCCCGGGAGGCGCCAAACTCAGGCCAGTTAATGATTAGCTCCCAGCTGAAGGTTTCAAAGCTGACTCACCCTCATCACTGGGCAGGGGGAGAGGGGAGCCCAAGATGAGGGGAGTGACCAGCTTGGCAAGAGCCAGTGGGAACCCTGGGCTTTGACAGCGATCTACTTCTGAGGCCAGGATAGACCCCTTGCCAGTTTTTTAGGCTTTTGCTGTCTGATTGTTGTTGGTGGTGGTGGTGGTGATTATTTTTCATTTTGGCTCTAAAATTATTAGTTCTGTCTCAAATTTGAACTTGATTTTACCAGTTCCACCCCCAAATGGGGTGCTGGATAGCAATTTCAGTGAAGATCCATCTACCTACAGTCACAGAGCTAATCAAATAGTAGAATGGGAGAGACAATGAACTCTAGAGCCAGGCTGTCTGGGTCACATCATACCTAATCCACCTGCTACCTCGAGACTTAGGACAACATCCTTCCCTTCTCGTAGGGTATGGTGTGTTCCTGGCATGTAGTAAGCTCTCAACCAGTGCTAGCTGTCATCATCATTATTACCATTGTCATCATTTTAATTATTACCATCCTTGCCCCACAACCTGGAAGCAATGCTCTGAAGTAATGCTCTGTGGACCTTTTTTGAAACCGCCTCCCCATTTCCTGTCTAAGTGTCACAGAGCCTCTCAGTCCCTCCGCAGAGATGCACATGGACATATCCTAGGATGGCCAACACACGGAAATCAACATGCAATCAGATGCAAGTCGAGGGGGTTAGGGGAGGTGAGTACAGCACCCCCCATGGGTCCTGTATCCTTCTCCTTCACCCCCTCACACCCAGTCCTGCACAAATCCTGTCTAGTCTACCTCCCAAATAAATGCCAACTCCATCCACTTCTTTCCAGCTCCACTACTGCTCCCTCCAGTCAAAGCCACCCACATCAGGCTTCCCTGGTGGCTCAGTGATAAAGAATTGTCCTAGCAATGCAGGAGACACAGGCTCGATCCCTGGTCTAGGAAGATCCCACGTGCCTTGGAGCAACTAAGCCCTTCCGCCATAACTACTGAGCCCACATGCTGCAACTACTAAAGCTTGTGCCCTACAGCCCATGCTCTGCGACTAGAGAAACCACATCAATGAGAAGCCTGCACACCGCAACTAGGGAGTAGCCCTGGTTTCTATATATATAATATATATTAAATATATATTTTATGATTATATATTTATATATTAACATATATAAAAGTCAATAATTTAAAGTTATAATATAATAAATTATAATATAATATAAAATTGTAATATATAATAATAATATATATAATATAATGCACCCCTTAATCCGTTTTACACGAAACATGCACAGTGTTATTTCACAGTGTTATATTAAGCATGCACAGAGATTTTTCCAAGGCTGGACTATAGACACTATGTCACACTCCCCCAACCCCTACTCCCAATGGCTTTCTGTGCACTTCAGATAAAATGTCAAGATCTGAGCTGCCTTTAAAAACCCTGCAGGACTGGCCACGCCCACCCATGCAGTCTCATCCGGAGCCTGGCTCCTGCTTGTCCAACTCACTCCAGCATCAATGGCTTCCTTTCAGTTCTCCAAACACCCTTGCCTCCCCTTCAAAGGCCAACTCCATTTCAAATAGTAATGTCCATTTCTTCAGAGACGCCTTCCCTGACAACCCTCTCTAAATTCCTCCCAGCCACCCCCACCCCATTACTCTCTTCCTAGTATCATGTTCATTTCCTCCATCGTGTTTATTTCTATAACTAGAATATTTATGTGTTTGTTCATCTTTTCTCCTTTTTTTGTCTCTGTTACCATGCTGCACCAATATGAAAGAAGTGGACTTGCACAAACAAGAAAGAGCTGAGGAGGATAAATAATTAGATTTCCAATATTACTGGATTTTAATAAAGATAGGTCATAGGTCTACCTGGCCGTTAAGACGGTGACGAATCTGCCTGAAATGTAGGAGACCTAGGTTCGATCGCTGGGTTTGAAAGATCCTCTGGAGAAGGGAATGGCTACCTACTCCAGTATTCAGGCCTAGAGAATTCCATGGACAGAGGAGTCTGGCAGGCTATAGGCCATGGGGTTGCAAAGAATCAGACACGATTGAGCAACTAAGCACAGTTAAGTGATCTCTGTAAGACTGTTGTCTTCATATCCCATGCCAGAGTTTGAGATCTGCAGGAAGCTGGATGTGAAGTGGAGGAGAGCAAGGAACCCACAAGAATGTGCTAGAACCCATGAGGATGAGTTGAAACATGTCGATTCTCGCTGCCTCTGAGGCTGGCGTCCTGCAGGAGAAGCTGGAGCCCTCATTACACAGCTGAACACAGGATTCAGATTGGCTCAGAAGCCAGAAAATCTGAAAAAGGATCCCAAAGGAATGTGATTCACTGAGAGCAAGGCTGCAGCCCCACGCCTACGAGGGCAGCCAGCAGATAAGCAACAATATATTGAACTACCAAAGAGCTTCTGCTTCACATCCACCCTCCAAAGCTCACACAGTAATCTCTTTGGGGACCTACTGAATTGGAACGTAGAGGGAAAAAATTCTGAGAAATGTCATTCTGCCTAGCCAAGTTGACCCACTGCAGAGTTGCCAACCCTACGAAAAGGTACACAGTGAAAAATGGCTCCCTTGTGTGCTATGTCACTTCAGTCATGTCTGATTCTTTGCAACCCTATGGACTGTAGCCTGCCAGGCTCCTACAGCCTAGTCTTTCAATGTCCCTCCCCCAAGCAGCTGGTTATCAGCATCAGTCTCGTGTTTTCTTCCTGAATTAGCCCATGCACATACAAGTAGACACAAATTTCTAGCACTTGGTTTGTTTTACACAAAAGATCACATACTATACCCATTGGTTAACACTTTGCATTTTAAAATTATCATTTAATTAATTAATTTTTGACTGTACTGGGTCTCCGTTACTGTGTGAGGGCTTTCTCTAGTTGCAGTGAGCAGGGGCTACTCTTCACTGAGGTGCATGGGCTTCTCATTGCAGTGGCTTCTCTTGTTGTGGAGCACAGACTCTAGGCATGCAGGCTTCAGTAGTTGGAGCTCACAGACATGTCTTCCCAGGTCAGGGACTGAACCCATGTCCCCTACATTGGCAGGCGGCTTTTCAACCACTGGACCATCAGGGAAGTCTTTACTTTTTAATTTTTAATTAAACAATATGACTTGGAAATTTTTCCATATCAATATATGAAGATTTGAACTTTTTAAAATAGTTGCATTCTATTCTACTATGTAGATATACTATGATCTATTTACCTGATCCTTATTGATAGACATCGAGATTATTTTGAAATTTTGCTATTTTAAATCCTACAAAGAATAGCCTTGCACATGCATGAATGTCCTTATAATTAATGTTCATTGTCCATCTGCTGTGTGTGCTGTTTCTTTAGTCGTGTCTAACCCTGCAACCCCATGGACTGTAGCCCGCCAGGCTCCTCTGTCCATGGGATTCTCCAGGTAAGAATACTGGAGTGGGTTGCCATGTCGTCCTCCAGAGGATCTTCCCAACCCAGGGATCAAACCCACGTCTCCTGCATCTCATGCATGGCAGGCAGTTTCTTTACCGCTGAGTCACCAGGGGAGCCCGTCAATCTGCTGTAGTATCAGCTAAAGCTGAGGCCAGAACCGGAGACTAACGGTGCCTGCCAATCAGTTCACAGGGGCTGCAGTGGCAGTGCAATTTCTTTCGGATACTCAATCTATTTTAATGCCCACCATTTGTAAATTCATTTTACACCTGTTGTGCATCTTTGCCTTTTTCTGTCCCTGTCCTAGGTCATGGGCTGCATCCGAGACTGTTCCGTGAAGTTTCAATAAAGTAAGCTAACCAGTAATTTAGTATTTATGAGATAACCCTCTAAAATGCTCATCCGTAAATGCTCATGTTCTTAATAATATAGATGCAGTTTTCAAAAGCAGAATAATGTGAAAATTCATTGACAGATAAAACAAGTGGTTGACAAAGCTGAAAAGCCATTCACTGTTCTGCCATTTTAACATTACATTTTCCAATAGCAGACCTTGCAAATATCAGAGACAAGACAAGCTGTTTGAGTAAAGAAATTTGAGACCTACAAAGAAAGACAGATTGGCCAGTTTCTTTTCCTAAGGACATTTTCATTGATTTTTCCATTATTGAGTGTTTGCTTAAAGGCCCTTTCACCCTTCATTCCAAAGAGTTTTATAAATATCACCTTCACTCCATTCATGCTTTAAAGATTTAGCCCTCTCTAGAGAGGAAATAGTTTTGTTTCAGGAGTCATTTGTTTCAAAATATAAGCATAGAATGTCTTGACTCATAGCACAATAGGGGTGAAGTGAATAAGAACCATAACAAAAGTAGAAAACACAGAGTCACTTGAATGGGTGCCTGCATGCTAAGTCGCTTCAGTCGCTCCGACTCTGTGAGACCCCATGGACTGTAGCCCGCCAGTCTCCTCTGTCCACAGGATTCTCCAGGCAAGAATACTGGAGTGGGTTGCCATGCCCTCCTCTAGGGGATCTTCCAGACTCAGAGATCGAACCCTCAACTCTTAACGTCTCCTGTGTTGGCAGATGGGCTCTTTACCACTAGCGCCACCGTAGCACACCCCAAAGTCACTTGCTGTGTTGTCTGAAGAAAAACTCTCACAGAGCAGCAAGAGATCTGAGGAGGGTAACCTCACTGTCCCAGAACATTCCACCCTGTCTCCTTGAAGCGTCTCTGATCTTCCAGGTTCCTTCTGTCTCCAACAGCCTGTGATTTTGGGAGGCATTTATTGGAGAGTTTGCCCAGATTTCAGAAAGTCAAGATTTTGAGCCAGAAAGAGCAGTGTCAAACAATAGATCAGCGGCACTATTTACAAGAACCAAGACATGGAGGCAACCTAAACGGCCATCAACAGAAGAATGGATAAAGATGTGGTCTGTATACACAGTGGAATATTATCCAGCCATAAAAAAGAACAAGGTAATGCCACTTGCAGCAACATGGATAGACCTAGAGATTGTTATACTGAGTGAAGTAAGTCAGAGGAAGGCAAATATCATATGATATTGCTTGTATGTGGAATCTTAAAAAAGGGGGGGATGCAAATGAAGTTATTTTAAAAACAGAAGCAGAGTCATGGATGTAGAAAACAAATTTATGTTTACTAGGGGAGAAAAAGTGGGAGGCTAAATCGGGAGATTGGTATTGATGTCTACACACTACTATATATAAAATAGATAATTAATAAGAACCTACAGTATAGCACAAAGAACTCTACTCAATACTCTGTAATGGTCTATATGGGAAAAGAATCTTAAAAAAAAAAGAGAAAGAGAGCAGATGTATGTACGTAAGTGATTCACTTTTTTGTACACCTGAAACTAACACAACATTGTAAATCAACTAGACTCCAATAAAAAAAATTTTTTTAAACACACACACACACACACAAACGAAACACAGTGAAGTTCCTTTAAGACAGAACAAAATATAGAAGCATGAATATAGGAAGAATTAGGTTGGAGTCAGATAGGAGAGACTTTGAAATGCCAGATTTATAAGAAGAAAGTGAAGTTATTCCACACAAGCATAGTCCCCAAAGAGTGGCTGGATAGGAAAATACCTGATTAGGGACCTTGGGAAGGGACTCATTTTCATAACTGTTTTATAAATGGATACACTCACGTCTGGATGAGGAATATTAGAATCAGAACTTGAGAGTGGCTGATTTCCAGCTCTGTGCTTAAGCCATCTAGTAAGCTGGGCTACTTACAGAGCTCAAAAGATTTACAAACACATTAGGAAGGCTCAGCAGAGCCAAAAGCCAGCCATGCTCCCCAGCCCCAGGCTCGGGCTCCTTCATGGAAAGGCTGCAGCAAAACTGAACCATTGGACCCTGGCCACGCCATGAATCAACTCGAGTGAGAACACTTCATGAGCCAGGTCCAAACAAGCTCCCATTGGGGCCCCCAGACCAGCTCCTAATTAATAGGTTCTTGGCCTACAAGTACGAGAAAAAATGTTTGCAACAATAAAGGGAAGACAGTGATTACAATGGGGGAGGGGGTTAACGAAGCAAGCAGAAGGGAAAATTATGATGGGAAGATGGATCCAGGGCTAAAGTTAGCTGGCAAAGCAATAACTCAGACCCTTATTTATTTGTTCAAGTCAGATGTGAGCAACTACATAAATTTGATTCCTGGTTTTGAAATCCAGTCTGCATGGCAGGATATGAGAAAATGACAATGTTAAGAGGATTCAAAAATATAGACAAATCTCCATCTTTTTATATTTTGTGAGTGTCCAAATATTAATTGCTGTACTATTGGTGCAGTGACTGGGAGAATTCACACAATGGCCATAAATTGTAATTATTATTTTTTACATTTATATATTTATTTTTATTTTTGGCTATGCTGGGTCTTCGTTGCTGCACAAGTCTTTTCTCTAGTTGCAGTGAGCAGGGACTACTCTGGAGGTGCAGTGCTTGGGCTTCTCATTGCAGTGGCTTCTCTTGTCATGGAGTATGGGCTCTAGGGCATAGGGACTCAGTAACTACGGCTTCTGAGCTCTAGAGCACAGGCTCAATAGTTGTAGCACATGGGCTTAGCTGCTCCGAGGCACATGGGATCTTTCTGGACCAGGAATCAAACCCATGTCTCCTGCCTTGGCAGGTAGATTCTTTACCCCTGAGCCACCAGGGAAGCCCTATAGTTATTATTTTTTTAATCACAGTTATATAAATGTAGGCTTATCATCTTTAAAGTCTCAACCAAAAAAAAAATAAAGAAAAACAAAAAAATAAAGTCTCAACAAGCCAAATATAAACAAAGCACAGGAAATAAATTCAATTGTTAAAAGTTCTGACATAACTCTTTTACATGTTATATGGTATCCTAGGAAGAATTGTTGCAAAAATTAAAGTAATATTAGTAACAAAGTAGTATTAAAGGTAACAAAATGGATGTTTGGTCTTAAATGTAAATTCAAATGTAGAGTGTCTAAGATAACAGATCAAAGGGAAGTATATTTGCAATTTCTAACAGCAAAAATATAGTTTGTAAATACTGTATTCGTCAGTGAACTAAGGAAGAAGATCAAAAGTACAATGTTGGATAGCCTTATCAACCAGGTCACCTTTAAAGATAATTTTTCAGGATAGCAAAAATGAGCAACGATTAAGCTCTCCACATACAACTAAACCGTTCGTTGTTATACTAGAGCTAGTTCTTTTATTTGTAGAGTTAACAAATCAAAATGTAACAAGCATCAGTATCATAGGAATACCAAACATTATTTAACAACTACCACTCTTTACTTCTTCTCTGATAGACTAGGCTCACCAGATAGATGGAGAAATGAGTAGTCATGCCTGACAACAGGGCTTTTGAGCCCCTGATACTCTACAATTTCTACACAAGCCTTCTCAGAAGTCTTTTCTTCTTCTCTTCACTTTTAGAGAATGCAGGACCACAGAGGGGCTTGGGGTTGGTGTCTAAAACACTGGAAAATTATAGGAGAGAATGCCAAGACCACAGAAGATGACAGATTTATTGAGAATAATCAGGAACAAGACTTCAGAGAGTTTGGGATCTATCATCTGTTTTTACATTTGATGTGTTTTCCTGTTACTTACCTTTTAGCATAAATGATAGCACAGTCCAGCCTGATAATGCCCTTGGGTACCAGAGAAATTTACAATAAAGGAAGTCAGTCTTCAGAAATAGAAGTTGAGTCAGTATAGACAGCTACACAGACTTCTAGAGGCAACCTGTCAGTGCTCTTAAAATGTGTAAGCTGGCTTTTTGGAACCTATAACACCTCTAGTAACAGAAACAGTGTTACAAGTGGACTTTAAGTCCCAGCACTAGCTCACAAAGCCTATTTAATGACAAGTTCCTAAATATCCTCTGTGAATCTGCAAGAAAAAATATATAATACTGGAAATAACTTCTTGGCAAATCATGATGTTTTAACTATGGGTTACAGCTGAAGTAAAATTACAAAGGCTACCCTGGGAAATTAATTTGTTAAAGTGTTTTCAAGGCCAAAGGTGTTCTGAATTCCATCTTAGAACTTGGAACTTGGGAGAAAGTTATATACACACACAACATGTGCTGCTGCCCAACTTGCTCACTCAGGGAATACTTTTTGTTCTGGGGGATTCCAGGGGGGGAAAAAGCTGGTGTTTCTCATGTGTAGGATGTTTCCACATCAGGGATTTTTAATTTAGAAAAGAGCCTATTTCATTTCATAAGTGAAAAAGAACATTTTCTGAACTGATAACAGAAATTTTTTTAATTGATTTGTTTTTGGCTGTGCTGGACCTTCGAGGTTGTGTGCTGGCTTTCTCTAGTTGCGGCGAGCAAGGGCTACTCTGCATTGCAGCGCACGGGTTTCTCACTGATGTGGCTTCTCACATTGCAGATCTTGGGCTCTAAGGCACACAGGCTTCTGTAGTTGTGGCATGTGGGATCTTCCCAGACCAGGGATCAAATCTGGCAGGCAGATTCCTAACCACTGGTCCACCAGAGAAGTCCTCAAATGATAAAGGAAATTTTAAGTCAAATTCCTATCTTCCCTACATCAGTTCAGTTCAGTTCAGTTCAGTCGCTCAGTCGTGTCTGACTCTTTGCGACCCCATGAATCGCAGTACGCCAGGCCTCCCTGTCCATCACCAACTCCCGGACTCAAACTCACGTCCATTGAGTCGGTGATGCCATCCAGCCATCTCACCCTCTGTCGGCCCCTTCTCCTCCTGCCCCCGATCCCTCCCAGCATCAGGGTCTTTTCCAGTGAGTCAACTCTTCGCATGAGGTGGCCAAAGTACTGGAGTTTCAGCTTCAACATCAGTCCTTCCAATGAACACCCAGGACTGATCTCCTAAATTTGATATTACTGCCGTAGCAGCCAGGCTGACCCCAGGTCAGAGAGCTGGGTCCTACTCCCAGCTCAGCTCCTTGCCAGCTGTGTGACTTTGATGGGCACCCTCACCTCTCTGGGCCTTAATTTACACAAATTAAAAATGAAGATGGTAACAGCCAACATAGCAACCTCACAGAGCTGCGGTCAGCACAAAATGAAATAATAAGACAGCCTTCTTTCTGTGTAACCCTTTGGCTTTTTTAATGTGTTCACACATTTTACTCACTTGCCAACTCTGGCGGAAAACTCTTTAAAACCAACAAACTCCAAGAGGCCAAACCAGGAAAAAAAAAAAAAAATGTAAGACTCTCAGGGCATTTGGCAAGTCACACAGCCAACCCCACACCTCTGCCAGCTCCCACCCTTTGTGGCGCTAACACCAGCTGGTACCAGAAAACACCTTCTTTTTTTGCTTCTTCTTCACTCCTAATGAAAGTTCACAAAGGAGCCTAAAGTTTTGATAGTGGGGACAGTTAAGGGGAGTGTTAACCTCACTCAAATACTCTCAGAAATAAGTTTCCCTACATTTCTAGCGACACAAGTAGTATCTAACCCAGTTAGACTCATTCAGGTGTGTGTGTGAGTGTGTGTATGTGAGTGTGTATGTGAGTGTGTGTGTGTGTGTGTATGTTTAGTTGTGTCCAACTCTTTGTGACCTCACAGACTGTAGCCCACCAGGCTCCTGTGTCCACGGGATTTTCCAGTCGAGTATACTGGAGCGGGTTGCCATTTCCTTCTCCAGGGGATCTTCCCAACCCAGGAATCAAATCTGCCTCTCTTTCGTCTCCTGCATTGCAGGTAGAAGACCCATTCAGGTAGTACCTGTCGAATGGGTCCCTCTCCCCTCACTCGGAGACAACAATGCCCATCAGTCATTAATTTCTTGCCTGACTTTGTCTTCGGTCACTCTTGACTCACACCTCATGGAGACACACCAACCTCACAAAGGAGGCCTGACTCAAACAGCGGTCAGTGAGACCAAACTCAACAGTGTGGCCATTTAGTTAATCATAAATCATCTGTATTCTCTCCGACTCCTTCAGACCAGGGTTTGCCCTTCCCAAAGCACGTCCACGTCCTCTCTTTGAATAATGGGTTTGACAGTCCCAACTCAAACACAAGCCTGCCCCGTGCCCAGACTTATCAGAGCTGCTTGGAATGAAGGAGGCAAGGAGCAGAGGAGAAGAACAATGGCGCCCTGACTAGAGGGGCGGCGTTATCGGCCCGCCGTCGGAACAGGGCCGGCACCTGTTTTCCTTTCTGTGGAGCCAGCGAGCTGGTTCCAGGGTACAGTACCAGGTGGTGTCAAAGGCTGCTGCCGGGCCCCTCGGTTTCTGAGGGCTGTTGACGCAAGGTGGAGTCCATGTGATGTAGGCTGGTTCCCGCCCTATTTTTCTGATAGCTGTAAACGAGAGAAGCACTGTGGGTGGACCCCTTTGCCCAGAGCTTGGGAGTGGCATCTTTTTGGAGATGAGGCTTTGTGCATTGTGGGAAGAGCTGTGCTTGACCCTCTGGTGGAATGACACGTTCAGTCAGTGGAGAGAACACATTACAAAGACAAGATATTGTAGTGAAACATCACATACAACTGGTACCAAAGAAGAAAGGAAGGAAGAATTTATGGACTGTTACACAACTTGAGAAGGAAATGGCAACCTACTCCAGTACTCTTGCCTGGAAAATTCCATGCATGGAGGAGCCTGGTAGGCTACAGTCCATGGGATTGCAAAGAGTCAGACACGACTGAGCGACTTCACAAACAACTTGAAGTCTTCCCTGGTAGCTCAGCTGGTAGAGAATCCGCCTGTCATGCAGGAGACCCCGATTAGATCCCTGGGTTGGGAAGATCCTCTGGAGGAGGCATGACAACCCACTCCAGTATTCTTGTCTGGAGAATCCCCCTGGACAGAGGAGCCTGGTGGGCTCCGGTCCATGGGGTTGCAAAGAGTCAGACACAACTCAGCGCTGGCAACTAAGCATGCACAGCACACATCTTGAGGCTTATGGCTCTTCAGCCAAACCCTCATCTCATCCTGAGACCTAGCAGACACGGGAAGGGCCCGAAACCCGCCCCAGACCTTGCTTTGAAGGCCAGAAAGTGCCTTGAAATAGCCCCCATTTCCTATAGGGATTCACATGATCCATGGATTTGTGAGGGATCCAGCTACTTGGATTTTTCTGCTTTTAGTCCCTCTGGGAGTAATAAATATTCTACTTCAATTAAAGACGCCTCAGACCATTTCACCAGATTCAGAGCCCTTTCTTAGCCTAAACTTCTTTTTCCTACCTTAGTTTCCCATTGTCTTATAGTTCAGCTGATTCTATGTAAGCTACTTGAAATTCTTATTACAAAGGGATGAACCACAAGTCAAGAATAAATTAGGAGTTTTCAAGAATAAGACAGGAGTTTTTTTGTGGGTACCCTTCCAGGATAAGATTTCAGACAATTCTAGGGTAAGTTTCTTCAAATTATTTATAGATTTTTTTTTAAGTTTGTTAGGTTTATTTTCATTTCATTTATTTATTTTTGGCTGCACTGGGTCTCTGTTGCTGTGCATGGGCTTTCTCTACCTGTTGTGAGCGGGGACTACTGTTTGTTGCGGGACAAGGGCTTCTCACTGCGGTGGCTTCTCTTGTTGTGGAACACAGGCTCTAGGGCCCGCGGGCTTCGGTAGTTGCAGCTCACAGCCCCAGTAATTGTTGCTCACAGGCTCTGGAGCACAGGCTTGTAGTTGTGAGGCACAGGCTTAACTGATACATGGTATGTGGAATCTTCCCAGACTAGGGATTGAACACAGGTACTTTGAATCAGCAGGTGGATTCTTATCCACTGTGCCACCAAGGAAGTCCCTATTTGTAGATTTTATGATGGAGGATTTGGGGAGTGGAACCAGGGCTTAGGGACTTTAGGAAATTGGGAGGGGTGTAACTTTCCTTTAGGAACAAATACAAGTCATGAATCCAAGTCTTTTCTGAGCTTGCTTAGGCTCTGGTCTCAGGTTGAAATCCCAGCTCCTTCACTTAGTAACCTATAAAGTTGAACAAGTGGCTGAACCCCTCTGTACCTTAGTTGCACCCCCCTCCACCCCGTGAATACACTGGTCACATCCATGGAGGACCATGAACATTAATGAGATCATGTACGTGACTGCACCAGGCCCAACACACAGAGGGTTAACAAACATTCTTCCCCTTCTCCTCTCTGACTTAAAGCAACTCTCTCTTTATCTGCACCAGGGCTTTTTCTTTGAAACATACTAGAGAATCAGGCCAGAAAACAAACAGCATGTACATATGTTGCCACCCAATGGAAAGAACATTCTGTTCGTTGGTTGTTGAGCATGGAGCTAATGCAGAGTTTAAGAGAACAGTTTTCAGAGCACTTGGTCTGGATTCAAATTCCAACTCCATTTATAATCTCTGGGCCACAGGCCAATTACTAAATTCTCTAGGCCTCAGTTTCTTCATCTATAAAGTGGGGGTAGGACTAGCAACAACATATATGGTTGTAAAATCAAATGAAATAATCCAAGTAAAGTGCTTTATTTAGTGCTTGGCATATAGTAAACTCTCACTGTTGGCTGCGAGTGTTACTTATGACATCATATTATTGTTATGATTATTGTTTATTTGTTATAATAATCATCACCATTACCGAGATTGATAGCAACAAGAGATTTATTCAATTCCTAAAATCTTAAACTTTGTCTTTTTTTCTTTTTAAAATTTTATTGAAGTAGAGTTGCTTTACAATATTGTTAGTTTCTGCCTTATAGCAAAGTGAATCAGCTACACATATACAGATATCCCCTCTTTTTTGGATTTTTTTTCCCATTTTTTCCCATCTTTCCCATGTCATCACAGAACATTTAAACTTACTGTCTTAATATTTATTCATACTAGTAGTAGTATTGATGATGATTTTCCCCTCTTTACCTCCTGTAGGTCATTGGCTGTGGTAAAACTATGTGCTATTTAATTGGGAGCAGGCCTGTGCTAGGTACTATCCAAACCCTGAATCTGCATAACAACCTACGAATTCACGTATTTTTATTTTCTCCTTTCTACAGCCCAGAGAAAAGGTTTAATGATCATACTGCATGTGGCAGATGTGAAAATTCCTAAAACTATTGGGCTGCTGGGGCCACAAGCCTTAGACGAACGATGATCCCTAAAATTCCCTTCCAATTACAACATCTGTGATTCTCATCTGATCATAGTTTCGCTTTATTACCATCTCATGTATATGTGAAAATATCATACTGGATTGAGTTTAATGTATAAGCTATTGTGACTTTCATAAACATTTTGCTCTAGCAAATTCTGTGTGAGTAAGCTCATTTCAGTCAGTGTGTCTCCTACCTTTGCTCCCAAAGCCTCCAGAAAACTCTTCCTCCAGCTCACGTACCTCCCCTTTCTCATACCCTTCCTGCCTTTCCAACTTCTTCTTCCACCAACAGTCCACACAACCTCCATACCTACTCCCAGATCTGTCTGAGAATCTGGCTAAGGCTAAGTCTCTGAACCTTGAAAACTGAAGTGAAAGTGTTAGTCACTCAGTCGTGTCCAAATCTTTGTGCTGCCATGGGCTGTAGCCTGCCAGGCTCCTCTGTCCATGGCATTCTCCAGGGAGGAATACTGGAGTATTCCCTTCTCCAGGGGATCTTCCCAACCCAGGGACTGAACCTGTGTCTCCTGCATTGCAGGCGGGTTCTTTACCATCTGAGCCATCAGGGAAGCCCTCTCTGAGCCTCAAGACCCAAGTCCAACTAACACCGCTCTGAATCCAAAGACACCTCAGAAGGACTGAAAAGAACTCTATGAATGCTCTTCTCCTTCCCACATAGATCCATACCCTGATTATTACTTCCCTGAGAACAGGGATTCTTTTGAATTATCTGGGAATCTTGTTAAGTGCAAATTCTATGAAATGCAGATTCTGATTGTGGTTCTGAGGTGGGGCCTGAGAGTCTGCATTTCTACAAGCTCCCGGAGATGCTGCTGGACCCTGACCACACACCTTATGTCAATCATGCCTTTCAACGTCCCTTCAAGGAAAGCATACTGTCCATGTCTTACAGATGAGAAATGGGAGGTGAAGAGAAGGACCCACCGTCCCAGAGCAAGTGAGTAGCAGAGGAGGGATCTGAAACTAGCCAGACCTTTCTGACTTCATATAACAAAAAAGAAAAATGAAAGACAAGAAAAATAGATAAATATATGTATGTGTGTATACATGTGTGTGTGTACATGTGTAATGATACTGAAGATATTTCATTTCAGTAACATGAACACCCATAAACGGCAGGAGAAAACTTTAGAACCCTGCACATGGTTAGCACATAATAAACATTATGCCTGTAGGTGTGAGCAGGAACATTTGAGGGCCTGTTACATGAGAGGCCTGTTGCTTCTATTAAGAGCAGACCCCAGACAGGCCTTTCCAGAGTTGTTCCTTGGAGTTCTACACTTTACTTATGTCACTGATTAAACTTACTGACTCTAACACCTTTTCCCCTCTGGCAACCCAGTCCCATAGAGAACCTCAGAAAAACAGGCATTTCAGAATTAATTTGAATTATGAAAATAGGGTTTCCCTGATGGCTCAGTGGGTAAAGAATTCGCTTGCAATCCAGGAGACACAGGTTCGATCCCTGGGTTGGGAAGATCCCCTGGTGAAGGAAATGGCTACCCACTCCAGCTTTCTTGCCTGAAGAATCCCATGAACAGAGGAGCCTGGCAGGCTACAGTCCATGGGGTCACAAAAGAGTCGGACATGACTTAGCAACTGAGCGCGCATGAAAGCAAGAGTATGAATAATGGGGATCATGAATGGTGAGTCACCGATGTCTCACGGAGTAGGAGCAGGATGTCATAGAGTCAGCGAGAAAGGGACGCAGCCTTCACAGCTCTGAGGAGGAGAACATTTTAGCTGCCATAACTTAGTCTGGTGCTGGAGGCCTTTGGGGGCCCAATGACCTAGCTGGAATATGTGTGTAGGTTGGAAGGGAGGAACAGGAAGACACAATTAAACAGAACACTCAGTAGATAAAGCAGTGAATACAGCAAAAGATTGCCAGTGGGCAGCTGTCTAGAGGCCACAGGAGCCCAAGGGAGCAGGAATAATGAGGTTGGGAGGGAATGGTGTCCCAGACAAAGGCCCAGGGAATGGGGGAGTGAACAGAGGGTGTTCTCAGTGGGGAGAGGAGAGGGCAGGGGGACTCCCTGCCCAGGAGACAGAGCAGAGAAACGAGGTTGGTTGCCTTGCCAGGCAGAGGGCTGGTTACCTCGGGGTCTTTCCAAGCCAGGCCAAGAGTGTGGTCGCCATACAGTAGCGGAGAGGCTTAGGGAAGGCAGCAGACAGGGTGATGAGTAGTAAACGGGGCATCTACAGTCAGGAGAAGTAGCTTTGGATCCTGGCTTCACCATTTGGGAGCTCAAATCTGATGCTCTGTGACAGCCTGGAGGGGTAGGATGGGGTAGGAGGTGGGAGGAAGATTCAAGAGGGAGGGGACATATGTATACCTATGACTGGTTTATGCTGATATATGGCAGAAACCAACATAATATTGTAAAGCAATTATCCTTCAATTAAAATATATATTTTTTTAATGGAAAGAATCACACCTCTGTGAACCTTAGACACTTTTTTTTGGCAGCACCGCTCTTCTGTCTTTTGCATTGGCAGGCAGGTTCTTAATCACTAGCGCCACCTGGGAAGCCCATCTTTCTGTTGGCCTTGGTTAAAAATATTGCTATTGTTCAGTTGCCCAATCATGTCCAACTCTTTGTGACCCCATGGACTGCAGCATGTCAGGCTTCCCTGTCCCTCGCCATCTCCTAAAGTTTGCCCAAGTTCATTTTCATTGCATCAGTGATGCCACCCAGCCATCTCATCTTCTGATGCCCTCTTCTCTTTCTGCCCTCAATCTTTCCCAGCATCAGGGACTTTTCCAATGAGTCGGCTGTTTGCATCAAATGACCAAAATACTGGAGCTTTAGCTTCAGCATCAGTCGTTCCAACGAGTATTCAGGGTTGATTTCTCTTAAGATTGACTGGTTTGATCTCTTTGCTATCCAGGGGACTTTTAGGAGTCTTCTCCAGCACCACAGTTCAAAGGCATTATTAAAAATAATGATGGCTGAAAGTACTAAGTGAAGGGGATGCTAAAGGCGCAGAGGAGGGTGGGGTGACAGACAGCTGGCCTCCTGCCTGCTAAGACCCACAGGTCATTTTCAATGTGACAACTCACATCCTGCTCCCAGAGCTGAGCTGGAGACCCCCAGTTAGGGTCCCCAGGTCCAGTGTACTCCCAAGGGTGAGGGTGGGGAGAGGAGGTGGCAAGCTCTCCAGCGACAAGATTGGCCCAGGGCCTTCCTGGGTCCCGTCTGTACCAGAGAGGAAGGAACCAAGCCCATAGAGGCCTGAAGAGCTAGAGACATCAGACCCCTCTCCCCGAACCCCTGCCCCGGGTCTTCCAGAGCGGCCAGATAGGAGCAAGGCCAGGCACAGCAAACGGCCACTGCAGGAAGGACACGTCTTTTCTTTGTGGGACCCAAGCCAGGGGTTCAAGTGAAGGATATCCAGCTGTCTTTTTAGCTAATGGATTAGATGAACAAATACCACAAGGCCTCTCAGAACAACGGGCCTAAGAAAGGGCCCGGCCAGCAGAGATGGGAGTTTGTGGTTTCTGCTCCTAAAACACAAGGCCGAAAGGCCACCTGGATGGGAGTTCTGTGGCCAGGCTGGGAGTGACCTACTCCTTCCGGGTGGATTTCAAAGGCTGCTCTGGCCTCCAGGCTCAGAGCACTGTGAAACTTCAATGATTCATTATTCAGTACAGGGCAGATCCTATTTAGAAAACAAACATTTCCTGCATATCCATCCAAGCGGTTTGCATAATTACACTACCTACCATCACAGTGACCCTGTCATTTAGATATTTTTAATCCCCATTTTTACAAATGATGACATTAGGGCTCAGGGAATCTGCTCCAAATTCCAGGATTCATTCCCCAATCTCTCCCTAACCCAGCCCACCATTTTTTTTTCCAAAGACGCCACAGTCAAAGCTTTCTTCCTTCCCATTTTTTTTCATTGCCACAGGCAACATTTGGGAACTGGTACTCAGAGTCTCTGCTGCTGAGTTTGCCCGTCAGAACACACCTAACCTCTTTAGACTGTCCTCTGAGTTATTCCCAAGGAGAGCTATTACTACTTTAACCACAACTACTACTAAACATGGCTTTTATTCACTGAGCATCTACTATGAGCTCAGCACATGAGTTTATATATATATATATATGTGATCTTATTTATTTCTACGTTGTTGTTGTTTTGTTATTTAAACTAAGTCGTGTCCAACCCTGTTGCGACCTCACAGACTGCAGCCCACCGGGCTTCTCTGTCCATGGGATTTCCCAGGCAAGAATAATAGAGTGGGCTGCCATTTCTTTCTCCAAGGGATCTTCCCAACCCAAGGATTGAACCCACGTCTCCTGCTTGGCAGGCGGCTTCTTTACCACTGAGCCACCTGGGAAGCCCCATTTATTTCTATAATTATACTTATTTTATATGTTAGAATACTGAAGCACAGAAAGATAAATCCATTTGCTCAACATCACAGGGGTAGTAAGTTGTGAAAGTGGGATTTGAACTTTGAATCCAGAGTACACAATTTTCAGCACTGGACTTGATATACACACATACACACCCTAATCTGTCCTCCCTGTTTCCTTAATCATTTTGCAAATACTCACTAATAACAGGAGCCTGACATTTTGGAAACAATCAAAACAGGGAGGAAACACATGACAAACTTTTCCCAGGACTCTTCTACGGGAAATAGTGTTACCATCTACCCAGTTGCTCCAGCCAGATATCCAAGTCCTCCGTATTCAGTGTATTTTCATATATCTGTATATATTCTGATCATTAAGAAGCAGGGTCTTATTTAAACTAACCAGCAATTATTCTGTGCAACAGAATTTGAGTCCATTAAAATGGTGATTATTCTTCCTGAGCTCTGAACTATAGATATTAGTCCCTATTCAGTTTTCAGCCATGAAACTCATTATATACGTCATGAGAAATCTTAATTGTCTGCTGACAAGGGCCATCCCTCCTCTGAACAAGTGAGCTACCCAGCCTAAAATAAATAGAAACTTTTATGACTAGCCACATTGTTTTCACTTCTAAACAAACCTCCAGGAAAGAACCGCCCATTACCCGACATGTTTGTCCATTGTAAATGGCCATCATTAAAACCAACAAAGTTTAAACCTTTCCAGTGTTTGGAGTTCAGAATTTGAGGAGCTGGGCTGGGGGTTGAAGGAGGAGGTGGCATCCTTTAAAAGAGTAACTTTTAAGTTTAAAGGAGAAACTTCCCTGGTGGTCCAGTGGCTAAGACTCTGCACTCCCAATGCATAGGGCCTGGGTTCTATTCCTGTTTGGGGAAGACCACACATGCCATGGGGCAACTAAGCCCATTTGCTACAACTACTGAGCCCGCAATCTAGAGCCCATGCTCCAAAACAAGAGAAGCCCCCATCAATGAGAAGCCCAAGCACTACAACTAAAGAGTAGCCCCTACTCGCCACAACTCGAGAGCCCTCTTGCAGCAATGAAGATCCAGTTCAGCCAAAAAAATTAACAAAAATGAATTAGCAAAAAAAAAAAGTTAAAAGAGTATGAAAGGAAACTCCATCTAATCTAAGAATACTTTCCTAACCCTTTAAGGATCCATGTACGCCTTAGTGAGAAGAGTAGAATGCAAAAAAAAAAAAACCACTATTATCCTAAAATTTACCAGCATTACATTTTCACACAATGAAAACAGATGGAAAATCTGGCTCACCCCATCACAACTCAGATCCCCAGCTTGGCCAATTGGAGGTGCATTCCTGGGGTCCATGTGGTCTCCGTGGTGCGGATGGAGGCCAGCAGTGTCCACCTAAGAGCAGCGCTCACTCCACAGCCCCTCTGAAATCCCCAAGACTCACCCTCCACATCCTTTACAAACTGCAGAGCTTGATAAAAAAAGGACACTGTCTGACTCTCTAGTACCCTACTGCCAGCCCCACCGTGTTTACTTTTATCCATATTGTAAATATTCCCTTGACTTAGCCAAGTCCTTTCATTTTTAAGTGTTTGGAGCCAGGCAGCCTTCCGGTGTCAAAGACCTGAAGTGCTAGAAGAAGCTCCCAGCTTCCACTGAAACAAGCGTGGTCACGGTCTGATTTTGAAAAGCTCTTTGGCTCAGCGCTCAAGAAGCCCTCGGAGCCGAGGAGAATAGAGCTGCCAAATGGGATAAGAACAGTAGCTGTTCTGTGCTCCGCGACACCGCTGTTTGCTCTGTGGTTCGACGTGCCCATGAAATGGTCCTGGCCACCCAGAGTAACAAGAGTGGCTGGCCTTCAGGTGTGCACAAACCGGGGCTGCTCAGGAAGTATAGAAAGCCTTTTTCTCTGAAAGCAATGTCTTAAAGTATTCATCAAAAGACCACTATGAGTTCTTTCAACTGCACAAAGCCATTTTCACCTTAAGGAGATGTTCATGCTAACAGGGAAAGAGATGTTGTTCTATTAAATCTGTTATAAAATACTTGACTCTAACTTTTTTAAGCAAGTAAGTATAAGGGGCAATCTCAAAGACCCATGGCCAGGACTTCCCTGGTGGTCCAGTGGTTAAGACTTCACCTTCCAATGCAGGGCCCTCGTGGGGTTGCCATGATCCCACATGCCTCATGGCCAAAAGACCAAAACATAAAACAGAAGCAATATTGTAACAAATTCAATAAAGGCTTTAAAAATGGTCCACATTAAAAAAAATGTTAAAAAAAATAGCCATCTTCAAGAGGTGACAAGCACTCTAACCACAAATAATCAAAAGATCAGCAGGTTTTCCAGATATTAACATTTCTATCCTTTTCTTAATGCTTGTTTTTTTAGCTCAAGGTCTCTGTGTGTGATGTTCTATTAGCATATCGAAACAGAGTCCTTTGTTTTCTAACTTGCAGTGATGAGTTCTGCATTTTCATTCTTTCTGTAAGGGAGATATTTTGAGGATGGCACAGTGGAAAGAGGAAGGGTTTTCCAAACAGAAGGATGTTGTTACCTCTTGTTCACGTTTGACCATTTCATTCTTTGTTGCCTGGGCAAGTTAATTTCACCCCTCTGACTCCTTGTTGTTTTTCAGTGGCTAAGTCGTCCGACCCTGACACCCCCTGCACTGTAGCCTGCCAGGCTTCTCTGTCCTCCACAATCTCCCACTATCTATTTTTCTACAAACTGAAGTCCCAGGTTTGCACCGGTAGTAAAAACAAAACATAGCAGGGGCTGCCATGCAATAGGAGCCCCGACATTTTTCTAAACCTTTCCTGTGGTAAGCATCTCCAATAAGGAGTCACACCTAGTTCCCATTCTCCCCCAAACCCACGTGCCTCTGACAGGCGAACCTGGTTCAAGTGAGGCCCGAGGACTCAGGGAGATGCAGGTCAGGCCCCGCATTGCAGACATGCCTTCTGTTATTCCCAAATTCTTCTCATTTTTTAATGCCTTCTGT
Organism: Cervus canadensis; assembly: GCF_019320065.1. Lineage (NCBI taxonomy): Eukaryota > Metazoa > Chordata > Mammalia > Artiodactyla > Cervidae > Cervus > Cervus canadensis. The sequence continues at coordinate 49,087,355 of NC_057408.1, forward strand.
CCTTTCCCCTAGGTCAAAGGAAAGGGTATGATGGTTACAATAAAAAGCAGACACTTTGATTGGCCGGCCGGATGGCCCCTCTGCATCCTGAGAAATGACGTAAGCGCTGGGAAGAAATTCCTCCGCCAGCATTCTTACCTTTCCTGGCTGAGACCTGGGTTCGTCATCACAACTAATGACCCAACTTTTATGGGATTGTAAAATGCAAGATCTGAAAACAAACAAACTTCCCTGTGTTCCTGCTCCCCTCAAATTGTCATGATTAAAAAGAGATCATTGGTTTTAAGTTACATCTTCCCTGTATCCTATCCAGCCCTCTAGGGTTAGCATTCATATTTTGTAGACTTTGAGGTCCGACCTATTGACCCAGGTCCTGGAGTGCCCACGTCAAGCCGGAAGGGCCACCCGTCCCCCTGGCTTTGCAATCAGGCGGCTGACAGCCACCCAGCCAGCCACCCGTCAAAGTCCCTGCTGGCGACTGTCTCCCAGCAAGCAGCCTCCCTTCCCCCACTTTCCCAAACATCTTGGGCATCCCAAACAATCACAATTACACTCAGGTTGTTCAAACAAACAGCAGCCAGCAGCGCAATTCCCCAGCCCAGAGCCCCAGCGGAGGGATTCCCTTGAGTCCACTCTCACCGCCTCCTCCCCAACCCCAAGCCACTTTCAGGCAAGACAATGGCTGTGCGTTTGCAGTGGGTAGTTTTGCGCATCTAAATGTTTGCAGACACTTGGTTAAGTGTCCCTGGGCCAAGCTTCCAAAGGACAATACGCCCACGTTGAGTTTGTTTAAGCAGCGGATAATCCCAGCTAAGAGGCGGTTACCTTCCCTCTTCAAAAGCCAAGAATGCAAGACAGAGGCTAGGAGGGATGCTGCAGAAGGTTTGGGACAAATTCCACCGGATCAGGGAGTATCTGAGTCCCTCTCTTTACTCCCATTTTCTCTTCAAAGCCTGGACCTACGCTACAGAGAACGTGAAATTAGGGAGTTGGTAGGATTTTTTAAGTATTTGCCAAATAGACAACTGGAACTGGGAAGGGGGCTCCCCCGCCCCACACACACCACGTGGCATGTGGGATCTTAGCTCCCCCGACCAGGGATCAAACTCACATCCCCTGCACTGAACTGCCAAGGAAGTCCTGGGAAGTGTGCAACTTTCAATTCTGCAGCTGGGCTGGACCTAGGCGATCCACAGGTCCCTGTAGAAAGACTTACTATACCTCCCACTGTGCAGCCTAGGATTTCTCATGAAATGATTTCTCATTTTTCATGAATGATTTCTCATTCTCAATGTCCAATGCCTTGCGTTTCTGGTTGACAGGTTGAAAAGAAAAAGAACCTATCATTCTAACCTCCAAGTCTCTCCAGGACATTTATACAAGGGCTGTCCCAAACCTGTAAGGACCAACTGACAGACAGCTTGATGGGTACCATTGATAATTCATTTACTTACCCAACAAATATTTCTAGATTGTCTACTTAGACCGAATCCAGAATAGTACCGGGTAGGCAACAAAGGTGAAGCCTAGACTCTCACATGTGATAAAAGTGATATCTTAAGAGAGGAACAAACAAGGACACTGGGAGTTTATAGAAGAGATCACTTTGGCTGAGTGGAGGTAAATGGATCAGAGAAACTTCTTCAGGAAGGAGCCCTTTGGGTCAGTCTTTGAAGGCTTTGATCTGCTAGTAAGGACAGTTTTGTTTTTGTCTTTTTAATCTGTATGCCTTTTATTTCCTTCTCTTGCTTTATTGCACTGAGTAGATCTTCCAGCATGAATGAGTAGTCACAGCAGACATCTTTACCTTGTTTCTGATTTTAGAGGGAAAATATTCATTCTTTCATTGTCAAGTACGGGCTTCCCTTGTGGCTTAGCTAGTAAAGAATCTGCCTGCAATGTGGGCAACCAGGGTTCAATCCTTGGGTTGGGAAGATTCCCTGGAGAAGCGAAAGGCTACCCACTCCAGTATTCTGGCCTAGAGAATTCCATGGACTGTATAGCCCATGGGGTTGCAAAGAGTCGGACATGACTGAGCAACTTCCACTTTCACTATCAAATATAATGTCAGCTGGAGAGGTGTTTATAGATGTTCTTTATCAAGTTAAGGAGGTTCTCCTCTGTTGCTGGTTTGCTGAACAATTTTTATCATGAATGCAGAGAGACTTACCTGGTGGTCCAATGGCTAAAACTTGGTGCTCCCAAAGCAAGGGGCCCAGGTTCAATCCCTGGTCAGGGAACCACATGCCGCAACTGAGAGTTCACATGCTGCAACCAAGACCCAGCACAACCAAATAAATAAATAAATAATTTTGTTTAAAAAAAGAATGAATGTAGAACTCTGCCAAATATGTTCATTGATATAACTGATTGATACAATTACATGATTTATCTTCTCTAGTCTATTAATATTGTGGATTCCACTGATTAGTTATCTATTCTATACCAGATGAGTTGTGGTGGTCTGTATTTTTTGAGGAATTGGCATTTCATCTAACTTGTTATAGATATAAATTTATGGGTATAGAATGTTTATAGTATTCCCTATCATCCTTTTGATAGGTTCTTCTCTTTTCAGCTTGCCAACAGGATGTAATGGCAGTGCCTGTTTTACTCCTAGTATTGATCATTTGTATGTTATCTCTTCTTTGTCTCTCTTATTAGAGGTTTGTCAATTTTATTGACTTTTTGAAGAGTCAACTCTTTGACTTTCTCTACTGTTTTTCTATTTTCAATTTCATCACTTTCTGCTCACCTCCTCCCTTAGTTGTGAGTTTATTCTCTCTTTTTTTTTTAGTTTTTAGAAGTGGGAGCTTAGAGTATTAATTTGAGGCTTTTCCTCTTTTCTTTTTCTTTCATTTATTTCTGGCAGCACTGGGTCTTCATTGCTGCACTTGGACTTTCTCTAGTTGCAGCAAGTGGGGGCTGCTCTCCAGTTGTGGTGTGTGGTCTTCTGACCACAGTGGTATCTTGTTGTAGAGCACACATTCTAGGGCTTGTGAGCTTCAGTAGTTGTGGCCCACAGACTTAGTTTCCCGCATCATGTGGTATCTTCCCAGAGCAGGGATTGAACCCATGCTCCTTTCATTGGCAGGCAATTCTTAACCACTGGGCCACCAGGGAAGTCCTCTTTTCCTTTTCTTTTTTTTGGCTGTTCCACAAGGTTTGCGGGATCTTAGTTCTCCAACCAGGGATTGAACCCGTGGGCCCTGCAGTGGGAGTTCAAATTTCTAACCACTGCACCACCATGGAATTCCCTGTTCTTTTCTAATGTAATCATCTGATGCTATAAATTTCCCTCTCAGAACTACTTTAGCTGTATGCTTCCTAGGTGGCGCTAGTGGTAAAGAACCCACCTGCCAATGCAAGAGACTTAAGAGATGGGCTCAATCCCTGGTTGAAGAAGATCCCCTGGAGGAGGGCATGGCAACCCACTCCAGTATTCTTGCCGGGAGAATCTCATGGACAGAGGAGGCTGCTGGCTACAGTCCATGGGGTTGCAAAGAGTCGGACACGACTGAGTGACTTAGCACAGCACAACACTCAGATCTTGATATATTATATTTCCATTTTCATTCAGCTCAATATATTGGTCTTGTTTATTTTTGAGACTTCCAAAAAAGGAATTTTCTTTCTTTCTTTTTCTTAAAACTTAAAAAGGATTCTTCTCTTTGTGTTTAGCTTCCAAATGTTTGGAGATTCTCCTGTCACCTTTCTGGTGTTCATTCCTCTTTTGGTTCCATTATGGTCATAGATACTCCAAACGATTTCAGTTCTTTTAATTGCATCTTGATATGTAGCTCTACATGTATATTTTAATGCATTTTTAATGTATTTATATTTTGTAAATTGAGCTTACTTAAATGCTGTCTACCAATATTCCCAAGAGTTTATTTGTGAGTACTCCTAGCATTCTGTTTACTTGAAAACACTGTCCCTTTAGACTTTTTTTATTAGATAAGGTTTGTTTCCAGAGAATGCACTGGATCTTAGATTTAAAGGTCTTTTTCATCTACAATCTTGAAACCCAAAAATGCCATCAGCTCTAAACATTCACCATTTGATGTCACATCTTCTTGTGCCAGACTGTCCTCCAAATGAGAGAGAATTGGAAGGTGACTAAACTGAGGGGTCTATGGGAAGGTGAAGGTCTTTGCTAAATATAAGCTAAGGAGGTCTTAATACATACCCTCACTTTCACCTCTCTATCAATCTCGAAGAGCCATGCACAAGAAATAAAAAGTTTAGGATCATTCTTTTATAAAGCCCCTCTGTTGGTAAGGAATGTAAAACTGAGGAAATATTTTCCTGGAAAATTGGTAAGATCAAGAAGAGGAATAGATAGGAACAGGAAAAGTTTCCCATTGCTTCATTTTTTCCTAGTTTTGACTACCACAATTTCATAACAGTCAACTATTAAATCACTCTGGGCTCTGAAAATCCCTTGAAATTCCTGCAGCTCAAGTGAGCCAGGCCCCAAACATCTGTAATCTGTATTTCCAAAAGAACTTGTTCCTTAATTCCAATAAAAAAACAGAAGCCTGCATCCATACCTTTTACTGGATTACTCAGAGAGGGCTGGGTGCTGATTCATTTCCAAAGGCTCTCTGATGAGCAGGCCAGGGATGTTTTCCCAGTACAGACCCAGCCTTCGCCCACCCCCCAGCCCCTCCTGTTTCCCCCCTCCCAGGATAAACACAAAGCAGAGACCAAGCTCCCCGCAGGATGACCTATAAGTGACCCTTGGACTGACCTAACACTCTGGTCACTCTCACCGACAGGCTTGTTTATCTTGGAACCTCGGAGCCTCTGCACCCAAAAGCTTCGTCGAGAGACTCTAAGTCCTCCCAAGTGAGCTGTCAGTCACAGCTTAAGTGCGTGAGGGACAGTTGCACGATAGCCTGAGTTTATTTACCAAAACCTGGTGTTTATGCTGTTGGGCTACAGGGAGGGGCCACGGGATGCTGAATCTAGTAATGGGGTGACAACTAAACATCTCCATCAAGCATTAGTCCTCAGATTATAGAATTATCAGGGGACCTGATAGCGTCTCTCCCTGGGAGATTAAACGTTTCGAATTTAGCATCTCCAAAGGATAGGTGTGTGGTCAGGCCATGCCACTAGAGTTTATTTTATTTTAATTTTTTTGCCCACACTGCAACATGTGGGATCTTAGTTTCCCAACCAGGAATGGAACCCCCCTGCCCCCATGCCTTGGAATTGAGGAGTCTTAACCGCTGGACCACCAAGGATGTCCCTCTTAGAGCTTATTTTAAGGAGCCCACAACTGAGGCAAGGGGAAAGCTTCACAACACGATGTGGCTTGTTTGCTGGGACCAGGGGCAAGTTTACATTTGATAGTGGTATCTTGATATTTAACTGAAGGAAACATAACGGTGTCACTAATTTGGGCACTAGATGGAGGGATGACCAATAAATCCCCAAATAAGGATGGCTATAAAAATTCTACTAAATTTTTTAAGTAGTTTTTATTCTCCCAGATACAATCACTCAAGGAGTTCTGGCCTGAAACGTAGACGTCTGTACTCCTGCCCACATTTCAGTGGTAATCCCCAGGAGATTAAACCCATCCAGAGGACTGAATTCATTCTTTTTTATTATTATTATTATTTTTAATTTGGCTTTGCCAGGTCTTAGTTGGAGCATGTGGGATCTAGTTCCCCAACCAGGGATCGAACCCAGGCCTTTTGCATTGGGAGCATGCAGTCTCAGCCACTGTACCACCAGGGAAGTCCCTGAATTCATTCATGATCAGGTCCCGTCCTACAGTTTCTTTTCCAATAGTTCAACACAGCAAATATGAACTTTTAAGGTGAATGAGGCCAAATCAAGAAAGATGACAAGGTTGATCATAGAAACGGGCTTCCCCTCCTCCCCCTCCTAGTAGATTTCAAGTAGATCTGAATCTCCAAGGAATGCTTTTATTTGGTAGACCAGATGAGGAAAGCGAGACCGGTCCCTTCCAAGGGCGGTGCAGAAAGAGGACTCTCATCCCCTTTTATCCCATTAAAGCCCTGCTGCTCGGTCGAGAAGGCCCCTCTATTATCAGCCTTGGCTTAAGTAAACCTTCTGCCCCCGCACCCAGCCAGCTCCCTCGGTGCCGGAGGCCCCATCCATTACTGTCACCTTTGCAGAGCGGCTGCCATGACGGTTCACGATCATTAACCGGCCCTGGTGTGCTTCGCGTTAAAAGCTAAGACACTTCAAACGCAGGCGCTCCGCCGCTCCTTAAAGCTACAGGAGCCGGGGCTGCTCTGGGGCCGACGGCAACCAGGCTTGACGCCCGGTGTTGACAAAAGGTGAAAATGAGCCCTGGGTCAGAACTGCCTCAGTGTCCCTTCTCACCTCTCCCCAGTGCCACTCTCAGGGGCAGAAACCAGGCGGAAAAGACACAGCGTGAGGACTGGGCTAAAGGGCCCAGATAAAGAGAATGTGAGAGAAGGACAGAGCAACTCTGCTCCTTAAACCGCCCCTCCCTGCTGGGCTGGAGCCCCGCCCCCCCCTGCTGGGCTGGAGCCCCGCCCCCAGCGCCCCCTGCTCCCTGGAAGAACACCAGTAAAATCCCTCCCACTCTCCTTGGCACCCTGAAATGGCCTTCTGAACCGGTTCACAGACCTTCTTATTTATGGGCTCAAATCCCTGAAGCGAATGCAAATTGACAAGTGTCTCTTTCCATTCCACAAACATTTATAATCTATAAGTAACAGAGTGCACGAAAGGTATTTGTTTATTTGGGTGAGCCTGCTTACATTTCATGATTTTCTCTCTGGCCCCACTGTTGAACGAAGACATTTGCTTTTCTTATCAAGGGTTTTCTGCAACAAAGCCCAGCTTGGGGGAAATGACCTTGAGAGGAAGTTAGAGGAGGAAAAGGGAGCTGGCTCTGTCAACTAGTACATAAAAATTAAGTGACAAAAAAAGAAAAGAAATAAACAAGCAGCCCATAACACCCTGTCCTCAAAGCAAAGGAGTATGCAAGCAACTCTTTCTTCATTCAAACGACATTTATTCATTCAAATGACCTTTATTCTGTCCCTCCCATGCACCCCAGGGCTATAAAGAACAAAAAGTGGGCCATAATTCTTAAGGAGCTTAGAGTCTGTGAAGATAAATAAAGTATCTACAAATGGAGATAGATTCTGGGGGAGCAGTGCGGGGAGGAGAGATCAAGACAGGATGTCTCAAGAAGACCTTCCAGGGCATGTGGCCAATTCGGTTCAGTTCAGTTCAGTCACTCAGTCGTGTCTGACTCTTTGCGACCCCATGGACCACAGCACGCCAGGCCTCCCTGTCCATAGCCAACTCCTGGAGTTTACTCAAACTCGTGTCCATTGAGTCAGTGATGCCATCCAACCATCTCATCCTCTGTCATACCCCGCTCCTCCCACCTTCAATCTTTCCCAGCATCAAGGTCTTTTCCAGTGAGTCAGTTCTTCACATCAGGTGGCCAAAGTATTGGAGTTTCAGCTTCAACCTCAGTCCTTCCAATGAAGATTCAGGACTGATTTCCTTTATGATGGACTGGATAGATCTCCTTGCTGTCCAAGGGACTCTCAAGAGTTGTCTTCAACACCACAGTTCAAAAGCATCAATTCTTCAGTGCTCAACTTTCTATAAATCCAACTCTCACATCCATATATGACTACTGGAAAAACCATAGCTTTGACTAGGCAGAACTTTGTTGGCAAAGTAATGTCTCTGCTTTTTATAAGCTGTCTAGGTTGGTCATAGCTTTTCTTCCAAGGAGCAAGCATCTTTTAATTTCATGGCTGCAGTCACCATCTGCAGTGATTTTGGAGCCCAAAAAAATAAAGTCTGTCACTGTTTCCATTGTTTCCTCATCTATTTGCCATGAAGTGATGGGACCTGATGCCATGATCTTAGCTTTCTGAATGTTGAGTTTTAAGCCAACTTTTTCACTCTCCTCTTTCATTTTCATCAAGAGGCTCTTTAATTCTTCTTTGTTTTCTGCCATAAGGGTGGTGTCATCTGCATATCTGAGATTATTGATATTTCTCCTGACAATCTTGATTCCAGCTTGTGCTTCATTCAGTCCAGAGTGTCTCATGATGTACTCTGCATATGAGTTAAATAAGCAGGGTGACAATATACAGCCTTGATGTACTCCTTTCCCTATTTGGAACCAGTCTGTTGTTCCATGTCCAGTTCTAACTGTTGCTTCTTGACCTGCATACAGATTTCTCAGGAGGCAGGTCAGGTGGTCTGGTATTCCCATCTTTTGAAGAATTTTCCACGATCTGTTGTGATCCACATAGTCAAAGGCTTTGGCATAGTCAATAAAGCAGAAGTAGATGTGGCCAATTGGCGAGGTCTTAAGGTATAAGCAAGGTACTTCCCTGGTGGGAAAGGCTACCCACTCCAGTATTCTGGCCTGGAGAATTCCATGGACTGTATAGTCGCAAAGAGACATGACTGAGTGACTTTCACTTTCACTTTATGGTATAAGCTAAAGTTCACCTAAAAGAGGGAAGTGTAAGACATGCAAAGGTACCACATTGATGATAGCTAGCATTTACTAAGCGTGTACTAAAATCCAGACTACTGGATTTCAATAGTCTAAACTCCAGACAATTGAGCACTTGTTAGGAGGCTGTTCTGAATGGAGATTGTTAAGTTCCAGAGGGTTTCAACAACTTAGTGTAAAGAAAAGCATGTACGATATCTCAGTAATCACTTTTATATTGATAATATGTTGAAATAATCCTATGTTGGATACAGTAGGTTAAAGAAGATCTATCATTATTAAAATTAATTTCACCATCTCTCTTTTTTTAACAACACACAAATGCTTTTTTACTACATATACAGAAAATATTTTAAAAATTCTAACTCTCCTAATAAGTCAGTGTTTTTCTACTTTCTTTTCTTTTTTAAATTGAAATATAGTTGATAATGGTCTTCTTGGGTTTTTGTAATTAATTTTTATTGGAGTATAATTGCTTTTGGAGTATATTGGAGTGTTGTGTTAGTTTAATGGGTCAGCCTTACATATATATACGTATATGATCTTCCCTGTTGCCTCAGGTGGTAAAGAATCTGCCTGCGATGCAGAAGACCTGGATTCAATCCCTGGGTTGGGAAGATCCCCTGGAGACTCTATGGACTGTAGCCCACCAGGCTCCTCTGTCCATGGAATTCTCCAGGCACAAATACTGGAGTGGGTTGCCATGCCCTCCTCCAGTGATCTTCTCAAACCTGGGATGGAACCCCGGTCTCCTTCATTGTAGGCATATTCTTTACCACTAGCGCCACCTGGGAAGCCCCAAGGGAATGGCTCCCCACTCCACTATTCTTGCCCGGAGAATTCCATGAACAGAGGAGCCAGGCAGGGTACAGTCCACGGGGTCCCAAGGAGTCGGATATGACTGAGCAACTAACAGGCCCTATAAATATATCCCCTCCCTTTTGGACTTCTTTCCATTTCAAGTCACCCCAGTGCATTAGGCAGAGTACCCGATACTATAGGGCATGTTCTCATAGTTATCTATTTAATACATAGTATCAGTAGTGTATATGTGTCAATTCCAATCTCCCAGTTCCTTCCACCACCACCCCTCCCCCTTGGTATCTATTCGTTTGTTCTCCACATCTGTGTCTCTATTTCTGTTTTACAAATAAGATCATCTATACCATTTTTCTAGATTTCATATACATGCGTTAATATATGATCTTTGTTTTTCACTTTCTGACTTACATCACTTTGTGTAACACTTTTTAGGTCCATCCACATCTCTACAAAATGACCCAATTTCATTCCTTTTTATGGCTAAGTATATTCAACAATGGTCCTCTTGCTTTTTAAAGTGACTACTAAAAAAAATTGAAAGTACCTCACATTGTGGCTCTCCTTTGCGACCCCATGGACTGCAGCCTACCACGCTCCTCCGTCCATGGGATTTTCCAGGCAAGAGTATTGGAGTGGGTTGCCATTTCCTTCTCCAGGGGATCTTCCTGACCCAGGGATCAAACCCCGGTCTCCCACATTGCAGGCAGATTCTTTACCGACTGAGCCACCAGGGAAGCCCTTCTACTGTACACAGACTCTCTTTAGTCTTCCCAGCAACCATATGAGCTTTGTCTCTTCATTTTTCAGATGAGAAAGTGAGCACCTAGAGAAGTGAGCTCCGTTGCTATAGCCCACACCTGGTTACGTAGCAGGAAAGAGGAAGTTTGCAAGGGTTCAGTGCCTGTTGACAGTCTCTAGGGCTGGAAAGGGAAGAAAGCAAGAAAGAACACAGCAAATCAGCTTCCCTTGATACGTTTATGTGTGCTTGTTTAAAAATCTGAACAATATAAAGGAATAGAGCTGCATGTAAGGGTTCCTCCAACCCAATTCACTTGCTGCCGCCATTGCTTGATTTCCCTAAGAGGTACTCGAGACATAACAAGCATGTGTGAAACTTTTACTAAATCCTGTCTGATTCTTTGCAACCCCATGGACTGTAGCTCACCAGGCTCCTCTGTCCATAGCATTTTCCAGGCAAGGGTACTGGAGTGGGTTGCCATTCCCTTTTACAGGGGATCTTCTGAATCAAGGATCGAACCAGGGCCTACTACATTGCAAGTGGATTCTTTACCGCCTGAGTCACACACACATACATACATATATACATACATACATATATATATATATATGATATAACCTATAATACATGTTATACATATATGTGTGTTTAATACACATAGCAACTATATTAGTTCAGTTCAGTAGCTCAGTCATGTCCAACTCTTTTCGACCCCACGGACTGCACCACGCCAGGCTTCCCTGTCCATCACCAACTCCTGGAGTTTACTCAAACTCATGTCCACCAAGTCAGTGATGACATCCAACCATCTCATCCTCTGTCATCCCCTTCTCCTACTGCCTTCAGTCTTTCCCAGCATCAAGGTCTTTTCCAATGAGTCAGTTCTTCACATCAGGTGGCCAAATCATTGGAGTTTCAGCTTCAGCATCAGTCCTTCCAATGACTATTCAGGACTGATTTCCTTTAGGATTGACTGGCTGGATCTTCTTGCTTGAGAGTCTAAGAGACTCTCAAGAGTCTTCTCCAATGCCACAGTTCAAAAGCATCAGTTCTTTGGTGCTCAGCTTTCTTTATAGTCCAACTCTCACATCCATATATGACTACTGGAAAAACCATAGCTTTGAATAGATGGACCTTTGTTGGCAAAGTAATGTCTCTGCTTTTTAATATGCTGTCTAGTTTGGCCATAGCTTTTCTTCCAATGAGTAAGCGTCTTTTAATTTCATGGCTGCAGTCACCATCTGCAGTGATTTTGGAGCCCAAAAAAATAAAGTCTGTCACTGTTTCTATTGTTTCCCATCTATTTGCCATGAAGTGATGGAACCTGATGCCATGATCTTAGCTTTCTGAATGTTGAGTTTTAAGCCAACTTTTTCACTCTCCTCTTTCATTTTCATCAAGAGGCTCTTTAATTCTTCTTTGTTTTCTGCCATAAGGGTGGTGTCATCTGCATATCTGAGATTATTGATATTTCTCCCAGCAATCTTGATTCCAGCTTGTGCTTCATTCAGTCCAGAGTGTCTCATGATGTACTCTGCATATGAGTTAAATAAGCAGGGTGACAATATACAGCCTTGATGTACTCCTTTCCCTATTTGGAACCAGTCTGTTGTTCCATGTCCAGTTCTAACTGTTGCTTCTTGACCTGCATACAGATTTCTCAGGAGGCAGGTCAGGTGGTCTGGTATTCCCACCTCTTTCAGAATTGTCCACAGTTTGTTGTGATCCACATAGTCAAAGGCTTTGGCGTAGTCAATAAAGCAGAAATAGATGTGTTTTTGGAAATCTCTTGCTTTTTTGATGATCCAACAGATGTTGCAATTTGATCTCTGGTTCCTCTGCCTTTTCTAAAACCAGCTTGAACATCTGGAAGTTCACGGTTCACGTACTGTTGAAGCCTGGCTTGGAGAATTTTGAGCATTACTTTGCCAGCGTGTGAAACGAGTGCAATTGTGCAGTAGTTTCAACATTCTTTGGCATTGTGTTTCTTGGGGATTGGAATGAAAACTGACTTTTTCCAGTCCTGTGGTCACTGCTGAGTTTTCCAAATTTGCTGGCATATTGAATGCAGCAATTTCACAGCATCATCTTTTAAGATTTGAAATAGCTCAACTGGAATTCCATCACCTCCACTAGCTTTGTTCCTAGTGATGCTTCGTGAGGTCCACTTGACTTCGAATTCCAGGATGTCTGGCTCTAGGTGAGTGATCACACCATCATGATTATCTGGGTCATGAAGATCTTTTTTGTATAATTCTTCTGTGTATTCTTGCCACCTCTTAATATCTTCTGCTTCTGTTAGGACCATTCCATTTCTATCCTTTATTGTGCCCATCTTTGCATGAAATGTTCCTTTGGTATCTCTATTTTTCTTGAAGAGATCTCTAGTCTTTCCCATTCTATTATTTTCCTCTATTTATTTTCACTGATCACCGAAGAAGTCTTTCTTATCTCTCCTTGCTATTCTTTGGAACTCTGCATTCAAATGGGTATATCTTTCCTTTTCTCCTTTGCCTTTATTTTGTCTTCTTTTCACAGCTATTTGTAAGGCCTCCTCAGACAATCATTTTGCTTTTTGCATTTCTTTTTCTTGGCTATCGTCTTGATCACTGCCTCTTGTACAGTGTCACAAACCTCCATCCATAGTTCTTCAGGCACTCTGTCTATCAGATCAAATCCCTTGAATCACTTCCACTGTATAATTGAAAGGGATTTTATTTAGGTCCTACCTGAATGGTCTAGTGATTTTCCCTACTTTCTTCAATTTTTAAGACTGAATTTGGCAATAAGGAGTTCATGGTCTGAGCCACAGTCAGCTCCTGGTCTTGTTTTGCTGACTGTATAGAGCTTCTCCATCTTTGGCTGCAAAGAATATAATCAATCTGATTTGGTATTGACTGTCTGGTGATGTCCATGTGTAGAGTCTTCTCTTGTGTTGTTGGTGTTTGCTATGACCAGTGTGTTCTCTTGGCAAAACTCTGGTAGCCTTTGAATTGCTTTATTCTGCACTCCAAGGCCAAATTTGCCTGTTACTCCAGGCATCTCTTGACTTCCTACTTTTGCATTCAAGTCCCCTAGAATGAAAAGGACATCTTTTTTTGGGTGTTAGTTCTAGAAGGTCTTGTAGGGCTTCATAGAAAAAAATATATATATATAATATATATATGTAAATTTATATTACATATGTTTTAAACACTTAACAAGTGTATATATGTTTATGTGCATGTATATATAAAATCCCCCATCTTGTATAAATGGCCTGGCTCATTTTTTTTTTTTTTTTGCCACACCCCATGGCATGTGGGATCTTAGTTCCTCAACCAGGGATCAAACCCACACACTCTGAAGTGGAAACACAGAGTCTTAACCACTGGACCTCCAGGGAAGTCCCAGACTGACTAACTTTTCAGCTGTTTTATTAATATATATGGAACTAATAAGATTTGCTCGAAAATGGGTTCTTCTGCTTAAAAACCACTCTTAAAGCTACTTATTACAGAGCCTCTGAGGCCCCACTGAGCTCAAAACTCCTTTTGCTTTGGAATAGTATAATTTTATTGTTTGGTTCTGTTCTTTCACCATATTATCAGTCATCGGTATGATTTATTTGATGTGAAATTCTCGGCCAAGAGCAAGCCTCTTCATTGCAACATTGCTCCTGTGGGAAACGTGATTTACTTTCCAACAGGTCACTTTAAGATAGAGAGCAGCTCCTTTGAGAATAAAATGTTCACTTGTACTGTGTTTTTGCCTTGTATATCTATGAATACAATGGAAATTGAAAGAAAATTATTTCTTTTTACCCAAAAGGACAAATTAAGTTTCCCGTTGCTTAACCGAAGGATGACTTTTGCTTTACCCCATGCATTAACGTTTCAAATCTCAGCTTCAGCCTTTAATAGTTCAGTGGCCCTAAATACGTTATTTAACTTCTTAGCTGAGAAGTTAAATAGAACACAGAGATAATAATATCTGTCTTATGGGATGAAAGTGAAAGTGTTAGTCGCTCAGTTGGTCCAACTCTTTGCAACCCCATGGACTGTAGCCTACCATGCTCCTCTCTCCATGGAATTCTCCAGGCAAGAATCCTGGAGTGGGGACCCATTCCCTTTTCCAGGACATCTTTCCAACCCAGAGATCAAACCCTTGTCTTCTGCATTGCAGGCAGATTCTTTATCATCTGAACCATCAGGGAAGCCCACCTCATGGGATAAGGAGAAATAAATGCAATAATGTGTGTACAGATGCTTGGTTTAGCTCCCTGAATATAATAAATACTAAAGAAGTATAATTTACTTTAACTATTATTACTAGACTTATACTTATTGACCTTTACTATGTGCACGACGTGTAAATTGGGTAAATTTTACTGCCTATCTCATAGGACTATTTTGTCTCATAGGATTGAATGAAATAATACAAATCAAGCCCTCCTAGTACCAAGGACACACAAAGATTCAATATATTATATCTAACTTACATGGTGTAAACTATAACCTTTAAATTATAATGGTATGATGTTATAGTTGTATACTTAAAGTATTAAATGTAAAAATTAATTACATCATCAAGTTTACTTTCTTAATGTTTTTCTGAATTATTGCCAATTCTACTGAGATTTTATGCTCATAAAGGTGATATTTAATACCAAAGAACACGCACTATTTCTCCATCCCCCTCAGGTTTTCATGCCGAGCACCTCCTTAATTAAAAGCCTTGTCATGGGACTTCCCTGGTGGTCCAGTGGCTACATCTCTGAGCTCCCAATGCAGGGAGCCCAGGTTTGATCCCTGGTCTGGGAACTAGACCCCATGCACCAGAACTTACAGATCCTGCATGCCAAAATAAAGACTGAAGATCCCAAATGCTGCAACTAAGACTCGGTGCAGTCAAATAAATAAATAAAATAAAATATTTGTCATACCTAGGGCCAGATCAGTTCTTGACATTGTTTAACAAGCTAGAGAGACTAAGGGTCTGAGTCATCTCTGGACATATTTTAAATCTCCTTCAACAAGCCCTCAACCCAAACCTGCATCACCACAGGCCTCTAGGCCTGGAAAAGTGATCCTCAAACCCTGGCCCTGGTGTCACTGACTTCCAAGACAGCCTGCTTGTGGCTCTTGGTAGAACAGGGAAGAAACTGCCATCATTCAGGAGGTGAGCCATGGACCACACCAGGTCCAAGCTGGCCTGAGGAGCCACTGCCCAGCTCGGGGACCTGTGTATCAGCCTTGCCCATGGTTGTTGTTCAGTCACTAAGTCATGTCCGACTCTTGTGGCCCCATGAACTGCAGCACGCCAGGCCTCCCTGTCCTCCACTATCTCCTAGAATTTGCTCAAGTTCATGTCCATTGAGTCGGTGATGCTATACAACCACTTCATCCTTTGCTGCCCCTTCCCCTTTCACCTTCAATTTTTCCCAGCATCAGGGTCAAAAAGAGTTGGCTCTTGCCCAGGGTTTTGTGGTGCCAAGTGGCTCACACAATCACATCCTGACTTTGGACACTGGTATATTTTTACTTGGGGCTTCCCTGATGTCTTAGATGGTAAAAAATCTGCCTACATTCCAGGAGACCCAGGTTTGATTCCTGAGTTGGGAAGATTCCCTGGAGAAGGGAATAGCAACACACTCCAGTATTCTTGCCTGGAGGATTCCATGGACAGAGGAGCGAGGAGCCTGGCGGGCTACAGTCCATGGGGTCGCAAAGAGTCGGACACGACTGAGCGACTGACACACACATATTTTCACTTACCAGCAGGAAAACAAAATGCTCTAATTTCTATTCACTCTATTTTGAAAGGACAAAACAAGATCAAAGAATCAACTGCCCCAAGTTAGAGCCCCTGGAGCCAGCAGGGCAATGGGTGGACACTAGCTCTGCTTTCAAGCCCACAGAGGCTGGTACCAGGAGACCAGGTCTGCGGGAAGTTAGGGCCTCTCTAGGGTCCAGGCAAGTCAGTCAGGTGGGGCCACTGGCCAGCACTGAGGATGTCTGCCCCTAAATCTTAACAGAATTTACCCTCAGAGAGGCAAAGCTCTCTGTAGGAGTGATGAGCCAAACTTGATGAAAATGGTCAAGGTGGGACAGGGCAGAGTCTTCTTTTCTTTTTTCTTTTTTTTGGTCATGCCATGTGGCATGGGGGATCTTAGTTCCCTGACCAGGAATGGAACCCATGCCCCCTGCATTGGTAGCTAGGAGTCTTAACCATCAGACCACCAGGGAAGTCCCAAGAGTCTTCTTTTCTGTCATCAAGCTGCAAACACGGCTGAACGAATGAATGTGAGCTTGGGGAGGCAAGGCTGGGTGGAGGGGGCGGTGGACATAAGTTGCAGTCGTTTTGAAACCAAACCCTGGGAAGTTTGAATCTGAAAGCAGAGATGTCAAACTTCTGAATGAGTGACGAAGCTTTTATTGACATTGTGACTCTATTCCGGCCTCTCCCCGGTGCTATTATTTATGGAGCTGTACTTGTGAGCGTGAACTTCCGTATGTTTGCACCTTTTATCCCCAAAGGCATTTTCACAAATCCTAAGAACATCCACACAACTGGGGAGGAGACGGACTCTCTCGGGTTCCTAGCACTAAGGCCCTGCCGGTGGCCAGGGGCAGGGGGAGACAGTGACCTACTATTTCCAAAAGGAGCACAGAGTCACCAGCCAGGGCACAGAGGGGAGAGGTTAAAGGTTAGGAGTGAGCTGTACTCTCCCTTGACCCCTGGTCACAGAACCATTTCTCCTATGGGACCATCTCATGGAAAGCGAAGAAAGCATAAAAAGCTGGCTTCCTGGAACTTCCCTGGTGGTCCAGTGGTTAAGACTTCACCTCTCAGTTCAGGGGTGTGCAGGTTCGATCCCTGGTCAGGGAGCTAAGATCCTACATGCCTCATGGCCAAAAAACATAAAGCAGAAGCAATAGTGTAGCAAACTCAGTAAAGACTTTAAAAATGGTCTGCATTTTTTTAAAAAGTCTTAAAACAAAAGAACTGGCCTCCTGACATAGCTGACCATACCCACTATGACACATTTTGAGTGAGCCTGGAAACAGATATGCTATGTGAATGTCTTGTCAGTCACACCTGGGCTTCCCTGGTGGCTCAGACAGTAAAGAATCTGCCTGCAATGCAGGAGACCCAGGTTCTATCCCTGGGTGGGAAAGATCCTCTGGAAAAGGGAGTGGCAACCCATTCCAATATTCTTGCCTGGAGAATCCCACAGACAGAGGAGCCTGGCAGGCTACAGTCCATAGGGTTGAAAAAAATCAGACACCACTGAGCAACTAACACTTTGATTCAGCAGTTCTAGAAATTCACTCTCCTGGTATACTTACCCAAGTGTCTAAGAATATTCCCTATAGCATTTTATTTACTGTAGCATCTTTTTTGTGAAAGCAAAAGCTAGAAACAGTCTAAATGCCTATTCCTAAAAGAATAAAGTTAAATAAACTATGGTGCAGATAAATCCATGCAGCTGTTACAAGTAATGAAATAAATCTATAGAGAGAAGCTTGGGAAGGCAGTTGAGATGGTTCTAAAAACACATTCAAGACCCATAAGTCATAGCCTGTTGCTCCTGGGGTTGTATGTTAATAGAAGGCAAGGAAGGGTGTATGAAGCAAAAAGAAGTGGGTCTTGATGAGTGAAGTTTGCAAATATTCTCAGGCCAATATAACAAGCATCCTCAAACTCTCAAATTCACCATCTCCAATAAAAGCAACTCCATCTCCAAGCAACTGGACAATAACCCACATTTAACCAGATGCTTCTCTTCCTGTTCAACACACCCTCACTCTCCTTGTTGACTCTACAACAGTTCCTGATTTAACGGTGGTTGAGGAAGATCATATATGTATATTTTAAAGTATACATTTTTATTTTTACTATTTTTAGTTATTTTATTTATTTTTTTTTTATGATTTATTTATGTTTCATCTTGGTTTTCTTTTAGGAGTTTTATGGGTTTGGGTTATATATTAAGGTGTTTAATACATTTTGAGTTTATTTTTTTATATAGCGCTAAAATATGCTAATCTCATTCTTTTATATGTAACTGTCCACTATTTCCAGCATTATTATTTTTAGTTATTTTAAAAAGGCGTTATATTGTTTATAATCTTTCAGAATGTATTTCTTCACTTCATACATGCGAAGGTTCATGCACATTGTTACATATGGGTTAGTTCACACAGATGACTATTGGAGAATATGTATTCATCCGCTTTCCTGATGTTTCCTGTTTTCTGCTATTGCCAGCAGGACTGTTTGATCATTCTTGTGCATGACGGTTACTGTTACTGTTGTTGTTATGCAAGAATCACTCTTTGGTACATGTCCTGGAGAGGAACTTGTTCACAAAGTTTGCCAACATTCCACTTTAGGAACCAATGAAAGTGCACAGTTTTACTCCCACTTGCTTTGTATTACAGATCTCTCTTTAGATTTGCACCCTCTCCAACATTTAGTATGGGCTTCCCAGGTGGCTCAGTGATGAAGAATTCACCTGCAAATGTAGGAGATGTAGGAGATGTGGGTTTGATTCCTGGGTAGGGAAGATCCCCTGGAGAAGAACATGGCATCCCACTCCAGTGTTCTTGCCTAGGAAAACCCCATGGACAGAGGAGCCTGGTGGGCTACAGTCCATGGGGTGACTAAGTACACACACACACAGTATTTAGTAGTCAGACTTTTGGATCTTTGCCAATTGAAAGGATGTCTCAGTGAACTTGATTTGCATCTCACTGACCCCTGAGGATACTGGTTACCTCTTTATTTAAAAAAAAATTTTTTTTGGCCACATCTTGTGGCATACAGAATCTTAATTCCCCTAACAAGGATCAAACCCGAACCCCCTGCATTGGAAGTACAGAGTCGACCACTGGACGGCCAGGGAATTCCCTGGTTATCTCTTTAAATGGATCTTGGCCACACATACTTTCTGTGAAAAGTCAGCTTCTATCTTTTGCAGATGCTTCTCCTGGGTTGTTTGTGGTCTGAGTAAGCCTTGCTGGTGCCTGAAATGGAAATTCCAAGGGAAATATTTTTAAATGAAACTCGTTTTCACCTGCCAGGAGACAGGGCTGGAAGGACCCTGGGAATCACAGGAGGCTGGTTTGCAGAGGGCGTGCAGCGAGAGTCAGCGTGAATCCGAGGCAGCAGAGACCCCAGGAGGCGAATGAGGCTGGAAGCTGAGCCCAGCTGTCAATCTCTCCCCTTTCCTGCTGGCTACCTGCAGCAGCAGCAGATCCCCGGTGCCCTGGGCCAGGGGTTTCCCGCACTTTCCATGGCGCCTGCCAGGAGCCCTCAGCACGGAGTGTTTGCTCTCTCTTCCGGTGAGTGCAGAGCAGTGGGCTCAGATGACCACCCCAGTCATCTGGCAGCCGACATGATCACGGTAGATCTTCTCTCAGCCTTTAGGAAGCAAATTTCCCGAGGTTTCTGAGTAGTGAGGGAAGAACCTACGCAGACACAAATTTTCCAATTTGTACATCAGAAACCGCAGGCCCAGGTCTTTTAAGAAAATAGATTGAATTTCAAGAGGGGATAAATACATGGGAAGCACAGAGAGCATAGTTTCCAGGAGCGGCTGCCTCCAAGTTTGCTCTAGACCAAACCATTTTCAGCATCACAAATCACCCACAACCCACTCTGTGGTTGCAGTTTATCCACACTTCCAGGAGCCTTACAGAGCACCACCCCCACCCCACCCCCAACTCCAGCTGCCCTTGTTCAGGTGCAGAAGGGATCACTTCCTGTCCTTCTCAAGATCTCCTGTCCCAGTCATGTCTACCAGCTGCCATCTCTCTTTAATTATTGATTAATTTCTTTCTTATGACCTTGGAGGCCTTCCTCCCTGTCTTGGTCCCACAGACTCCCATGCTTATTCCTTCCCGCTTTGCCAACACCTGACATCAGCCCGTCTCTCTGGCCACAGATGAGCTGAGGTCAGGCCGACCTGCCTTTGACTTAGGTCCTGTGCACTGGGTCAAAGACCGCCTGCGATGGGCATGAGCCATTGAGAGGCAAAGGGAAGGTGAGGCTCAAGTTGAAGAAGTCTTTGGTTCTTCTAACTTTAAATGGAAATGATTGAAGAAAATGCTTTGACTAGTGATGTGTGTGTGTGTACATTTTTTTATTGCAGTAAACTATGCATAATGTATTTGGAGGAGGAAATGGCAACCTACTGCAGTATTCTTGCTTGGAGAATCCCATGGACAGAGGAGCCTGGTGGGCTACAATCCATGGGGTCGCAGAGTCAGACACGACTGAGTGACTAACACTTGCACTTTCATGCATAATGTATAATTAATCTTTTTTTCTAATTTTTTTCTTTTTTTGGCTCTGCCTTCTGACTTGCACGATTCCCTGACCAAGGGTCAAATCTGCACCCCCTGCAGTAGAAATGCAGAGTCCTAACCACTGGACAACCAGGAAATTCTCCCCCATTTTAACCAGTTTTAAATGAACAGTTCAGTGGCATTAAGTATTCACAGTGTTATGCAACGATCACCATCATCCAGCTCCAGAAATTTTTCATCGTTCCAAACTGAAACTCTGTCCCCGTTAAACATTAATTCCCTGTTCTCCCCTCCCTCCAGCCTCTTGGCAACCATCATCCCACCTTCTATCTTTATGAATATACCTCTTCTAAGTACATCATGTAAGTGGAACCATATGATACCTGTCCTTTTGCGTCTGGCTTATTTTACGTTTCCCACATTCATCTATGTTATGCATGTATTAGAATTTCATTCTTTTTTTTAAGACAATGATATTCAGTTGCGCATATATACCATATCTTGTTTATATATTCATCTGTTGATGGATATCTGGGTGGTTCCTACCTTTTGGCAATTGTAAACAATGCTGCTATAAACATGGGTATACAAATATCTCTTTGATGAGTAGGACTTTTAAACATTTAAAACCATATTTTTCTCCAAAGGCACAAACTACATTGTGCCTATCTAAAAAGCTAGCAAAACCTGACCAGCGAGCTAGGAAACCCCATCATAGTGAGATCAGTTTTAAGACAGGAGCCAGGGATTGTGAATTTTATGGGTTCTGCACAGTTCCCATCATGCTCAACACCTGGGGTCCACCCAGTCAGCATGGACTGTTGGCAACACAGGTAGTAGTTGTCACAGGGGTTCCTGCCAAGGCTAGACCTCACAAAGGGCCAGTGGGGCCCAGGTTATCAGTTTTTGCCAGGACTTGGCCTTATCAAAGGGTTATTTAGCTCTCATTTTGATTAGCCAAGTACTTTATAATCATTTACTAATATATATTTTCCATCATCATCAGCCATCACCCAGTATGTGGAAATATTTGGAGAGGGAGGGAGCCCATATCACTTTATTTATTTGCAAATATGGGCACAACCATAGAGACCAAATTTGCTTTGCTCTTGGGAAATAAGCAGAAATATTAAATTGGCTGTTCTGTTAGCCAAGCTGTAGTCCTGAGGCTGGCCTATGGACCTCTGCACCTGACCTATGGCATCCAAAAGGACAGCATTAGGAGCTGTGAGCCTTCACTAACTCCTCCTTATGCCCTTCCCAACCCTTAGAGCTTATAGTGGGAAGAGGACGGTAGGGTGAGAAGCGCAGCCCATAATAGCCGATTCCCAAGAAGGTAAACTCAGGTGATATAACTGCTGAGCAACCTACCACTGTGAACTCATAATACCATCTATCATTCAATAATGCCAACAGATGGGACTTTTAATTTAATTAATTTACTTATTTTTGGCCATGCTGAGTCTTCTTTGCTGTGCGCCGGCTTTCTCTAGTTGCGGTATGCAGGCTTCTCATGGCAGCAGCTTCTCTAGTCGCAGAGCCCGAGTTCTGGGCATGCGGGCTCAGTAGCTGTGGCCGACAGGCTTAGCTGCTCCACAGCATATGGAATCTTCCCAACCAGGGATCAAACCCATGTCCCCTCCATTGGTAGATGGATTCTTAACCACTGGACCACCAAAGAAGTGCGCATATGGGACTTTCAAATTCCATTCTAAACTGAAATTTTCACAATCTTTTACCAATCTTGGCTTGTGGGATTAACCAGAGTTTTAAATTCCATTTTCTCAAGTGAACATATGTTAAATGAAACAAATGTAGTGCATTTTATTTTAATTATTTTTAACACATAAAAGTCACTTGCACTGGTGGCCATATTCATTTTTATGCCACATATATTGCATCATACAATTTATATGTATAAAATATTTCACAAATTTAAGAGTTAATTTGCATGCATTAGCTGTACTTGTACTGTTATTTTTTATTGGTGGGCCCACAATATTTCCATTATACATTTTCATTCCTGTATCAAACTAGTGAATTTTCTGATGAAATCTGTTTATTTTCTTATTCATTCTCTGGCTTAAGAAATAGATCACCAGAAGTTAGTAAGCAGGTGCCAGAAAATTCACTTACACAAAAATGATGACACATTCTTATTCCCTATCTGAAACGGAAAACAAAAAGACAATAAAGAATAGTTACTTGATATCAGAGAATCTGCACTTTGCAAATGATGACTAGTCAAGTTTTTTTTTAATAATTGTACTTATTTATTTATTTATGGCTGTGCTCGATCTTCCTTGCTGTGTGGGCATTTTCTCTAGTTGTGGCGAGTGGGAATTACTCTCTAGCTGCAGTGTGAGGGCTTCTCTTGTTGTGGAGCTTGGGCTCTAAAGCGCAGGCTCAATAGTTGTGGTACACAGGCTTAGATGCCCCATGGCATGTGGGATCTTCTTGGGCCAGGGACCAAACCTGTGTTTCCTGCATTCGCAGGTGGATTCTTTACCATGGAGCCACGAAGGAAGCCCATGAGTAGTCAAATCTTAATGACCTTATTCAATACATTAATTTTTTCATTAAACATCTATCCAATGCCTTTTATGCATGAGATCCTGGAAGTGCTAAGGTGATCTCTTGGCTTGTGCGATCAGAGTTTTAAATTCCATTTTCTGGACAATGGAACTCTGCCCAAGGAACCTCACTGTCAACTGATTCTGTAAATTTGTGGTTGGCAAACACTGGTCCATGGAGCAAATTCAGCTCCAATTTTGCTTTTTGTAATTAAAGTTTTATTGGAACACAGCCTTGCTCATTAGTATTGTCTTTGATTGCTTTTATGCTGCAGTGACAGGGTAGAGTAACTGCAACCAAGACCATACCACCCATAAGCCTGATATTTTCTATCTAGCCTTTGACAGAAAATATTTGCCAAAAACCTTGCTCTTTTTTTACACATATTTATTTGGCTGCAACAGGTCTTAGTTGCAGCATGCAGAATCTTTAGTTCCAGCATGGAAACTCTTAATTGTGGCATGTGGCATCTAGATCCCTAGACAAGGATTAAACCCAGGCCTCCTGTACTGAGAGCGTGGAGTCTTAGCCACTGGACCATTAGGGAAGTCCCAACCCTTGCTCTTGAGGAAGAAAATAACCATGGACTCCTTACATTTTAGAAAGTTCTGAGACGACCTAGCCTCACTCCCAAATGCGTTGAGAACTCAGGAAAGACACTGCTGCAACTCAAAGTGTCATCAACAGACCCACAACATCAGCATCACCTGGGAACTTAGGAATGCAGAGTCTCAGGCCCCACCCCAGAACTACTGAAGCGGAAGCTGCAATTGAACAAAATCCCCAGGTGACTCACATAAAGAGTGAAGTTTGAGAATCACTGTTAGAGTTGAGTCAGGGTTCCCCAGAAGAACAGAACCAATAGGATGTGTGTGTGTATGTGTGTGTGTGTGTGT
Organism: Cervus canadensis; assembly: GCF_019320065.1. Lineage (NCBI taxonomy): Eukaryota > Metazoa > Chordata > Mammalia > Artiodactyla > Cervidae > Cervus > Cervus canadensis. The sequence goes on from NC_057408.1 coordinate 49,111,187, forward strand.
GTGTGTTTATAAATGGAGAGAAAGAGAGAGATTCGTCTTAAAGCTTTGGCTTTTGTGACCTTGGGGACTGGCAACTCTGCAGTCTGCAGGGCAGGTGGGCAGGCTGGAAATTTCAGTGAGAGCTGATGTTGGAATCTTGAGTTGAAGGCAATCTTGAGATAGGATTCTTTCTTTTCTCAAGGGCCTCAATCTTTTCTCTTTAGGCCTTCAACTGATGGGATGAGGTCCACTCACATTATGAAGGAAAATCTGCTTTATGCCAAGTATACAGGTTACAGTGTTAGTCACATATAAAGAATATCTTCTAGGACTTCCCGGGCACTCTAGTGATTAGACCCTGCCTTTCAATGCAGGAGATACAGGTTTGATCCCTAGTTGGGGATCTAAGATCCCACATGCCTCATGGCCAAAAAAAAACCGAACATAAACAACAGAAGCAATACTATAACAATTTCAACAAAAACTTAAAAAATGGTCCATATCAAAAAAATGTTTCAAAAATAAATGTAGAATAAGGCACATCTGCTCAGCAAGATCTAGACTGGCGTTTAACCAAACAATTGGGCATCATAGCCTAGCTGTGTTGACAGAAAAAATTAGTCATCACACCTTTCTAGATGGAAAAGTTAGAGGACTTGAACCATCACACTGTTCTAGGTGGAAAACTTAGAGGTCATGGAGGAAGAGTAGGATAGACCCATGATCAATATGTGAAGTTGGTGAAAGTGGGTCTTCTCTAATGGTGAAATATTCTTTCTAGAATCTACCTGAGCCATGTATGTATCCTCTCAGGCCGCATACCAGGTAGCTACACTGCCCAATGCCATAACCTCCAACTAAAAGTGGCTACTGAGTGCTGGACATGTGGCTAGGCCAAACTGAGATGTGCTCTAAGTGTAAAATACACACCAGATTTCAAATATTTAGTATTTTTTTTAAAAACTCAATAAAGCTTATATTGATTTTATGCAGAAATGAAAATATTTTAGGTATATAAGGTTAAAAAACTATTAAAATTTATTTTGCCCATTTCTCTTTTACTTTTTTTTAACATGGCTATTGGAAAATTTTAAATTATATATGTGATTTATATGTTATTTCTAGGGCCAGAGCTGCTCTAGACCCTTGCAATCTGTTATGGACAGATTATGAATTGTTATGAATTGTTCTGCTATGAATTGCTTCTTCCCTAAAATTCAGATGGTTTAGTTGCTAAGTCATGTCTGACTCTTTGCAATCCCATGAACTGTAGCCCACCAGGCTTCTCTGTCCGTGGAATTCTCTAGGCAAGAATACTGGAGTGGGTAGCCATCCCCTTCCCTTCTCCAGGGGAATCTTCTTGATCAAGGGATCAAACCAGGGTCTCCTACATTGCAGGCAGATTCTTTACCGATTGAGCCACCAGAGAATTCATATGTTGAAGCCTTAACCCGTCGTGTGACTGTCTAAGTCACCAGGGAAACTCAAGAATACTGGAGTGGGTAGCCTATCCCTTCTCCAGTGAATCTTCCTGACCCAGGAATTGAACCACGGTCTCCTACATTGCAGGCAGATTCTTTACCAGCTGAGCTACCAGGGAAGCCCCATACTTGGAGAGAGGGTTTCAGAGAAGTAACTGCAGTTAAATGAGATCATATGAATTGAGCCCTGACTTGATAGCATTAGTTTCCTTACTGGGAAAAAAAAACACAAAAAAGGAAGAGACACCTGATGCAGATGCACAGAGAAAAGGCCATGGAGAGAGTTCTTGCCAAAACCAAACCCTGCTCACATCTTGATCTTGGATTTCCAGTTTCCAGACTGTGAGAAAATACATTTTTGTTGTTCAAGTGCCCAGTCCATGATGCTTTGTCATGGCAGCTCTAGCAGGTTAATACACCACTCAAAGTGTGGTCTATGGATCAACAGAACTAGGATGACCTGGGAGTTTGTGAGAAATACAGAGTCACAGGCTCCACCCCAGACCATGGGAACCAGAATCTGCATTTTTCACAAAGTCCGCAGGTGCTTTGAGGAGCCCTGCCCTGGAAGATGTTTGTCAGGGGTTTCTAAGAAGGATGGGAAAAGGATATGGGGGAAGTGTGTGGTGGGGTGGGGAAATCAGAAGGCTTTGCCTGGTGACCTCTGCTCCTCAGGGAGAGCAAACATCTAAGAGCCTTAAAATTCAAATCCCCAGCCCAGGGAAGTTTACTCTTTTTGATCCCAATGATTAGAATCACTGTTTTCAGAGCTGGAGAGGATCCTTCAGAAAATATCGAGTTCACATCCTTAAGGGGTCACTGTGACTGATCCAAGGTCACTCAGAGGAGATGAGAGTCCTGGTGGCTCAGTGGTAAAGAAACTGCCCACAATGTAGGAGACCCTGGTTCAATTCCTGGGTTGGGAAGATCCCTGGAGAAGGAAATGACAACCCACTCCAGTATTTTTGTCTGGAGAATTCCATGGGCAGAGGAGCCTGGCAGGCTACAGTCCATGAGGTAGCAAAGAAGTTGGACATGACTTAGTGACTAAACACAATAGCAACAATAAAATAGGATCAGGGTCTCCCAACCTAAAGCCCTTTGAGAGCATGCTAAGTCACTAAGTCATGTCCAACTCTTCGAGACCCAGTGGACTGTAACTCACCAGGCTCCTCTGTCTGTGGGATTCTCCAGCCAAGAATATTGGAGTGTGTTGCTCTGACCTCCTCCAGGGGATCTTTCCGACCCAGGAATCAAACCCCTGGCTCTTACGTCCCCTGCATTGGCAGGCAGATTCTTTACCTGGGAAAGCCCTTTGCTACTGCTTAATTTAAATATGCATGAGAATTCTGACAAAAAGTTCCAGTTCCAAGAGGCTCATGGATCTGAGGGTGTTTGTTTCTTTGTTTGTTTAAATCCATAGAAGCCAGTCCTGAGCTTTCTGGAGTAAGGAGAGAAAGTGGACTGAGTCCTATGGACCTGCGGGGTGAACACACACTCTAATATCAACCACATGTTCTCTGCACATCTGATGCGGATCCCGCACTTCTCACCACGAGTTTTCTACTAAAGGTTACCATATGCTGTAGGAATGTTTCACCACCACGAACTGGCCATATAAGCTGAGCGCTTTAAATTACTGCACAGTCAGAGTGAGTTAATCTATGCCTTGATTATCTGTGTGTCTGGCTATCCAAAGACATCCCTGGCATGGAGCTGTAACTCATGACTAACTTGCTAATTTGAAATATAGATGTAAGCCTCCCTTGTAAACACACACACACACACACACACACACAGATGTACATTAGAGTGGAGTTTGCAAATGGATTGAATGCATTGAATCAAGTCTGTCCTCCATTAATTTCCATAGATGCATTGCTGCCTGGGAGCTGGAGAATTATCACGCGGTTGAAAGTAATGGTGGGGAAGCTTACAGAAAGGGAAAACGGGTGGAGAAGATGTTAGAGAGGGACAAATGAGAAATAGGTGAAAATTAAATAGCTATTGCAGCCTGAACTGTAAGTCATTTCAGAGTGGTCTGATTTCTATATAAATCTTAGCTTTGCCTCTTGAGTGAGTAAGCCTGGGCAAGCTGTTTAATCTCTTGTATACATGCTAAGTCATTTCAGTCATGTCCGACTCTTTGCGACCCTTTGGACTGTAGCCCGCCAGGCTTCTCTGTCCATGGGATTCTCCAGGTAAGAATACTGGAGTGGGTTGTCTCATTTTACTCATCAATAAGAATGGGAATAATAAGACTTTTCCTCTAAAATTTAGATGAGAAGATACAGAAAATGCACATGATATGGTCTCTGTTAATGCCCACATTCTTTCTTTCCTTCTGTCCTCCTTGTCCTCCTATTGAAACCAAGATGTTGGCAAGATGAGGTTCTTTTCACCTACCTAGTAAGAGGAGAGATTATGGACAGATAGAGTAAGATTGCCTTCAGGGACATTGATTGCTTTGATCTGATTGATTTATTGAGCTATTCAGCACTTCTCATGGTTATCAGAGTATATAATTATGACAAATGGTAAACAATGATGGTCTATTAATAAAAATCAGCAGAAGGAACAACAATAATAATATAATCATAGCTGTATGCTGGAAATACAAGCTGGTAACCTTTGTAGCTGAATGTTTCATATACTATAAATGGACATGTCAAACTCTAGCCATTTCTGTTGACATAAATTTAAAAGGTAGCACTTGCAGAGAACTTTAGAATCAGTAGGAGATTTCTTTTTCAAATCCCATCAGTATATTTTTAGAATGTCCTTGGCAAATGGGCCTATCCAGGTAAAGCATGTTAAAATATTGTTCTATTATTTCAGCTGTCAAGGACACTTAGATGAGAAATGAAGTTTCCCCCTGTATGAAGCGATCCTGCTGGATGGTAGTCAGCTTTGTAGCTCTTTGGGTTCAATTGAAGCAGTTCAATTGGACCAACAAGGGCCAAGGTCAAAGCCAGAGGAGAACCACTCGGCTGTGAGCCCATCCCTGGACTTGGGGATCCAGAAGGTCTCTCTCCAAGGAGTTTTCCATCGGCTTCTGCGATCTTGTCTCCTAAATTATCAGAAAATAAAAATTTCTTGTGTCTTAACTACATGCCAGAAATATATATCAACTCATTCAACCCTTGAAATAATCCTATAAACTAGGAACTATTGTATCATTATACAGGTTAAGAACTAAGACTCAGAAAGGCTAATTAACCTGCCCAAGTTCACCCAACAGAAAATGGTGAGCTGGGAATTGAACTCAAATATGGCAAGATGCTGCTGCTTCTGAAATCAGAGACATTTCCTCAGCTCCTTAGAGTTTTAGTTTGTATCTGGTTTACAAACTCATTCTATTTTCTTGGTATCTTCATTTCCTTCAGGTGAGAAAATATCCAAGATGCTTTTCAAAAGAGTATCAACATCTTCACCTAAATAAAAAATGACTATTCTCTTTTAGCTAAGAAACTTTGGTGATCTCATTCCATTTTGTAAACATTCTTGTATTTTTTTCTAATATATATATTTCATCCTCTTTCTCTCACGTTTCTAAACTCACAAAGCTGTTCCTTGGCCACCATCTGCTACAAATTCATTTCTTTGTTTGAATGTCCACTGAGGGTCTGCTCTGAGTCAGGGACTGTGTTCTTCCCTGGAAAGACAAATATTAATAAGTTCTCACTCTCAAGGTGCTCCCAGTCTAGCGGGATGACAGTCGTGCAAGTGGACAGTTTCAGTGGAGTTTTACACAGTTCTGGCCACTATTATACACTTCTATACACTCCAGTCAAAGTTGGAGAAACACATGGGATCCAGCAATGACATCAGTGTGAAGCACTGGTGAGGTATCAAGGTAGGAGGTGAGCATTTCAGCCAGAGCACCAAGAAGAAGAAACGGTAGGGCCTAAAGTATTTCAGCAATCACCTGTGTGACCCTAGAATGTGGGGAGCAGAGGGGCACAGGTGGTAGGAGAAGACTTAGAAGAAGTCCAAGGCCAGGTATGGCAGGCCTCATGTCCCCTGCTCGAGAGCCTAGACTCTACACTGTGGGCAAGGAGGTGCCACAGAAGTTTTGCAAGGGGGCTAACATGATAAGATTCTTCTTTTAGGAAGATCCCCTGGTCTCAGGAAGAGCTATTGTCTAGAAGAGAGAGATGAGAGGGAAACCGACAAGGCTATGCAGTAATCTATATGGAAGATGGACTTGATTTAAGACAATGAAGATGGAGCCACGTTTGAAAACATTTCTGAGTCAGCATTGTTAGGATGGAGAGTAGCCTGGATGTGCAGGGTGTGGGAGCTGAATTCAGGTGAACTCTGAACTGTCTTACTTGAGAATCTGTTGGATGGTGACAACAGTAAATGAAGCAAGGCATTTGTAGGAAAAACAGGTTTGGAAGATTGGGGAATGGGGTAAAGAGTGTAAAATATAAAAGAAAAAATGTAAATACTGATGCCTGGGTCCTACTCCCAGGAATTCTGTTCAATTTGTCTGGGATATAGCCTAAGGGCTTCCCAGGTGGTGCTAGTGGTAAAGAACCTGTATGTCAATGCAGGAGACATAAGAGATTCGGGTTTGATCCCTGAGTCGGGAAGATCCCCTGTAGGAAGGCAGGGCAACCCACTCCAGTATTCTTGCCTGGAGAATTCTATGGACAGAGGAGCCTGGCGGGCTACAGTCCATGGGGTCGCAAAGAGTCAAACACAACTGCAACAATTTAGCACACACACATAGCCTAGACATTTATTTAATCTCACGAGGTGATTCTAGTTTGAAGCCAAGTTGAGAACCACTGTTATGAGGAAATAAGAAAAGACAGAATTCTCAGAAATACCACAATTTAAAAGGCAAGAAAAATAGCTCAAGTGTCCCTTAATAGGGTACTAACCAAATAAACTATGTGATTCAAAACTCAGCCCCAGATTTCAGGGAAGATGGAAATCATACTCCACCTCTCTCTCCCCTTGAATGCAGCTATAACCTGAGCAGAATTCATGGAGCAGCAATGTGACTCTGTAAATAGTAGCAGATGGATTCAGAAGGAAGACCAGAGATCAAAGTACCTCTGAACCAAGGGTGAGTTTACCAGATTGTCAGTTTCAGCGTTGCCCAGTCTGGACAGAAGGTAGCCTGAAACTGGATATGGGCTCCTGGAGAAAGACTCTGGTTCTAGCTCAAGGAACAGGAAAGAGAAGTTTCGAAGAGAATGAGAGAATTTTCCTTTCTCTTTTCTGTTCTTCTTCTGGTTGTAGGACTGAGAAGGGAAGCCCAGGAACCAGAAGGTACTGAGGACATGGACGAGAGGAAGGAGTCTGGGGAAGTGACCTGATAAATTGCTTATAAATTCCTGGGCTCACTCTTAAGTGGCATATGTCTGAGCTTGACCCCAAATATTTGAGATGGAAATACACAGGGAGATGGACCACCACTCACATCCCACCCTGGCCACCAGGGGGCACACGTGCAGGAAGGCTCTGAAGGGCATTGGGAGACTGAAAGTGGAACTGACATTGAAACCAGAAACCGCAGAAGGCTGGCTGGCACTTGTGACCTGAACCTAACTGGGTCAGTTGCTTATTGAAACAAAACAATCAACATTTTCCAAAGGATTTAAGTAAGATCCAGAGATTCATAATATTTAAAATGTCCAGAATATGACACAAAACTACTTGTCATATGAAAAACTAGGAAAATCTCAACTAAAATGCTGAGATGACACCAATGTCAGAATTACCTGACAAAGACTTCAAAGCAGTTATCAAAATCCAAACATAGAAATAATTACATTAAATGAAAATAGTCTGAACAGATTAATTGGCAGAATGGATTTTTTTTTTTTTAAAGACTACCCATGGACTATAGCCCACCAGGCTCCTCTCTCTGTCCATGGGATTCTCCAGGCAAGAATACTGGAGTGGGTAGCCATTCCCTTCTCCAGGGAATCTTCCCAACCCAGGGACTGAATCTGGGTCTCCCACATTGCAGGCAGATTCTTTACCACTGAGCCACCAGGGAAGCCCCAAAATATAAGACATGACATCATAAAACTCCTAGAAGAGACCATAGGCAAAACATTCTCTAACATAAATTGTAGCAATATTTTCTTAGCTCAATCTCCCAAAGTAAATGAAATAAAAGCAAAAATAAACAAATGGGCCCTAATCAAACTTACAAGATTTGCACAGCAAAATAAACCATAAACAAAATGAAAAGACAACCTAAGGCCTGGTAGGAAATATTTGCAAATGATGCAAATGACAAGGGCTTAATTTCCAAAATATTCAAATAGCTCACACAATTCAATAACAAAAAAAAAAAAAAAATCAGAAAATGGACAGAAGACCTAAACAGAAATTTCTCCAAAAAAGATATACAGATGGCTAACAGGCACATGAAAAGATGTTCAACATCATTAATTATTAGAGATATTCAAATGAAAACTACAGTGAGGTACCACTTCACACTAGTCAGAATAGCTGTCATCAGAAAGTCTACACATAATAATGTTAGGAAGGGTGTAGAGATAAAACAACCCTCCCAAACTGTTGGTCAGAATGTAAATTGGCACAGCCACTATGAAGAGCAGTATGGAGGTTACTTTAAAAGCTAAAAATAGAACTACCCTATGATCCAGCAATCCCACTCCTGGGTGTATATCCAGAAAAGATGAAAACTCTAATTCAAAAAGATACATGAACCCCAATATTCATTGTAGCACTATTTACAATAACCAAGATGTGGAAGAAACCCCAGTATCCATCAATAGATGAATGGATAAAGAAGATGTGGTACATACATACAATGGAATATTACTCAGCGATTAAAAAGAATGAAACATGTCATTTGCAACATGAATGGACCTAGAGTTTATCATACTAAGTGAAGCAAGTCATACAGAGAAAGACAAATATTATATACTATCACTTATATGTAGAATATAAAAAAAATACACATGATCCTATTTAAAAACCAGAAACACATAATAAATTTATGGTTACAAAGGGGAAGGGAAAGAGAGGAATAAATTAGGAGCATGGGATTAACAGAAACACACTACTATATATAAAATAAACAACAAAGACTTACTGTATAGCACAGGGAACTATATTCAATGTCTGATAATAACCTATAATGGAAAAGAATCTGAAAATATATATATAGTTGAATCACTTTGCTATACACCTGAAACTAACAGAATATTGTAAATCAACTATAATTCAACCTGAAAAAAGAGAAAAAAGTAGATATGATAATGGGAGCAAAGGTCAAAGAGAGAGACTTGAAGGTGCTACAGTGCTGTCCTTGAAGATGAAGGACATGGGCCCTGAGTCAAGGAAGGCAGGCACCTTCTAGAAATGGAAGAGGCAAGGAAATAGAGCCTCCCCTAGAGCTTCGAGAAGGAATACTCTGCTGACCCTCTGAGTTGAAGATTTCTAATTTCCAGGATTATAATATAGTACATTTATTTTATTCTAGGCCACTGAGTTTGTGGTTCAACAGCCATAGCAAGGGCTTCCCTGGTGGCTCAGCAGTAAAGAATCTGCCTGCTAATGCAGGAGATGAGGGTTTGAGCACAGGTCAGGAAGATCCCCTGGAGAAAGAAATGGCAAACTGCTCCAGTATTCTTGTCTGGGAAATCCAGTGGAAAGAGGAGCCTGGCAGGCTACAGTCCATGGGGTCACAAAGAGGCCGACATGACTGAGCAATTAAACAAAAACAACAGCAAGCCATAGGAAACTAATACAGCCGCAACCTTTCTGCTCTCTCCAGTGCGAAGTATTGCCCAACAACCTCCTCATCGATGCTTCCCATCCAGGAAGCACAGCTGCCTCTCACATGTCTTCTAAATCGCTGTGGGGGGAAATGAACCACAGATGGCAGAGTTCCATTGTCCTGTGAGGTGTAAAAGATGTGCGTGGCAAAGTAACCCAAGATCTGTCTCCTCCGCACCTCTGGAGGAAATACTGAGTTCTAAGCCCTGTTGGATAAAGATACATGACAGAAAGGACTCGAAAGTCTTATAAAGGACGTAAGCAATCATTGCCCTTCACAGAGATTGAGCAAGATCTGCAGAAACCAAAGCCAACGAGCTTCCTCCTTATCCCCACTGGCAGTGTTATTACCTTTAGCTGGCAGCTGCAAGGCCGAGAAGTTTAAAAGCTGCCCCCCGCCTCCCACCGCCCCCGGCATGACCCCTCTCCCACAGCTTAGCGGTGACTGGCAGGACCTGCCCATCCACAGGTTATCCATCAGCCGAGATGTCTGCACGTGGTTTTGCTCCATGTCCATCCTCTTTCAAAGCCCCCAATATGCTTCACATCTAATACGTGTAATAGGTTTGCTCCAGTGGAGCTGGCCCACAGAGGGTAACTCCACGTGATAAAAGACCCCATAGCAGGTTGGGTGGCAGGTCCGAAGAGTTGAAGGTCTATAAATTTTTTCCAGCTCTTTCTACTTCAGATGGATGAGGATACCGCCATCACTATCACCACCTTCAGAGAAAAGACAGCTTTGGATCTCTGCCAGCTATGACATAAAAATCCACTTACAATTCATTGAAGAAGCACTTGAAGAATGTGGATCTCTGACTAGGGAACAGGTCGGAATAAAGCAGTGTAATATTTCTTAGAACCCCAAAGAAAATAGTTACTATTTAAAGCGGGAACTACTCAGGATCAGCTTCAAGTTAACATTCACAAAGGTGGGATTTCGTTATTGATAAGAGCAATAACAACAATATTTATTGGGCACCTGCTGCAGTGATCCTGTGGGTGTCTTGCTAACATGAGTTCTGTCCCCTTCCAGGCATGGAGTCTGGGTAGGATTCACCCGCCCCCAGCTCAAGGTGTGAGCCCTGGAGCCAATCGGGTTAGTTCATCCCCCACTTGCCACAGTGATTGGTTCATGGATAAGCCCCCCCCACCACCACCCCCCACCTCCCCACGCCCCCAACACACCCCACCTTGTGAGAAAGAGGGAGAAAGTCTAGCATGAGATCAACATCTTGGAGGGCCCCGGTGACCTGACTGGACAACTGGACAACAACCCTGAAGCCTGCCTGCTGGGTTTTCAATGATATGAAGCAATCAACTCCCTTGTTATTTAGGCCAGCATGTGTTGAGATTTTTTTCTGTTTACAGCTAAATGCATTTAAACCAATGTACCCACTACAGGCCAAGGGCTGTGTGAGGGATTTCTGAACGATCTGTCTCAGTTAATCTTCACCATGGCCCAGTGACAGAGGTGTCATTCTTCTCTCTTTACAGATGTCAGATGTTCTATGAAACTGCTGATGAGTGGTGGAGCCAGGATGCTCAGGTCTGTCCATCCCTCAAACCTCTGCTGTCTGCCAAGATCTCTTGGCTTCTGCTGTGATACCTGTGGGCACAGCTTTGGGGAGGAGTCTCTACAGTGCTGCAATAATTCCACAGATCAGCCCCAGGAGAGATGGTTCCTATCATCATACACGCTGCTATATTTTGTGTCTGGCATTATGGCTCAGTAGCTGGAAATTTCCTACAAGTATTGGTTGATATTCAGTGATTCAGTCGTGTCCAACACTTTGTGAGCCCATGGACTGTGGCATGCCAGTTCCCTGTCCTTCACTATCTCCTCGAGTTTGCTCAAACTCATATCCATTGAGTCAGTGATGCCATCCAACCATTTCATCCTCTGCTGCTCCTTTGGTGGATCACTGTAAAAACAGCAAATAACAAATCCTTCATGACAGAGGCACTGCAGAAAGATCTCAGCTCTCATGCACATTTTAGGCAGCAGAACTTAATTCCAAGATCTCAAAAGTAACCTTCTGTCTACTACGAATGGACCTAACCTTAAAATAAACATGCTATCTAAGAAGTCACTTAAAAATGACTGTTTTCCTATCTGAAAGCAGAGAGTTCATGACATGAATCTAATTCACAATGGTTCATTTCCTTTCCCTTTGAAGATTTTTTCCTTGTAAAAAATCAACCTTAATAATCACCACTTAAATTAGATCACTATATAATTTACTATTAATATTTATAACTCTTAAGGAAATTCCGGCGCAAAAGCTTATCAACTGTCTACTTTCTCTCAACCTTTTCATTCAACATTTCAAATATTAGCAGGGTCATATCTTGTCTTGGCTACAGTGGTAATGGTGGAGGATATGAATCGAGACTAAAACCGAATTCCAGGGACTTCCCTGGTGGTCCAGGGGTTGAGAATCCACCTTGCAATGCAGGGGATACCAGTTCGATTCCTGGTCTTGGAAGATCCCACACACCAAGTCTGCACAGCACAACTACTGAGCCCAGATACGGCAACTACTGACGCCCTTGTGCCCTAAAGCCCACGCTCCACGGCAAGAGAAGCCACCGCAACGAGAAGGCTGCACGCTGCAACTAGAGAGACGCGCCCAGTCTCCACAACTAAAGAACGCCCTCACACAGTAATGAAGACCCAGTGCAGCCGATAATAAATACATAAAATAAATAATAATTTTTAAAAAAACAACTGAATTCCAGGGACTTCCTTGGGGTCCAGTGGTCAAGCATCCACCTTCCAATGCAGGGAACTTGGTTCAATTCCTGGTCAGGGAACAAAGCTCCTACATGCTTCAGAGCAACTAAACCCGCACATCACAACCGCTAAGCCTGTGCACTGCAACAAGAGAAGCCCGTGCACTGCCGTGAAGACCCAGCACAGCCAATAAAAAAAATTGATTTGACTACTTTAAAAAGAAAACTGAACTCCACCTTCAAAGACTCCACTCAGTCTAGTGCAGTGGTCTCCTATCTGTTTCTGATCATTTGCTCCATCACTTTAAAAAGAGTCAGACCCAACTGAGTGACCAAGCATGAACACTTTATAGCACAGGGAACTATATTCAATATCCTCTGACAAATCATAATAGAAAAGAATATGTGTGCATGTGACTGAGACACTTTGCCGTATAGAATAAATTAGCACAACATTGTAAATCAACTATTGGTCGATAAAATTTAAATAAATAAATGAGGTATTTAAAAAAATCAAGCAGATACCCCCAGTTTATGTAAATTTATTAATCATATACATATCCTACCATATATAATATTGATCTGTTACATATGTGTATATATGTGTAAATGTAGATACACATATAATAAACATACTTATATTTATGTAAGTACATAAACTATTTGGGCTTCCCAAGTGGCGATCATTGTAAAAAAAGCTGCCTGCCAGTGCAGGAGATGTTAAGAGATACAAGTTCAACCCTTGAGTCAAGAAGATCTCCTGGTGGAGAGAACAGCAAGCCACTCCAGTATTCTTGCCTGGGAAATCCCATGGACAGAGGAGCCTGGAGGACTACAGTCCATGCGGTCGCTAAGAGTCGGACATGAATGAAGTGTCTTAGCACGCATGCACAAAATAATATATACTTCCACAAATAAAACATACACAATGTAAACAGGAGGCAATAAACAACATAAACAAAAATTATAATATTTTCTCCCCTTTCCCCACCATGAATCCTCTTCCTTACCCTCTGAGATGCTCAAATCTTTGGGGGTTTGGAAGCTATTGGGCTTGTGGATAAGAAAGACTTGTAAGCAAATAGTTTGCATACAATGTGAGAAGTCCTGTAATTGGAAAGTTAAAAGTGCACAGAAGTCAGGGCCTCTGCTGAGAAGGAGGAGGAGGAAGCCTTCATGAAGACGGTGACCCAGTGAGACTTGAAGGATGATGAGACTTTGCAGGCAGGCTTGGGGACTAAGGATGCTTTTCAGGCAAAGAAAACAGGCTTTTGAAAACACAGTATGATGAAAGAGGAAATAACGTCTGCAGAGAACCTGGAGCAACTGCATATGGTTTCAGCATAGAGTCCTGTTGGTAAAGGAAGAGTTAAATGTGGTGAGAAGAGAAGACTAGGAGTGCGGAAGAGCTGAAGCCCAGGAAACAATGCAAACCTGAACCTCGACCTTGTGCTCTCATTTACATATTAGCAAGGTCACTCTGATAGAGGAGGAAATTCTAAATGAAATCTCGGAATATTGAATTAAAGCAGTAAATTACAGTATAGATTAGTTTGTCCAAATAGTATGTGTTCTAGGATTACCCAGATGGTTTAACATTAGAAAATTTATTAACATGGGAATTTAGATTACTTTTTAATAAAAATATTCATCCCAAGAGATATTAAAAATCTATTTAATAGATTTCCAACTTAGAGAACTGGGACACTCAGACAATAAAGAGTATCTATCTTAAACACACAGCCCAACATCATATAAAAAGTGTTTCCATTAAAGTCAGAAATAAAAATACCAAACACTAGCATTATCATCTCATATTGATGGCTCAGCGGATAAAGAATCCACCTGCAATATAGGAGACATGGGAGACTCGGGTTTGATCCTTGGATCAGGAAGACCCCCTGGAGGAGGGCATGGCAACTTAGTATGCTTGCCTGGAAAATCCCTTGGACAGAGAAACCTGGCAGGCTACAGTCCACAGGGTCTTCAAGAGTCAGACACGACTTAAGCAACTTAGCAGGCACGCACACAATCTTGTTCAGCCAGCCCTTGCCCTCCGCTGCTGCAGACTATCTTCTGGAGAAGACCAAGGCCTTGAACAGGCATCTAAGTTTCCAGAGAGAAAATTCTTTGTGAGTCTTAACACATTCTTCAGACTTTGGGTCTGACACTTTGCCCTGATGCCTCCTGTCAAATGAGGGTGGAGCCTTGGGTACCTAAAGCTGCTGCAGTGGCTGGCACTGAGGGGAAGGCCCTAAACCCTCCTCGTCCCCATCTCAAAGGCCCCATCTGGGTGACATTCCACTCATGCCTAATTAATTCCAAATCTGTATTTGAAATCACCCCTTTGTTGAGGGCCTGACTTGGGATTTTGGCAACCGTTTCTGGTCATGAATTCTGTTTCTTCCTGGTCCTCAAGTCCCCGCGTGGTGAAGAACCTCTGGGGCCCTAATACCTGGAAGAGACCCAGTCTGTGGCCCTGGGTGTGGAACAGCAGCAGGACGGGTCTTAGGGAGGCGGTCAGACAGAAAAACATCCATCTCTTCCCCACCAGTCACTGTGCCTCCCGCCAGCCAGAGGCTCCTTGCCATCTGAGGTGGAGGAAGTGGGGTGGCCGGCAGAGTGACGAGCGGGAAAGGTAGACCAGAGGCCCCGGGAAACCAGGCCGGCTCTGAGGTGTCGCGGCTGGCTGGGCCGGGGCCAGCTCCTCTGCGCGGGTTTCAGGTCTCAGTGCCGCTGGCTCCTCCAGCAGGTGAGCCGGAATAATGGCTGAGGTGACTGCCCTGAGCCTGGCCGACCCTCTTCAGAGGGAAGTGGGGGGCAGGCTGCCTCCACTGCGAAGGAGCCTGTGTGACAGCCTCTAAGAGCACCAGCGAGCGCTCCCAACCACCTCCTCTGAGAAGGCCTCGACCCTCTGGGAGGCTCGGCGGGGGGCTGGGGGGGAGCCCCCCTCTACTGAGTTAGGGTTACACCAGCCGGAGAGGCTCGGCCCTCCCAGCCCCCTCCCCTGAGACACTGAGCCCATTGTTGACGATCTGGCAGTTACTCCAACGTGGCTCAAATCTGGCACATCCTCAAGACCTTTCCTGGTCAGATCAGGTGACCCGCTTCCCTGAGCCCACAGAGAAAGGAAGGATTAGCTGCCACCTCCCCTCCCCCTAAGCGGCAGGTGAGAGTAAATCCATTTAACTGACCAGTTTACAAATAAAACAGAAGCTATAAAAGCCGCCTTTGTTCCACTGAGGCAGCCAGCCTGACAGGGAGGTTAGATTAGCAATTTGCCCTTTGTCAGAGCCGTTAGCAGAGCCTCATTGTTTTCATGTTTATTTATCAATTTGCATCTTCTAACAGCTTCAGCCCAACTCCCAAGGCCCCAATTCTCCCGTGTCCCTGCTCATTTTACATCCTCTGCCAAGGGCCTAACAAACCTGGTTTAGGGCACCCCCCAGGGTGGAGCTCCAGCAAGCCCCCTACCTTTCCTTCTGTTCCTGTTCAAACTGTTTGGCCATCCCCACCACAAAGAGGAAATGACTGCCCAGGTAGAAAGAAGAAAAGATGGTTCATCTAGATAAAGGGACCCTTCTCCCCGTCTGTACACGTGCCATCTCTAATGCAGAACGCCGCTCTCAATCGAGATCGAGAATAAATAGAGTCCTAGTTTTGATGCCAGCTAGTCCCCGGGTGGCTGGGCAGGTATCATCACACCTGGGCGTTTCCTTTTGATCTCACCAAGGTTCTGGAGGACCTGAGACAGGGTGGGGAAGACCTCCGCAAAGCTGACACTATGCTGGACAGAGGTCTCTGGAGAGACTGACCAACTGTTATCACATCCTTCCCCAAAGATTATGTATTAAGTACCTAGTTGTACAGGGCTTCCCAGGTGACTCTGGTAAAGAATCCACCTGGCAATGCAGAAGATGTAAGAGACGCGGGTTCAATCCCTGGGTCAGGAAGATCCCCTGGAAAAGGAAATGGCAACCTGCTCCAGTATTCTTGCCTAGAGAATTATATGGACAGAGGAGCCTGGTGGGTCCATGAGTGGAAAGAGTCAGACACGATTGAGCACATATGCACCTAATTGTAGGTGAATCCTACAGGGAGAAATATACCATCTCAATACCTGCCCATCTAGGGTATTTTGGCCCAAGACTTTTACAGTACTACTATTTTTTCAAAGCTGTAAAATTATTTTTCTAAATGAAAGCTTACTCTGGGGGATAGTGAAGGATAGGGAAGCCTGGCATGCTGCAGTCCATGGGGTCAAAAAGAGTCAGACGTGACTTAGTGACTGAACAACAACAAGGGCCAAATTGCGTGAGATAAAATAAGCACCCTGTTCTCCCTGGTGCCCTCCCCTCACCCCCAAGGCATCTCAGAGGAGTGCTCTGCGCTGCAGGACACATTTGGAAACTTCTAGATGAAACTCTGGGGCTCTCCTGCTCTCCTCCACATCCTTCTCTCCTGCTCTCAGTCAGGTTGTTCCTCCTATACCCTTTTCCCCAACCTGCCATGAATCCCACAAGATACCAGTACTGGTCCCCTTTTCTAACCCCCTCGTTGCACTTTCTAAGCATCATCAGACATTCTGGGAAGACGTCTTTTAAGATTTTTATCATGTTACCTCTCCAGCTTTGGTAAGACTTTCAAAGTCCTTTAGAACTTGGCCTTAACTTAATATTTCAGTTTTATCTTTCACTGACTCCTAAACAAAACTTCCACCTCCTGCTAGTCTTAACCACTCACCATCCTTAAGCCATCCATTCATCACATTTGATGAATGAATGAACGAATAAAAGGCATCTATGTTCTCCCTTTCATAGAAAGATGACACTGCTTTAGAGTCACAGGGGTCAATTCTGACCCTCCTGATCCATCAGTCCTGTGACCTTGGGCAAACTACTTCTCTGCACCTCAGTTTTCTCAAGTGCAGAGTAGAGACACTCCCTGTTTTACATGGGCGTTGAGAGGAGGAATATGTCTTCCAGGCAAATGCCTGGCTAGTGCTTAGATATTATGCAGGTCTGGAGGACTCGCGGAATATTGGAGTGTTTTCTACTTAGTGATAAATCTGACACATTAAAAAGCTCATCTGTTATTAATTACAAAAAACCTTGCCAATATTTGTTAGCTCTAGACTAAAAGGAATACTTAGAGGAGCTACTAAGAGCCATCACAGTTTTTTTTTTTACATTGTATTTATTCATTATTTTTGGCTGTGTTGGGACTTCGTTGCTGTGCGAGGGCTTTTTTCAGCTGCGGCAAGTGAGGGATACTCTCTAGCTGTGGCTTGCGGGCTTCTCATTGCGGTGGCTTCTCTTGTTGCTGAAAAGAGAATCCAGGCACGCAGGCTCAGTAGTTGTGGCACACAGGCTTTGTTCCCCCACGACATGTGGAATCTTCCCGGACCAGGGATCAAACTCGTGTTCCCTGCTTTGGCAGGCAGATTCTTAACCACTGGATGCTCAGGGAAGTCTCACATATATTTTTAATTCCCTCCAAAACCTGATCATTCAAGTGTTACTCTTTTCTTTTCAGACAACTACATGGAAGGTAAATGACTCTCTAGGTTTACACATTGAGGCTAGATCTACTGGACCTGTGGCAGATACCATAGCTAGTTAGATGGAAGAAGTGTGTCAGTTACATCTGCAGATTCAACTCTGGCCAACTGGATTAGCCAGTCATAATGTGGAAATAAAAACAAAAGTACAACCGCAAAACTTCCCCCAGTCCAGGCCCCCTAGGGTTCACAAACATCCAGGCAACCTGAAGAACTCGAAAGCTGTGATAGAGATGGTTGTCTCAGCTTCTGCTTCTCTCAAAGATGTTGGCAAGGTATTTTGCCACCACTGATGGGAAACAAGAGAAAATGGAAGCAGAGATTAAAAAAAATCAGGGATCTGCATTTCCCTTGAAATCCAGACTAAAAAGTCAGATACCAGAATTAATGTACCACACTTATGATTAACCACATTAACGTGACAAGATGTATCAGCTCCCTAGTTAAGAGCATGGCTTCAGATGCAGGCAGCCCTGGCTTTGAATGCTGGCTCTGCCACTTTTTAGCAGAATGATCTGAGTTACTGAACTTCAGTGTCCTTGCCTATAAAATGGGTATAAGGATATTCATCTCACAAGGTCATTGTAAGAATTTAAGTGCAATATATGAGATGACCTTACTTGTGCCTGGCACTTTGTAAGCATTCAATGAATGGTAGCTATACGACCAACAATAATGATAGGGAACATAGGACATTTGAAGAACTTTGTACACATTACTTATTATTCACAGCATCCCTATGAAACAGACTATTATCGCTGTTTTACAAATGCAAAACTAAGACACGAAGAGGTCAGGCAACTTGCCCAAGATTACACATCTAAGCAGCAGAAATAGAATATAGACCAAGGATCCGCTGCAGAATCCCCACTTGCTAAATCACCTCCCAGTTCTGTCATTTGACCACTATCACGATCAGAGTCAATACCATTCAGTGGTAGTGACACTGAAGGAGCCAGAGACAGACATAGATGGGTTTTTAAGAGTTTTAAGTCCATCTGCTGGACTGAGGGAGTGCTCAGACTGAGCAGGAGACAGAATGAAAACCTGGTCACACTCAGTCAAGCCTCCAGAAAGTTCAGGGCCTCTAAGGCTGCAAAGAACCTACTTGCCCACAAATTAGATCTGTGCTCCAAAAAACATGAAACAGTTCCGAGCTCCAGAAGACTGCACAATCATCCGCATGCATTTGTGAGCAACCCCCTGGAGAAGGAAATGGCAACCCACTCTAGTGTTCTTGCCTGGAAAATCCCATGGACAGAGGGAGCTGTTGGGTTACAGTCCATGGGGTCACAGAATTGGACTTGCATGTGTCAGGTATTATGTTACACACCCTATGAGGTATCCAAAGATATGTATAACTAGGAGCTTCATCCTTGGAGGGGAAACATGCCATCAGCCATGAAAGTCAGTGCTCAGAGAAAACATCTTGGTGAAGATAGGGTCAAGCGGACCTTGAGCCTGGGAAAATAGTGGACCAATAAGAATGTTCGGTAGGCACTTGGCATGTTCCTTGTGAGCTGCCAGCTCACTGGCTTAGCTGAAAAGAGCTTCGGTTCACAGAGAGCTCCACTCAAGGCGGTAGCTGCAGGACAATGACCTTCGGCCTGTCCTGGCTCAGCCGAGTCCCCTGGTCTGAAAGAAATCCTATTTCTCACTCCCTTAAGAACATCCCTGGGAAATGCTCGGGTGAAAAGTTGATTTGGAATAGCTAGGTTTCTGGCCCTGGAATTTTTTGACAAGATGGGCTCAGGGAAAATAAATTAATCTGTGTAGCAGGGTCAGCTGTGGAATTGTGAAAGAATGTTGGCCTTCACTGCAGGAAGGGGAAAGTGCTCGAAAGCCACTTCCAAGAGGGCTCGGGGCTCCAGGAAACACTGTGTCTTGGCCTCTGCCCCTCCCCGCTCCGCCATGTCATTAAACTGGGGCGGGGGGTTGGAAGGAGGCCCCTCCACTTTCTCTCCTGCTCTGCTCTGGACAGCAGACACTCCTGTTTATGCTCACAGACGAAGTTGAGTCCTTATTCACCTAGAAAGAGTTAAGGTTGGAAATCTTTTGTTTCAGTAGAACTGAACCCAGATGTTGGCTCAGGCGGTAAAGAATGCAATGCCGGAGACCTAGGTTTGATCCCTGGGTCAGGAAAATCCCCTGGAGAAGGGAATTATACTTGGTTAAGGGCTTCCCTGGTGGCTGAGTGGTAAAGAATCCGCCTGCCAATGCAGGAGATACATGTTCCATCGTTGGGTGGGGAAGAGCACCTGGAGGAGGAAATGGCAACTCACTCTGGTATTCTTGCCTGGAGAATCCCATGGACCAAGAATCCATAAGGTCACAGAGTCGGACATGACTTAGCAACTGAGCACCCACAAGACACCTCATATAATTCTCCCTGCTAGACACCAGACAAGCTTTCACTACCTCCTCCTAATTATCCCCCCACTCGTTTTTACAGCCAGTCTTTTCTAAAAGTGTCCCCTTGCTTTCTCCACTTACAAATCTGCATATTATGCCTCTTGAAATTGATGTGTGAAGAAATCACAATTAACCTGAAATCTGAAGCCCAAGTACATTCTGCTAGGATAACAAAATCATTTAAATTGCGTAGGTAATTGAATGATCCATGTAAGATAGATTCAACATGTGTGTGAAATCAGTATTCCCCCTTTTTTTACGCTGTCCATTCCCATCCTATGTTACTTCTCCCTGCCCATATCTGTTCACTCAACAATGCCCCGAACACACACAAACATTGACGTTTGAAGGCTCAGGACTCATCATGTATAGCTGGGATGTTGCCTTGCAGATACTAGCTTTCAGTTTACTGTCCCAGAAAGCAAAACAAAGTGTCAGGAAGTGGGTATTGCCCATAAAATATCATATATTAGGACAGTATGAATTCTTTTTCTTTTTTTTTAAGTCAGTTTATTTTTTACTTTTTGGCTGGGCTGCTGGCATACGAGATATATTCGCTGACCAGGGATCAAATTTGCCTCCCCTACTGTGAAAGCCTAGAGTCATAACCGCTGGACTTCCAGGGAAGTCCCAGGACAGTATGAAATCTTGGGGGAAACAATGATTTTATTCCCAGTTTAAGTGCCTTTGAGACAATGCCTTTGGCCTTTGTCTTTTTCTGCCACCTACTGTTGGCAGCCTGGTTCACTATCAAGATAACAGCCCCTAGGAGCTTCCAGTCCCAGCCCTGCACTTCTTAACTCAGAAAAGTTACTTAACCTCTCCTGGCTCCAGTGTCCTTATCCATTGGTAAGATGACTAGAGCTAGATCATCTTTTTCTGATTAAATGAGATTCTGGTTTTAAACCTAACTTCAGAGGAAACATCCTAATTTATAACCATTGATCTTAGTGAATGAGGGCAATAAATGTCTTTCCAAAGATTTAAAAGAGTAAATGCTCTTTATTGTGCCAGTGGGCAAAGTAATACTTTCGTTGATCCATTTACAACTAATCAGAGCAAAGAAAAAAAAATCTGATGTCTGGTAACAGAGTACTGTTTTAAAAGGAATATCCAAATCTATTTTTGCATGCCAGCCACGGCTAAATTTTTGCTAACTAAATGCCAAACAGAATTCTAATTACTCTTTAATTCTTTTCGGTCATCACACCACCTCCATCCTTCATTTAATGAAATTTCCAAACTCCTCTCTAAAAGAAACTTCAACACACACACACATATATAAACACTTTAGAACTTGGAGCAGTATAAACTATGTAAACTTTTTCCTCATGATAATCTCCAATAAAGAGTTATTTCATAGGGTCTGTTCAATTTCCAGACTGCAGAGATGTGATTTCAAGAGACATAATTATTAGAACAAAATCCCATTACAACAATATCAGATATAGTTATGTAGTTATAGCTATATAGTTAGGTATAGATATAGTTACATAGACTTTGTATTAAGATTTCACCAGTCCTCATCAGACAAAATCCAGGACCTAAACATTTATTTGACCTTAGGATGACATGTAGAAAAAAGTTGAGCATTATCTGTGTTATATGAAAACATAAAATGTTAAAAATGTTTATATAATATATTCAAATCTGTTCACTTTTTTTTCCTTTATTATTTCCAGGTTTCCAAAATATCTTACATTTTCCCCCCTAACTCTGAAATTATATGAATGGTCTACTAACTTTTCTCCTGATATTTTAATGTTTACATTAAGTTATTGTAGCTGGAGATTACTTCTATACATGATATAAGAAAGGAATATAACTTTTCCCATACAAATATTACTAATTATGCCAGGATTATTTATTAAATAAACCACCATATTTGAGATATTTCTGGATTCCATTCATTGTAACAGATCCAAGGATATTTGTTGCAGTATCTTTTATATTTACAAAATCTAGAAAAAAACTAGCATGTCTATCAGTAGCAGAATGCATAAATAAATTATAGGATATTATCATTTACAAAACAAGACTATTTATTAGACAATAAAGGTAACTCGATAAATTCTATGTCTCCAACCATAATGTAATAAAAATAGAACTTAGAAACAACATATTTCCTTAAAAATACTATATGTATTAGAACTAAAGAGCATATTATAAAATAAAACTATGCTTTGTAACTTTTTTTACAGTTTTAAATAGCACTCAATTTTAAAGAAAATTAATAAATATTTATAATTAAAAGATAATGAAGCACCAAATATCAAATTCTGGAGGACACAGCTAAAGCTGTACTAGAGGGAAATTTATATTTTTAAACACATTTATCAGGAAATAAGAAAGGTTATAAGCAAATGAGATAAGACTTCAACTCAAAAAACCAGGGAAAGCAAAACAGAACAAATTTTATTTTAAAAAGCAAGAAGGAAGTATAATCTTGATTCCAATATCAGACAAAGACATAGTAAGAAAAAAAATTTATAATCCTCTTTCACTTATGAATATAGATGTAAAAATATTCAATAATATAATAGCTAATTGAATCCTGGTCAAATAAGGTTTATCCCAAGAATACAAGTATGATTCAGTTCATGCAAATTTATCAAGTTCATTCACCTCATAGTGGGCTACAGGAAGCAAACTGTATTATCTCAAATGATGAAGGAAAAGCTTCTGATAAAAATCATCAGTTGTGATTTTTCTTCACAAGCCTAGAAAATTGGGAAAAGAAGCAAATTTCTTAACTTTGTACATGTTATTTATATGAATGTCTTCAGTAATATATACTTAATTGAGAAACTGGAGATGCCTTCCCTTTAAGACAAGAACAAGATAAGGCTGCCCATTATCACTCGAGTTGTTGGTTATTATACTGAAGGTCTTGCCCAACCCCACAAGAATAAAAAAAAGGGATGAGAAAGAAAAAGGAAGATATAAAAATGCTATCATTTGCAAATGATCAGCAATGTACAAAAAACTAACAAAATAATCAGCAAAACCATTTGAAGAGCTGAAGCTCCAATACTTTGGCTACCTGATGCAAAGAGCTGATTCATTGGAAAAGATCCTGATGCTGGGAAAAATTGAAGGCAGGAGGAGAAGTGGTTGACAGAGGATGAGATGGTTGGATGGTATCACTGACTCAATGGACATGAATTTGAGTAAACTCCAGGAGATAGTGAAGGACAAGGAACCCTGGCATGTTGCAGTTCATGGAGTCACAAAGAGTCAGACGCTTAGCAACTGAACAACAACAACAACAAGCCATTAGAAGAAAAGAGCTCAACAAAGTTATAGAATAAACTGAAAATGTTAGTCCTTCATTCTATAGACTAAAATAGCAGCTCAGATAAATCAACAGCATTGTTCTGTGTCCAGAATTGGAAAACTAAGACCCTGAGGGTCTCAAATGCCCTCAAAAATCTGTTTTTATAAACCTTCACCAACTGAGAATAATTTTTACATTTTTTAAAGTTGTAAAAAAAAACAGACACACAAAGAATATTCAACAAAGATCTTATGTGACTACAAAACATAAAATATTCACCACCTTGTCCTTTATAGAAAAAATGTGACTATTACTGGTCCAAATCATGGGTAATCAGCTAGAAAAATCTAACTTTAAAAAATACAGCACAGGACTCTTCCCTAGTTGTCCAGTGGTTAAGAATCTGCCTTCCAATGCAGGGGACACAGGTTTGATCCCTGGTCAGGGAACTAAGATCCCACATTCCAAGGAGCACCTAAGCCTTTGCGCGGCAACTATTAAACCCGCACTCTAGAGCCTGCGCACAGCATTCCTCATGCCGCAGCTAATAGCTGACACAGCCAAATAAGTAAATAATAAAATTTTTTTAAGAGAATATAAAATTGCATGTTCAGGGGACTAAAAGAAAAGAACTCAGTTCACAACTGCCACAAAAACAGTAAAATATCTAAGAAGTAACTAAATCAAGAATCCATAAACCCTCTGTGAGAAATAAATTTAAACTCAAAGAATGCACAAAATTTTCCCCCAAATTAACCTACAAATTCAGTGTAACTCCAGTCAGACTTTTCAAAGAATTCCATAAGCTTATTAGAAAGCTTATATGGAATAAGTATCCACAGAAATGGCTAATGGCCTTTACACAGTATTAAAGAGTGGGATATAGTAAAGGGTCTAACATGTATTAGTGTAGTGTATGCACTCAGTCATGTCTGACTCTGTGCCACCCCGTGGACTGTAGCTCACCAGGATCTTCTGTTCATGGGATTTTCCAGGCAAGAATACTGGAGTGGGTTGCCATTTCCTCCTCCAGGGAACATATATTAAGATAACTTTAAATGCCAGTTTAATGAATGCAGTGTAATGTATGCATGAACAAACGGGCCAATAGAACAGAATTAGGCCAATGCATATGTGGGGACTTATATGATGAAGGCGGTCCCACAAACCAGTGGTGGAACACCTGGTTGTTATGTAGATGCCTGGGGAAAATTTGCTCACTATGGGGAGAAAAACAAAACTCGCCACCTAACACCACAAAGGTGAATTCAAGATGGATTAGAAACCTAGGTATGAAATGTAAAACTGCAAGTCAACGGAAGAAAATATGGGAGAAAATCTCTCTGACCTAGAGGCAAACCACTCTTTAAACAAAATTTTAAAACCATGTGGTATTAGGCATTGACAGAAAAATCAACTTAATTCTATCAGTATTGGCTTCCCTGGTGCCTCAGACAGTAAAGAATCTGCCTGCAATGCAGGTGACCCAGATTCAATCCCTGGGTCGAGAAGATCACCCAGAGAAAGGAATGGCTACCTACTCCATTATTCTTGCCTGGAGATTTCCATGAACAGAGGAGCCTGGAGGGCTACAGGCCATGAAGTCACAAAGAGTCGGACACTATTGAGCAACTAACACATGCACACACACATATTAGGGATTTCTGCTCCACCAAAGATACTATAGACAAAGTTTAAAGAATAATAAAATGGGAGAAGATATTTGCAGTGTCTCAAACCAACAAAGGATAAATATCTGTTTGCATGAGATGATATAAGGGAAGAATTAGATATTATCTAATATCTAAAATAAGATATTTATATCTCTTATCTAAAAAATAGAGATGGGCCTCCTACAGACCATGGGTGAAAATGTGACATTAAGCAAGAATTATGACTAACCTCACTCTGCATCTGAGGCCCATAGTAAACGAATACTGCATTTCACCAACTCTGAGCACTTTTAACTTGTAAGATGTCCCATCAGCTTATGAAAGGAAAGGAAAATTGCCAGTTTACACTATGACACAATGTTTTCTTATCATGTAAAATTTTATACTTTTGCAAGTGCTTCTAGACTTACTTAGGATGATTTTTTTTAATATTATCCTTGTCATACATAAAGAGAGAGAAAATACAAGTGAAATGAATTTGTTCAGGCATTGTTGAAACTTCTTTATATACTCAGAAGAGTCCAACTCTTCTGGATTTTTAATTTAGACTCATCACCACCCATATTTTGCACATAGTTTCCTTCTCATCAAGAATATTTGTGTTGCACTTTTCTTACAAAAGGAACCAAATGAAATGGCTGACATTTGACTGTAACCAAAATCGTGGCAATTTCATACAACTCAACCTTATACAGGAAAGCTCCATTACCTCCAGAATTTTCTTCCAAGTTGCTGATACTCATTCTGCAAGTTTTGACACTGGTGTTCTCTTGCTCTTCACAGAAGATATCAATGGAAGGAAATTTTTTCAGGCAATAATCAGGATATTACTTTTTCAAATGGTCCTTTTTGACTGGAAACATCAAGAGATTGCAGCTGTCCAGTCAGGCTACCAAGAATAATATTCAAGGTCATTCATGCACAGGGAAGGAAAACTCTATCACAACCACCAGCTGGCCAAGAGCAATTCAAAGATGGCCCGTGGATTATGAGTGGGGGTGTTAATTTTAGAAGTATAAGAATGAGCAGGCAGGGGTCTATCTTAGAATTGATGGGTACATCTTAGAATTGATGGGTACAGTAAAATACCAATAATAAAGAAATATTAATAGATTTATATCATTGTGTAGCCAATCTCCAGAACTCTTCATCTTGCAAAACTGAAACTGTCTCCATGAACTTCCCAATTCCCTCCCTACTCCTGTCCCTGGTAATCACCACTCCACTGTCTGTTTCTGTGAGTCTGACTATCATAGACATCTTATTGTCCCACTGTGATTGGCTTATTTCACTTAGCATAATGTCCTCAAGGTTCATCCATGTGGTAGCATGAGGCAGGATTTCCATTCTTTGTATTATTTCCATTGTATATATACCACATTTTGTTTATCCATGGATATCCATGGATGAATATTTGTGTTGCTTCCATGTTTGGTTATTATGAATAATGCTGCTATGAACATGAATGTACAAAACACTTGTTCTAGTCCCTGCTTTCAATTCTTTTGGGAATCCAGAAGTGGGATTGCTGGATCGTATTATAGTTCTGTTTTTGCTTTGTTGAGGAACCATGGTACTGTTTTCCATAGCAACTGCAGCATTTTACATTCTTATCAACAGTGCACAAGGGTTCCAATTCCTCTACATTCTTCCCAACACTTATTTTCTGTCTTTTTGATAGCAACCATCCTAATGGGTATGAGGTGATATCTGCCATGGACTATTTATTCTCTTCCCCACCCCCAAATTCAAATTCCTATGTTGAAACCCTAATCCTAATGTGATGGTCTTCGAAGATGGGGCCTTTAAGAGTTAATCAGAGACTTACTTGGTGGTCCAGTGACTAAGACTTCATGCTCTCAGTGCAGAGGGTCTGGGTTCAATCCCTGGTCAGGGAACTAGATCCCACATTGTGCAACTAAAGATCCTGAGTGTCACAAAGAAGATCAAAGAACCTACATGGCGCAGCTAAGACCTGGCACAGCCAAGTAAATACATTTTTTAAAAGAGAGGTAATCAGGTCATGAGGATGGAGCCTCACAAACGGGGTTAGTGCCCTCATATGAAGAGGCCAGAGAGCTAGCTTGAGCTCTTTTGGCTGTGTGCCAATCAGATGAGAAGACAGCCATCTGCAACCCAGAAAAGGACCCTCACTGTAATCTGACCATGCTGACAACCTAATCTTGGACTTCCAACATCCAAAATGGTGTGAAATAAATCTTTGCTGTTAATAAGCCACCCAGTCTGTGGTATTTTGTTAGGCTACCCTGAGATGACAAAGATAATACCTCACTGTGGTTTTGATTTGCCTTTCCTTAATGATTAAAGACGGTGAGCTTGTTTCATACGCTTGTTGCCCATTCTTCACATCTCCATGATTTTTGATAATTCTGCCCAACCACTGACTGGATTGCTACATGCATCCTGAGACATTCTGAACATCTCTGCTGCGTGTTGTCTTAGGAATAAAATCACTGGTTCATTTAACATTAATTAATTAAATTTAATACTTAAAAAAAAAAAAAAACTTGGGGGCATACCTCTTCTCCACCACAGATGGTCAGACATTATATAGAGAAACATCTGTTCCTCATAGCCCACACTGCAGTTCTTGGAGGCGCTGGAGGGAAAAGGAGCAGAGTTTGGGATGGGGAGCGATGAGAAGACTAATGGTGAAGAGAGGGGAAAGTTTGAGAGGTCAAAGGGAAGACTGGACAAGGAACAGAGGGAGAAGGCAGGAGAAGGCAACTTTGGGGTTCAAATCCTGGGAAAGAGGAGATCCACTCTTGGCGAGGACAGAAGAAAGAAGCTCGTGAACGCTTTGAGTCTGATGATGGCCGCACACTACAAGGTTCATAGATTGCAGCTCCCCAGAAGCAGGCACTGAAGTGAGGATTTGCGTCCAGGCGGTTTATTGAGGAGGTGCTCTCAGGAAGTGTCAGTCAGAGGGTAGAGACGAGATGCAGAGAAGAGAAGGAAGCCACTCTCGAGGGTGTTTGAGCAGGCTGTTGGTGGGGGTAGCTGGCCCTCCATCTCCCTGGGGAGCTCCGGGAGATGACGAAGACCTGGCCTCAGAGCTACTTGTCCTCCAACTCCCTCCACCCCTGGCTGACCGCTGCTCCCAGGGGTGTGAGCTCCTCACCATTTTTGGTCTGCCCTGTGCAGGCACAGACCGAACCCAGAATCCATCGGGAGGCATGTTCTGGAAAGTGGAGGGCAAGAAGCAATGGGTGCAACACTGACAGTGTCTACTGCACTCCAAAATTCTACTGAAAGCTTTCAAAATATATGATTTAATCATTTATTATTTCTGGGCTTCCCTGGTAGCTCAGCTGTTAAAGAAACTGCCTGCAATGCAGGAGATCCTGGTTCGATCCCTGGATTGGGAAGATCCCCTGGAGAAGGGAATGACTACCCACTCCAGTATTCTTGCCTGGAAAATTCCATGGACATAGGACCCTGGCAGGCTACAGTCTATGGGGTCACAAAGAGTCTGACACAACTAAGCGACTTTCACTTTCTCTTGAATAATACACTTGAAAATGGTTAAGATGGCAAATTTTATGTTGTATTTCACCATGATTTAAAATAAAAATAGGAACTTCCATGGAAGTCCAGTGGTTAAGACATCGCACTTCCACTGAAGGGGGCAAGAGGTTGATCCCTGGTTAGAGAATTAAGATCCTGCCTGCATGCCAAGTGGTACAGCCAAAAAAATAGAAAACAAACAAAACAAAAATAAATAAAGTAACAGAAATAAAAAAGCAATGACATTTTGTGAACTGGAAGAGGGGACAGGGAAACATTAAAAAGTCAAAACATTTCTTACCTTTTATTC
Source organism: Cervus canadensis (assembly GCF_019320065.1). Classification (NCBI taxonomy): domain Eukaryota; kingdom Metazoa; phylum Chordata; class Mammalia; order Artiodactyla; family Cervidae; genus Cervus; species Cervus canadensis. The sequence continues at coordinate 49,139,916 of NC_057408.1, forward strand.
TGTAATTCTGCCTTAATATTGATAGAAAAAAATATTAAATGAGCCATGAAATGCTCTCTGTGCGAGTTCTGGGCCAACATTTAGGTCTCAGTAGAAGCAGTAATGGGTTTCATTGGCAGCTCAGAAAGTAAAGAATATTCCTGCAATGCTAGAGACCTGGGTTCAATCCCTGGGTTGGGAAGACCCTCTGGAGATGGGAATGGCTACCCACTGCAGTATTCTGGCCTGGAGAATTCCATGGACAGAGGAGCCTGGCAGGCTACAGTCCATGGGGTCACAAAGAGTTGGACACATCTGAGTGACTAACACATACCCAGCAGCAGTAATAAAGCTCACAGAGCACAGAGCCCTTCTGAGTGGAGACTATTTCTTATGCTGGTTTTATGCTCCTGCAGCTCCTATGACTTACACACAATCAGAGGTGAATAAAGGTCACACAGGCTACTTTGCTTTTTTTTTCTTCTTTCTAACAGAAGAGGAAAAACTCATAGAGGAACAATGTCAAACACATTTGGTTAGAAATCTCTTATTAAAATAAAAGACTAAAGCAAACATCTTTTTTGCTATAATGATCCAGTAACATAAAAGGACACAAAATTAAAAGCACACAATGGCTTATTGGTGCCCCTAAGCCAGGGGTAGCGATGTGTACTGAATTATTAAATGAGCAATTATGATAACCTACGATATTGAAGACCGCTGTGTCAGTGAAGCCGGGTTTATTGTTTTCAAGGGAGCTGCCCATGAGGGTTGCCCTTATCCACCCCTTCACTGGCACAAATGAATCTGATCACACAGAAGAGCTTGTCCACAAGTGACATATTTAATACCAGAACAGCATCTATTTATTCCCAAAATTGTGTTAAAAAAAAATTAAAATGAAACAAACACTCTTGCATTTCCATCCCACCAGGGAATAGAGTTTTAATGAACCCACAAGCAACTAGGTGACACCTTTATCAGCCCTCATAAACCTTGATTGAACACACAGCGATAAGGCCTGTTTAAACTGTGCTCCTCCTGATAACAGGCCTGGAGTCCGCAACGGCCTTAGCAACCAGCCAGGAAAGAGGCCTCCCCCAAAACCAGAGCTCAGCCCTCTGGGCAAGGCAAGGAGCAAAAAGCCAGGGCTCCAGGCAGCTGATTGCTTTGGGGGTGAGGATAGAAGGGAGGGAGGTGTGTTAGGGCCCTTTCCCCCGGATTTCTCACAAGGGAACTTTCTCCCGAATCAGCTCTGGCCCCTAGGGCTGAAGAAGATGCTGGAGGGAAAAGGGTGCTTTAAACCCTGGTGACCTTTAGCATCTGCAAACACAGAGAACTCCAAAGGGCTGGTTTTAAAGGATTTGGGAAAAGCCAGCTCTGGTTTTCTTTCTACCAGCATCATAAATGCATGAAAGGTACAGACATCCAAAAAGGACCATAGAGCCCTGGGGTTTTGCTAAAAAGCTTCAGTCTGATTCCTACAGCCCTTCGCTTTAATGCTCCTACACACCCAATCACTACTGGCTTCTTCAGCCCACCCCTTTGCCTGCCCCCTCCAGAGAGCACAGTGACCCCCCACAGGCTGCCGCAGTCAGTGCCTTGATGTATAGTATATATGTATAGTATAAAGAATTCGCCTACCAATGCAGGGGATGAAAGAGACACAGGTTCAATCCCTGGGTCGGGAAGATCCCCTGGAGGAGGAAATGGCAACCCATTCCAGTATTTTCACCTGGGAAATCCCATGGACAGAGGAACCTGGCAGGCTACAGTCCACTCTGTGTGTGTGCTATGCTCAGTCAGGTCCGACTCTTTGCAACCCCATGGATCCACGTGTCTTACATCTCCTGCATTGACAGGCAGGTTCTTTACCATCAGCACCACCTGGGAAGCCCAAAAATCACCAAGAGGGCAAAGTATACAGTAGGTCATTTCCTCTATCACTAAGATACAAGTTTTCACAACAGCCTCCAAGACATGGGTGACTAAAGTTTCTCCTCTTCTCCTCTCGCCCCTCCCCTCATGTTGGACAAGCCTCCAATGGGGGCAAAGTCAAACCCCTAAGATGCCCTCCTGTAGGTCAGGAACCTAGAGCTTTGGCAGAACAAGGGTGGAAGGAAGTTTTTCAGCTGGGAAATTCCACTCTTCTGTGGAAAACACCTGGCCTCAGTGACATTCAGGGATTTGTATCTTCAGATGAGTTTGCAGAAGAACTCAAGCTCTTTTGACCCAGGAGGTAAATAGGAAGCAAGGTCATCTCTAGGGAAACTGGGTTTTAAGATAACAGCCTGTCTTTGGAGCTGTACCGAGCACATGCTCCATGCCAGCAATTTCCCTTGAACATTGGCATGGAATTTTATATTTGGAAAGTGGTTTTTCATCATTTTGCCAGAAGTCTACATTCCCAGAACAACACTATGGTTAATACTACTTGTGAGTTTGTTCTGTTTTGTTTTTACACAGAAAAGATTTTATGCACACACAGGGAGAAAAAGCGAGTGAAGTGACAAAACTAACAAATACTAAGACAAGGATTCTGGTCTTATAGGTGATAAACTTATACACATCAGTACACTGTGGATATTTTCCAAACCCAAAACTATCCATGAGATGTGAGGGCCACAGATGTGCTATTAAAAAAAAATTCATTTATTTTATTTTTGGCTGCATCAGGTCTTATTTGCAAAGCTTCAGCTCAGTTCAGTTCAGTCGCTCAGTCGTGTCCGACTCTTTGCGGCCCCATGAATCACAGAACGGACTGTGAAGAAAGCTGAGCGCCGAAAAATTGATGCTTTTGAATTGTGGTGTTGGAGAAGACTCTTGAGAGTCCCTTGGATTGCAAGGAGATCCAACCAGTCCATCCTAAAGGAGATCAGTCCTGGGTGTTCATTGGAAGGACTGATGCTGAAGCTGAAACTCCAATACTTTGGCCACCTCATGCAAAGAGCTGACTCATTGGAAAAGACCCTGATGTTGGGAGGGATTGGGGGCAGGAGGAGAAGGGGATGACAGAGGATGAGATGGCTGGATGGCATCACCGACTCAATGGACATGAGTTTGAATAAACTCTGGGAGTTGGTGATGGACAGGGAGGCCTGGCGTGCTGTAACTTTTTCACTCTCCTCTTTCACTTTCATCAAGAGGCTTTTTAGTTCCTCTTCACTTTCTGCCATAAGGGTGGTGTCATCTGCATATCTGAGGTTATTGATATTTCTCCCGGCAGTCTTGATTCCCGTTTGTGCCCACGTTTCTCATGATGTACTCTGCATATAAGTTAAATAAGCAGGGTGACAATATACAGCCTTGATGTACTCCTTTTCCTATTTGGAACCAGTCTGTTGTTCCATGTCCAGTTCTAACTGTTGCTTCCTGACCTGCATACAGGTTTCTCAAGAGGCAGGTCAGGTGGTCTGGTATTCCCATCTCTTTCAGAATTTTCCAGTTTATTGTGATCCACACAAAGGCTCTGGCATAGTCAATAAAGCAGAAATAGATGTTTTTCTGGAACTCTCTCGTTTTTTGGATGATCCAGCAGGTGTTGGCAATTTGATCTCTGGCTCCTCTGCCTTTTCTAAAACCAGCTTGAACATCTGGAAGTTGACGGTTCACGTATTGCTGAAGCCTGGCTTGGAGAATTTTGAGCATTACTTTACTGGCGTGTGAGATGAGTGCAGCTGTGCGGTAGTTTGAGCATTTTGGGGGATTGCAAAGCTTAGGCTTCTCTATAATTGAGGTGCCTGGGTTTAGTTGCCCCGGAACACGTGGGATCTTATTTCCCTGACCAGGGGTCAAAGCTGCATCCCCTGCATTGGAAGGTAGATTCTTAACCACTGGACCACCAGGGAAGGTCCCACCACGGATGACCTTCTGAGGAAGATGTGGCAGGATAACCCAAACTCCAGCTGCCTGGGTCAATCTCATGGAGTCATCAACACTACAGAGCAGACTTCCCTGGTGGTCAGTGGTTAAGAACCCACCTACCAATGCAGGGGACGTGGGTTAGATACTTCGTCCGGGAAGATAACACATACCTCAGGGCAACTAAGCCTGTGTACCACCACTCTGGGGCCCACTCTCTAGAGCCAGTGCCCAGCCACAAGGGAGGCCACTGCAATGAGAAGCCCGCTGGCAGCAAAAGAATTAAAAAAAAAAAAAAAATACAGGCGTTCTTGGGAAGCTAGATCCTGGGATTTACAGAGTAGAGACACAGGGGGCAGTCAGCACCCTCAGGTACAGAACCATCACAGCGTTCACACACAGAAAGGGAAAGGAGTTGACCTCCTGGGAGGACCAGTTAAGGAAATAGTGTCTGATGCGCCTCCTTGTACTCAGAGAGTCTGTGTCTTTTCACATCCTTTCTAGACTTACGGTGCTGATATCATTTACCATCCAAACGGGGCATTTGAAATGAGGACCCTATTAGTAATTATTAGTAATTACAGCAGGCATCAAGTAGGACCGGCCCAGGCCAACAGGACATCTGGTCACCCTATCAACACACCTGAAGGATCCTGGGACCCCAGTTCCCAGCCTATAGAAGTCATACCTCGCACAACTCAACCCAGATTACTTTTCCAGATTGTCCTCTTCTCGATGAAAATTTAATATGTCCAGGTCTGGACTACTCTATACATTTTTATTCACCCCTCCCAGGTGGTACTTGTGGTAAAGAACCTGCCTGCCAATGCAGGTAGAGCTAAGAGACACGGGTTGGATCCCTGGGTCAAGAAGATCCCCTTGAGGAGGGCATGGCTCCAGTGTTCTTGCCTAGAAACTCACTCCGGTATTCTTGCCTGGAAAATCCCATGAACAAAGGAGCCTGGAGGGCTATGGTCCATAGGTTTGCAAAGAGTCGGACATGACTGAAGTGACTTAGCACTCACACACGCCTCCAGCAAATATTTATTCATCCCCTGCTATAGACACTGTGGTATCTGCTGGTCTCCTCAAGGCTCTTGTAGTATAATGATGTGTAGACTGGGATTATAACCCTGCCTTCACCTTAAATACAGCACCAGCTTCTCTGAGCCTCAAGTTTCTTAATCTGTCAAATGGGGATAATAAAGTAACTACCATATAGGGTTATGGTGAGGATGAATGAGTCAGTATGTTACATGCCTGGCACAGAGGAAGTGCTATGTGTTACTACAATCCACAAAAGCCACGTGTTTCTGACATAACCATTTCGTTTATAGTGATTTTTCTCACTATAGATGTAGCTCAGTCCACAACATGCTCACCTCATTCATTCAGCTCACTTCGTAAGACCCTGGATGTGAGACCCTGGGGAAGACACAAGAAAGCAAGAAGCACAGAAACCTCTGCCTCTTGGGAATTTCACAGTAAATGGAGGATGGAAGGCATTCATGGATGGAAATGAAAAAACCATACAAGTATTACAAAATCAGTGCTTCCTAACTCTGACCACATATCTGGACCATATGAAAAGCTTTTGGAAAAAAGCAGGGGCCGGAGACTTCCCCGGTGGTCCAGTGGTTGAGACTCTGTGCTCCCAATGCAGGGAGCCTGAGTTTGATCCCTGGTCAGGGAACTAAATCCCTGCCAGAACTAAAGGTTCCACATGCCACAACTAACACCCAGTGCAACCAAATAATTAATTAAGTAAAATAAAAAAAAGAAATCCACTTTTCAATGCAGGGCACACAGATTTGATCCCTGGTGGGGGACCCAAGATCCCACAGGCCATGGGGCAATTAGGCCGGCTCCACAACTAGAGAGTCTATGCGCTGCAACGAAAGATCCCACATGACAAAACTAAGACCCAACATAATCAAATAATAAATAAATTAAAAAAAAATTTAAACAGCAGGGACCTTACCACTTACCAACTAAATGAAACTTTCTAGGAGGAAGGCAACACAGAATATTGATAAAAGAAGTTATCTCACCTGTCAGTGAATGGTACATGAATAAGCTGTGAAGCTTTTGTGATATCCAGTAACAGAGCAGCAGTGAAGCTCTTTTGAGCTTTTGTTATTTCCTGAGTATTGTATCAGGAGCTCCATGAGTTTCGGTTTGGTCCAAGACAGCTTCACTGTGAAGGATGGTAGGATTCAGAGAGAGAATGAAACCGGGCTTTCCATGATGCAAAGGACAGAATTTCAGTACTGGAGACGGAGTGTGCATTTTCAGATCAAGGACAAGTAAAACAATGAAGAAATTTAAAAGTAAAGCAAATTGTTTTTGTTTTATGTGTAGTGTACAAGTCTATCCTGTGTCGCTTGCATCTCCTGCATCAGCAGGCAGATTCTTTACCACTGTGCCACCTGGGAAGCTCTACTGAAAGGGATATTCACCCAAAAAAGAGACCATTTATATCTTGAACTGAAAAATGCATGGCTTCAAGGCATAAACAAGCAGGCCCACCTACGTTCTCACTTCACGGGGCTTTGTGTAACTGACTATATTCAAAACACAAGCTTCAGTGAAACTTTATGGAAAATAAAACAAGAGTGGATCTGAGTTCATTCCTTCCACTGTGCCTTTTCTTCATCCTGACCTCTGCTGTGTTCCATACAAAACCAGCATGGAGTTCTCAGGGATCAGCCTGGAAGCAGCACTTTGGAGTCTTCAATTTGACTTCGGGATAAACAAGAATAAAAGAACAACAATCAGAGACAGAGACAGAGAGATAATTAGATTTTCAGTTATAAAATAAAATCAAAACATGACTCCATGCAATGCAGACTCCCTTTCTCTCAGAGAGAACTGAACTGGGGTGTTACTTAGAAATGGAATGACTGCAGAAAAGCCAAGATTACACAGGTAGGAAATAAATTCATCCTGTTACTCCAGAGGATTTTAAAATAAAATTTCTTCATTGAGCTTTATTGCAGGGAATTTCAAATCTCCCTCCCCCTCCTCCACACACACAAGGCTGGATTAGACAGGTAGGCATTTCTCATTTTGTTGGATAGTTATTTTCCAGCCTCCTTCAATTATAAAACCCTCCAATAAGGCAAGGGGTGGAGAGAAAGAGACCAGCTTACATCCCTGTGAGATACTCTATCAGTTGAGGATTTGCATTCCTTTGGCCATTTTCTCCTGCAGCCTACATTTTTTTCCTACCATCTCACTTTGATTACAGTAACCCACTGGCAGTCCAATCCTTTGTTGATTTCACAAAGTTTGTGCTGATTCATAATTACCCTAAAGCCTCTATTAATAATGTCACCTCATAGATGACAACATCACTACATGGTCCTTCATCAAGCTGACAAATAAAGTATCCTCATCATCACCATTGTACCTGTGGGAAGACCGAGGATCAAAGAGGTTATGTGGATGGCTGAGGACCACTGATCAATTTGGCCCAAAGTTTTGATTTCAAATCCTACTTCTTTCTACTCAAGTATTTTTTCTTGCCTGTTTGGAGGAGCATTTCATTCACTCACTTTGGTGAGCAGGACAGAAAAAGAAGCCACATTTCAGGCAGTGCATTTTGTTACCATTGTTGGCTTCCACTAGCATCTCTGAAACCAGTACTAACAACATAAGGCATCTGAAAACTTTATCTCTGCTCGCATGCATCCATTCTTTCCCCAGCTAACATGGAGGATTGTGTCAGCTCTGCCTGCTAATCTCTAATAACCAAGCTTCCCCCAACTCTGGGGAGCAGGGCGGGGGTGGACCCTGTGGAGGTGATCCCTCGCCTCTCCCCACATAATGATGAATTGTCCCAGAGGTGCAATGGACCAATTTCAGGAGCCAAAAGAACAAAAACCCAGGGAATTTAGTAATCCTGCAACAACAACAAAAAAAGCAAACTCCAAGTATTATCAAGGGTCAGGCCCAAGCGTGGAGACACTCCAGACTCTTTCTGTGTGTTGGAATTCCCACTGAGACCTTCAGCCGTCCTCGCTGGGTTTTCAGTCTGTAATGCCTTACAGATTTCAGGCCTGGCCTCTGACAGCTCTGACATATCTGAACTGAGGCTAACCTCAGCTAGTTACTTGAAAGCCTGATAAGTTATACTGTACCTGTCAAAGCCTCTCTCCACCAAGATTCTCTCTCCTTCTCCAGAGGAGCAACCAAAAAAAAAGAAGAAAATGTATCCTCTTCATTGGACTGGCATAACCTCCTCTGTATATTACCACTGCTGGGAAAGATTGAGGGCAGGAGGAGAAGGGGGCAACAGAGGATGAGATGGCTGGATGGTATCACCGACTCAGTGGACATGAATTTGAGCAAACCTCGGGAGATACTAAAGGACGAGAAAGCCTGGTGAGCTACAGGCCATGGGGTTGCAAACAGTCAGACATGACTTATCAACTGAACAACAATAGTATCATCATTACTGTTCTATTACTGCAAACTCTAATTCATAAAAGAAAACATAGATCACTTAGTTGGCAGGGGGAAACATAACAACTTGATTTCTTTCAACTTTATAAGACATTGTTGGCTACTCTTGGAACATAAATTCCAGATTTGAGCTGGGCAGGAGACAGAGGAAGCAAAGTCCACATTGACAAGAAATGAGCCATGTCAATTTGCCCCTAAAATATTCAACAGGTTCTCTCTAATATTCCCCACAGTGGAAGTCGTTTCCGCATTTGGCACTGTGTCCACACAACATGTAACCGCAAATGCTTACCCACGACCCTAACACCACCCTTGGGGTCGTGACATTGGGGCCCCTGAGTCAGTCTCCAGTGAGGAACCCAGAGGAAAACACAGGGAATCTTTCTGTGAAGGCCCTAGAAGAAGAACCCGATTCTTCATGTCTCTGTCCCCAGTCCTGACTAGTAAAGAGGTTTCACTTTAGATTATGGAACATTTAGGAAAGTGAAGACTTACCCAGATCCCATCAGAGTTTACAACACTAAGGACTTTTGGAAAGGGCTTTCCTGGTAAAGGGAAGACAGTAAAGAATCCGCCTGCAATACAGGAGACCTGGGGTCGATCCCTGTGTCGGGAAGATCCGCTGGAGAAGGGAATGGCAACCCGCTCCAGTATTCTTGCCTGGAGAATTCCACGGACAGAGGAGCCTGGCTGGTTACAGTCCATGGGGTTGCAAAGAGTCGGACATGACTGAGTGACTAACACACACAAAAGACTTTTGGAAAAGCAACATATCACAAAGAACCTGAAAGCAAAAACAATTCCTAGCCTTTGCTAACTCTTTACTGTCATAAGACCTTGCAAAGATACTTTTCATCTTTTGTTTTAGTTCTTTACCTGTTTAAAAAGAGAGCAGGTGGCAACTTTGTCTCAAGGGTACTGAAACAGCAAGTAATTTTAAAGCACTGTCATAATACAAGGACCACATGAATGTCAATTCACAAAGGATACTGCAAATTTCAGTTCTCAGCAAATAAAATTACCCCAGTGAGACAAATACAGCTTCAAAAAGAAACCTGTCGAGAGGGCTTTCAGGCTGGGTCAGCACAAAAATACTGATGTACTACAGATATGGGGCTGCAGGACCCATCTCTGCCCTCTAGAAGCTTTGACTCAAGATACCTCACTTTAGGGGACTTCCCTGGTCATCAGGGGTTAGGACTTCAAGCTTCTATTGCAGCAGGCATGGGTCTGATCCCTGGTCAGGGAACTAAGAAGCCAGTGCAACCAAAAAGAAGAAAAAAAAAGACACCTCACTTTCATAATGCTATTTTATACTCTCATTTATACTCTCATTTAAAAAATTTAAGTAAAGAACTTTTTTAAAAAACACCCCACTCCTGGGACTTCCCTGACGGTCCAGTGGTTAAAACTCTGCACTTTCACAGCCAGGGTCAAAGGTTCGATCCTTTGCCAGGAACTAAGATCGCATGTGCCCATGGCACAGCCAAAATTAAAAAACACCCCACTCCCATACCTATTTTCTACTGGTCCCTTCCATCTTCCCAAATGTAACTCCTCTTAGCTATTTGCTGGGCTGTGTTCAGAGCATTTGCTTGCCTATGTGTATATTGTAACAGACTTTTAAATATACAGTTTCTTATTCAAGGATTAAGTATTTGACCTGAGGGACTTAAATATTAATGTGAACCTCTAGATTAAAACTTAATCTCTGTAGATTGATTGCGCCCTTTACACAATAGAAGCTAACTCCAGGGTAATTGTACAAGAAATCAGTATCGTAGTTAAATTTCAATTATCTGGGGACTTGATTTCCAGTCTGGGAACTCCTGAGTCCTCTCTGATGTTCCAGCTCCACCTGGGTAGCACGTTTGGGCTAGGTTATCTCTCCTCAGTGCCTAACCCAGAAAGTAAAATGGTTATAATGTAAAGACTCCGAGACTCGAGGCTGGAAGCGAGTGGATACATGTATACATATGGCTGAGTCCCTTCACTGTTCATCTGAAACTGTAAGACTGTTAATCACTACGAGAAGTGAAAGTGTCAGCTGCTCAGCTGTATCCGACTCTTTGTGACCCCATGGACTGTAGCCCGCAAGTTTCCTCTGGAATTCTCCAGGCAAGAATACTGAAGCGGGTAGCCATTCCCTTCTCCAGCAGATCTTCCTGACCCAGGGATCGAACTTGGGTCTCCTGCATTGCAGGCAGATTCTTTACCATCTTAACCACCAGGGAAGCCACATGAATGGCTATACCCCAATACAAAAAAAAAAAAAAAGAAAGAAAAGACTCTGAGTATAATTGTCATTACTTGTTACACTTTTCATTAGTGCATTCAAAAAAAAAAACAACCCAAAGAATTTGGAAATTAATTTTTCTCCAATTGCCTAAAATAAGGTTTGAGTTTATCAGCAGGCTCTGCTTACTCATGGCCCCACAGCACCCTTCCCCTCTGCCCGCAACCACGGACAATCAAGGTTTGGCTCTGGTTGAGATTTATAGGAGAACAGACCTAGAGTTCCCTCTCTACCCGGGCCTGCTCATGTCCAGTTGGCTGATGTTCAGGGCAAGGTTCCAGGCCTATATTTTGGGGAAGGATCATCCAGAGAGATAGAGGCGGATGTGATTTGGCGGCCGTGTGAGATCTGGCATGTGATTTTACGTGCTGTGGTGTTGTGTTTCTTAAATTCAGTACATGCACTTAGAAGGCTGTTCATCACCATCATGGAATATCCAGGCAGCATCCACTTGGCACTGGAGGCAGTCGGAATGTCTTTTTAAAACAACATTTTAGTGAGGGGCCCGGGAAATGCGCGATGGCGTGGCACCGCATGGTACTAACCTGTTATGCTGATGCTGGCGTTTCATGGGAAATTACGATATTTTCCTGTTTCTGACAATCAGCAAGAATTCTGGAAGGACATAGGCTACATTTTATAATTGTTTTCATTTATTCAGTGAAAGCAATGGCAAGCACATATTTTGAAATAAAACATTTCTAGAGTTAATAAAAATGAACTTTTATTAGAACTTTGTCTTCACTCTGCTTTTCTTGCTTTCTTATATAACTCACAAATAAGGAAGAACTTTTTTTTTTTTTTTTTGAATGGAGGAGAAGGATAGAGTTGCTCTATTACTTTGCCAGGCAAAGGGGGAACACAGTAGGCTAGTCCCTCAAGTACTGTGCCCCCAGAAGAATGCTTTTGTAAACGGATCTTCAGAACAAAGTTGTCTTGCCCATTGCCTACAATTCTCTCCAGAAATATTTTCCACCCTGGGTTGGGATTTCAGATTTGTGATGATAGATTCCACCCCCAGGTTTTTGGACGACCTACTCTATACCATACGGTAAAATCCCAGCACTTCATTTCACTGAGTATACTATTATTCTGCTGTCATCAGAACAGATACCCATGTATCACTCAAGGGAATAATGGGATCCCAAATATTTTTTAAAGGATCCAAGTAAAATACCTGAGGTCAGCTTTGCAGGAAGAAATTAGCAAAGGAAATGAGCGGTGGCCCCTTGTTCCTTAAAATCATCGCGTTAGCTAGCAGAGTTCAGGACATATTGATGAAGTGTATGGTTCATCTTCTGATTTGGGAAAAGGAGTTTGGCTAAGAGAAGCAATGTTGTCCCATCAGGAGACCGTCTTCCTGACGACTGAATGTCCTCCTGGGTCCAAAGAAGGGGGCCGGCCGATGACCCCAAAGTTCCCTTTGGAGCAGAAATTCTCTGCCTGCCAGCAGGGCTTTCCCTATTTGGCCCCTTTCCCAGCAATCAAGTTATTAGAAGATTAGGAGGGGAGAAGGGTGAGTGAAATGACAGGTCAGCATATTTCTGAAGGGCCCATTTACTTTACCCTGTGTCCTCGTGCAGAGCCCAGCCGAGTTCAGAGGAGTTGCTTCGGGAAAACAAGACACAAGTTTGACATCACAATGTCATGTTTTCAAAAAAAAAAAAAAAAGAATGACAAGTTCCTCCAGGTATGGGTTTATCACAGTTTAACCAACTAGTAACTCTATCTCCCTTCTTTCTTATCAATACCTATGCTACTAAGAAAACAATTTATTTGACTAAAACTCATAAATAATAATAGATCTCTCTTACACTGCTGTGCAAATGAAACAAGAAAATAATAGATACTAAACCCTTAACACCGTGGTTGGCAGTAGTAAACCATACGTAATTGTTAGCTATTGTTGCACTGGTGAAAACTCACTTTTGATAATCCCCTTTAATTTATGAAGCAATTTCATGTTATGGTATTCACTCCAATCTTTTAGCACATATTTAAGGAATGCCTACCGTGATGTGCCAGGCTCTGCTCTGAGAATACAGTTGTGTCCAGGATTGGCAGAGGCCATACCCTCCCAGAATGTATTGTTCTGGTTGCAGGAGAAAAACAGTAAACAAGAAAATAGGGTATGGGAGGGGATTTGCCCTCCCAGAAATGTGCCCTGAATCACAGCTGCTGACTGGTTTACTAGAGAAGGACAGTTGCCTCTGCTCTGAGCTGAGGAGTATGCAAGAGCCCATCAGCAAAGATGGGGGAAATACCATTAGAATTTCTGCAAGAGATAACACCACCTTCTCCACCCAGAGTCTCCAGTCTCCTTGGAGGAAACTGCCAAAAGGTTTGGTCCTCAGAGGGGAGACAGAACTGCATCAATCAAATGAGTATTTATTCAGTGCTGACATGCACAGAGAACTGGGATAGGCCCGTGAGAAACCCTCGTCCCTGTCACCAATTTGTTTATAATCTGGCTCAACCGAGATGGACTCACATAAAATGCTTTGTAAGCAGTACACGAAGGTTTACCCGAAGGCCATCCTGGAATGGATCCTTAACAAATAGTTGCTGCGGGAATTGCTTGTTAAAAGTTGTAGGAGGGCAGACAGAGGAGAGATTCAGGGCCTGGGAGTTCCCGGGAAGCTCCAGGGCTCTGGTTCAGGATGTGAGAAGTGTGCGGGGTGGACGTTTCAGGCCAAGGAGAAGCGCGTGAGCAGAGCTTTCACAGTGCGGCTCCTAGGAGAGTGGACCACACAAGATGGCGGCGCAGACTTACGTCTCCACCAGCGTGCTCACTTCCGCCATGCTTAGTGCGCGGGAGTCTCCCCTGACCTTTCTTCCTGATGTAATGACCCACAGCCTCCCCAAAATTACATTTCATTCCAATCAGAGTCTGCCAAGAGAATGGAAAGCACTTCAGGCATTCCAGAGGAAGATTTAATACAGGGAACCAGTTACAACTTTGTTGGGAGGGATGCAGGAGCAAGTCAGCTAGGGGCTGTCACCAAAGGTAAACATGTATAGAAAACGACCAAGTCCTTTGGGCTGCAGGACCGATGAGGGAGGGTGGTGCTCCCATTGCCTCTGGAACGCCTGGGGTCCAGGGTGGGGGTTGGTTTAGTCGTTAAGTCCTGTCTGCAACTCTTTTGTGATCCCATGGATTGTAGCCCGCCAGGCGCCTCAGTCCATGGGATTCTCCAGGCAAGAATACTGGAGTGGGTTGCCATTCCCTCCTCCAGGGGATCTTCCCAACCCAGGTCTCCCGCATTGCAGGGGAATCTTTACCAGCTGAGCCACAAGGGAAGTCCCTCTGTATATTTATGTTACTGCTAAGCCTTCCCAGTATGGTCATGGCTCCTAGGACCCTTCCCATCACTCTCCCTGCCTGGTATGATTGGAAAAGCAGGGCTGAAAGGAGTATCTTAATATTCCTGGGGCACTTGGTACCTAAGATACACAGACTGTGGAGGAGAAAAAAAAGGGGGTTGAAATGAATGCAGCCCTAGGCTGGCCTGTGAAAAATTCTTCCACTCATCAGACATGTAAATGGTAAACCAAAGATTTGGTTCTCATTAACACCTAGTCAAAATAGCCTGCTCTCCTGTCAAGATACTGCAGGAGTGAAGGTCAGAGGTCCCTTCAATAACAGAACGATCCTCCTGGCCCAGTGCTAAGTCCCATAGTGGTTAATGGCAGCAACGGGTCTTCAGCTCACTAAGAGGATTTTACTGACCCCTTGTGGAAGAGAGAAGGTGGTGCACTCATTTGTTTAGTAGCTCAGTCGTGTCTGACTCTTCGCGACCCCGTGGAGGGCAGCAAGCTAGGCTTCCCTGTCTTTCACCATGGGTGCACCCAGAGAGATCCCAGTTTGGGGAACTTCTTTTTCTACCGTCCTTCAGGGGAAAAAATCAAGGGGCAGAAAGGTGAGGTATGTTACTAACTCTAACTGCCCAGGTTCTTTCCATTCATCTTGAAATTCTGTTATTTCTCATATCAACTTTTTTCCCCACACACACATCAGGGCTCTCATCAAAGGCGGGAGATGTGTGATGTCAACTTGTGATGCTTTTGGTTTAAAAAAAAAAAAAAAACCACAACGATGGAGGGAAGGGTAGGGGGCAGATAAGAAAAAGAAATCCAATTTTGGATCCTAGCACAGCTACTGACTAAATCAAAGACTGTGAGCAATATGTTTCATGTCTCTGAGTCCCACCATCCTCACAGGTAAAATGAAACTCAGTGAATTTGATGTGCATGGTAGGTGCTTAATGAGATTTAGGCTGCTATCATTAAACTTAACGATGTCATATTTATTCATCATCTTTATGTTCACTGAACAGTCACTTCACACTCCTGTATAGAACATCTTTTAAAAAGAGAAGGAAAAAAAAAATCTAGAAGTTTCTTTTCAATGAACAATTTCCTCAGTTGGGACCAGGTCTGACAGAGCCTCTGACAATACACACAGAAAGAAAACACCTCTTGTCCAGGAAGCCTGGTTTCCCTGGTGCGAGCAGAATTCCAGAGCAGGGGGCACAGAGAGACCAGCCGCCCCCCACCCCCTGCCTCCCCAGCAGGGCCAGGAGGACTGTCCTGGGCTCTGGTGTGTGTCTGCGTTTATCTTCCCATAGGAAATGCCTGAGGTCCCACTCAGAAGTAAATGCTCTTTGCTGAAACTGAAAGGAGACTCCCCTGGCAGTGGGAGGGTGTGGGGTGAGAGGGGGGGCACGGTGCAGGACATCAGCTGGCCTGCTCTTCCCCCGAAGAAGGCTCCAGGGGCTGGGCGATGACTCCTCACCCTGCCCTTCTTCCTGGGGGGAGGGGAGATGAGGCTGGAGGATAAGATGCTGGATTAAACCAGAGTCTGGGGAGCGGGAAACCAACCTGCCTGGCTTAGGATCACTTGGCCAGAGCCCCAGAATAACGCCCACCACTTTCCAGGCCACTCTGACCTCCCACTCACTGAGCCAGGCAGCCCAGAAGCAGACTCTGTAGGCCACCCTCTCTCAGCTCTGGAATGACAGGCAACTTCTACTTTTCCTTTTCCTGTTTCCCTCTGCAGAGCAATTTTTCTTTTTTTGATCTTTTTATCTTGTATTGGGGTATAGCCGATTAACAATGTTGTCATGGTTTCATGTGAATAGCAAAGAGACTCATCCATATGTCAACATGTATCCATTCTCTATGGAGCAACTCTTTAAAAAGTCATTCTATATAATAAGATATTAAGTCATTTTTACTAAAATGTGAGAGGTTGGGCAGAGACCACACGCAGAGTATGCATATTTGTGTTTTTAAAAACAAGAGGGAACCAATATATATGTGTATTTTGTAGTATTAAAATAAAAACAGTGGAGGGAAAATAAACCATAATATTATTTATAGGAGAATGGAGGATGGAAGGGATAGGAAAGGAAGCTAGACTTCATGGACTATATCTTGCTTTGTGGAATTGACTTTGAAAAAATGTACACATTTCACGTAACTTAAAATGAAATTTAAAAAATTAATGATGAAGGCAATTCCTAATATCTGAAAGTGAGTTGATAGCGTAATGATATAGAGAGAGCTACTCCGGGGTCTTCAAAACAGTCATTTCACTAAAACAGCCCCAGTGGGATTTACTATAGTGTTTAAAAAAAAAAAAAAAACCTGCAAAAATATTTTAACTGTTTTCAGAAATTATACTGTTGGTGATAACACTGTGGCTGTGCAATAAAGCAAATACATTTATTAACTGGTTGAAAAGAGAACTAGACATAAAATCAATAAGGCTAAATAAACAGCCAGTGGTCCTGAATTTGAGATCCAAGATTCTTCCGTTTCAACTCATAGCATTTCTCTTAAAAATGTTCCTACCTCTTTCCACTGAAAAGGCCAAGAAGCAATGACCAACCCCAAAGCACTGACACCTCTAGCGCCCAAATTATGGCCTCTAGATATCACTTATCACTAAACAGAGTCAGGAGTCCTTGGAGAAATGTTCTATTCCACGTCTGTGCAGAGAATATACAGGACGAGACTGGAAACTTTGTCATTTCAGAAAGCAAGAAGACTCCCAACGAGGAACACATTTGAGTCAATAGAACTCAGGAGTCAGTTTGAGTAACTTTCCACTGACCAGAGATGGGACAGTGTGAGCGCCAATGAGTACGGTATAACTGCAATATACTATTAATAAAGCATATACAGTGTTTAAATCCATGAAATTAAAATATTGTTTTAAAAAAAAAAGAACAGGTCATCTTTGGAAGATGCAAAGAAACAACTCACTAATCAGTTTGTTCTTCGGTCTCTCAGTTGTGTCCAACTCTGCTACCCTATGAGCTGCAGCATGCCAGGCTTCCCTGTCCTTCGTTATCTCCCAAGTTTACTCATGCAATCAATCAATTATACCAGAAATAATTAGTCCCTGCCTTTCTTTAAACAGGTCTTCTGAGTAAATATACTGTGTCAAGGCAAAGTCTGGCTGCACTATAACTTCAGGGGGAGAGCAGCCATCTGATGGCTGGGAATGGGAGGAGCTGAACAAATCCTGGTTACCGGGTTGGAGAGGCTAAGATGATACTTAGACTCTCAAGCCAAACCGTCCGTTTCCTGGAGAAGAGCCTCAGCGAATGGGATCTCTACACGATTACTTATGGAGATCACTAATATTCTTTTCTAAAATAGAAATACAATTCACATATTATAAAATTCACTTCAAATTATTAAAGTTCAGTAGTTTTTAGGTAACTGTGCAACTCAATCCAGAACATTTTCATCTCCCCTATAAGAAGCCCCATTACAGAAGTCAGTCCCCCTTCACCCCTCTCCCAAGTCACTGGCAGTCACCGAAGTCTATTGTCTGTATAGAATAATGTCTGTATTCTGGGCATTTCATTTAAATGGACTCATACAGTATGTGGCCTTTTGTGTCTTGGCAGTTTCTCAAAAGGCGAAACATTTATGCTTGTTTGCCATATGTAATATATTCCTTACTGAGCTTTCAGTTCAAATCTTTGCTCATTTTTTTAATTGGGTTGCTTTGTTATGCTCAAGTTCTAGGGGTCTTTTAACATTCTGTATACAAGCCCCTTTATGTGTTTTGCAGGTATTTTTTTCCAACCTGTGGCTTACTTTTCATTTTTTCAAAAATGTCTTTTGCAAAGCATACGTTTTTAATTTTAAGGAAGACCAATTTAACAATCGTTTCCTTCATGTGTCATGCTTTTAGTGTGGTATCTAAAAACTTATAACTAGGGAGTTCCCTACAGGTCTAATGGTTAGGACTGGGCACTTTCACTCCCATGGCCCAGGTTCAACTCCTGGTAGAGGAATTCCTGCAAGCATGCAGCAAAAAAATAAAACAAAAAGGGATGGAATGAAATGAAGTAGAATAAAATACATAACACACTAAACTCAAGGTCACCTGGATTTTCTCCTGTTACCTTCCAGAAGTTTTGTATTTGGCATTTCATATTTAGCCCTATGATGCATTTTAAGTTAATCTTTGAGAAAGGTGTAAGGTCTGAATCTAGGTGTTTTTTTTTCCATGCATATGCCCAATTGTTGCTGAGGTTTTGTTTTTTTTTTTTTTGGTTTGTTCTAGTTACTAAGTCGTGTCTGGCTCTTTTCGAGATATCCCAGGCAAGAATATTGGAGTGGATTGCCATTTCCTTCTCCAGGGGATCTTCCTAACCTAGGGATCAAACCTGCTGACTCCTGCAGTGGCAGGATTCTCTACTGCTGAGCCAGTTGTTTCTGTACCATTTCTTAAAAAGACTACCCTTTCTCCTTTTCACTGCCATTATCAAAGATCTGTTGACTATATTTGTGTGGGTCTATTGGTGGGCTCTCTGTTTAATCAATCCACTTGCCCAATCTTTTGCCAATATCACAGTCTTGATGACGTCTTAAAAAACTGACATACAGTTATCTACAATGTCTTATTTTAGCTTTATAGTAAGTCTTTAGGCAGATAGTTTGTCCTATGACTTTGTTCATTTTTAATATTTTTCTAGCTATTCTAAGTCTTTTGTCTTCCCATATAAACTATAGTATTGGTTTGGTGATGTCTATAAAATAACTCACTGGGATTCTGTTTGGGACTGCACTGAATCTATAGATGAGGTTGGGAAGAACTGACATCTTAACAATACTGATTCTATCTATAGTCATGGACTCTCTCTCCATTTACTTAGATTTTCAAAAATTTCTTTTATCAAGAGTTTTATAGTTTTCCTCACATAGATCTTTCACGTGTTTTGTTATATTTATACACAAGTTTTTTTTTTTTTTTTGGTGCTAATGTAAGTGGTGGGCTTCCCTGATAGCTCAGTGGTAAAGAAATGTAGGAGACGTGGGTTCAATCCCTGAGTTGGGAAGATCCCCTGGAGAAGGAAATGGCAACCCACTCCAGTATTCTTGCCTGGGAAATCCCATGGACAGAGGAGCCTGGTGGGCTACAGTCTATGGGGTCAAAAGAGTTGCACAGGACTTAGCAACTAAACAAATATAGATGATATTATTTTAAATTTCGAATCTCAACTTTTCATTGTTGGTATATAGAAAAGCAGTTAACTTTTGTACATTAAGTTCTTATCTTGCAACCTTGCTATAATTGCTTATTAATTCCAAGAGTTTTCCTGTCAATTCTTTAGAAACTTGCAAATAGACAATTATGTCATCTACAGACAGTTTTCTTTCTTTCCAATCTGCATAGTTTTTACTTCCTTTTCTTATTGCATTAGCTAGGACCTTAGGAGGGGACCTCTTTGCCTCCTTCTCAACCTTATGGGGAAAGAGCACCTAGTTTCTAAGTCTCAGAGTAATGTCAGCTGTAGGTTTTTTGTAGATGTTCTTTATCAAGTTGAGGATGTTCTTTTCTGTTCCTAGTTTACTCAAAGTTCTCATCAATTCATTTGCCCGTTCATTCTTTTGCCATGGGCAAAAAAAAAATGGATTTTTTTTTTTCTTTTTTTGGCCATGCGGCATGGCTTGTAGGATCTTAACCACTGGGCCACCAGGGAAGTCCCAAGGATCCTTAAAAGTGGAAAATTTCAGGAAGCAGAAGAGGCATTGATTGTCAGCATGATGCAAAGTGAGACTCAGCTGGCCATTGATGGTTTTGAAGACAAACAGGGGCCAAGGAAAGTGGGCTGCCTCCAGAAACTAGAAAGAGCAAGGACATGGAACTTCCC
Source organism: Cervus canadensis (assembly GCF_019320065.1). NCBI lineage: Eukaryota > Metazoa > Chordata > Mammalia > Artiodactyla > Cervidae > Cervus > Cervus canadensis. The sequence continues at coordinate 49,159,698 of NC_057408.1, forward strand.
TAAGAGCAACCAGAGAGCACTGACAACAGGTTGATTTGAGCCCAGGGAAACTCAAGTCAGACTTCTGACCTCCCAGACTCCTACTGTGTTAAGCCAAAACAGTCATGGTAATTTGCCACAGAGCAATAGGAAACTAACACAATACTCCTGCACTATTACATTCATACTAAGGGCATATAATCGTTGTGAACTTCAGTCTTTCTTCAGTGTGGTTTGGCCATGGTCAGCAGCCAAAGACACTCTGATTCAATTGTCTATTTTTGTATTAAATCAGGGTTAACTTCACCTATAAAGGCTTTCCCCAAACTGTACATCAATATTTCACTCAAGACATTACTTGTTGTTCTGTGGAAATAAAAGGAAGGTCAACAGTCTTAAATGTATGAGAAACAATATTTATACTGATTGAAAATCTGCCTTTCAAAGAGTTGCCATATCTAAGAGTGAGAACCTAACATGAAGGGGCATTTTGAGCATAAGTACATGGTATTTGATTATAACATCAGTGCAAAGGCGGCACTGCTCAGCAGCTACAGGGACATAGCATCAACTCTGGGACTGGTGGTCACTGTTCCAGGTCTTATCTTTTCATATAATGTTTATCATCTTTTTATCCTTAAGATAAAAATAAATCTCTCAACTAGTTTTGCTATAAGGAGAAAAAACTATTAGCCAGATGGTCATTCCTTAGCAATTAATTTATGGGAGAATCATTTTTGGTGTTCTACTTTAATCCATGCACTTGTTTTATCTTTTAAACTCCTATCACTGCCCTGCAATGTATCATTTAAAAGTTTTCATTATTAGTCAGTCTGGGAAATGCTACACTGTAAGACTAACAATTTTAATTTCTGTGAAGAACAAATACCTATCAATGATAAAAAGCAGAAATCAGATTTTCTAAAATGGGTTTATTTTAAAAACCTATACAGTTTCAATTTAATAAAAAAATATTGCCATGAAATGTCTAATTATACAGCAATAGAAATAAACCCCCAAATATAGTTAATTAGAGGTTATCCAAAAAAATTAATTCACAATTTTAAAGGTGAAATACATATGTTTTTCAAATAAACAATTTTAAAAGGTTTTTGTTTTAGATGGTTTTGCTCTTAAACATCTGAGTTATATACATACTTAATTTTTGAACTAAATTAGACAACCTCCCAGTAACTTCACAAATAAGTACTTCTATTAACTTGAAAAATAAAATAACCCACAAAACCCTTCTATTACTGATTTAGTCACAAAATGCTAACAAAGTCAAGTAAATCATTGTTTTAAAATGTGTACCTCTTCAAAATGAAATCTACATTGGAGTTGTGAAGTGTAATACACTTTTTATAGAAGAAGTTGAGTCTTTCATGACGAGTCGATTTATTTTCTTTCAAGTTTATCCTTTAGACTACTTTTACAATATCTCTTAATCCTGAGAATGTGAGGTGTTAAAATAAGAAAACCTTTGGCCCCATTGATAGAGAGGTACCTTAAATGTAAACAATTGCAATGAGAGCCTTCTAGACGTGGGCACCTTGTCTTGTATAGAGTTGGAGATGTATTTCCTTGTTTCTCAAAGACATGATAATTTCCTTCCCAATAAAAAGATTGATGTATTGAGATTTGTTTTCAAATTACATAAAGAAATCAAAATTCATGTATACATCTTTAAGGAATAGTTTCAAAAGATCAGCGAAAAGCATTATATAATGATATTATATCATATGCTTTATTAATGGTAAATGTTTGCATTTATTTTTAAAAGCTTAGCTCTCGCTAAGCATTTTTTAAGAGAAAGCTAATAAATGAGAATCATTTGCCATACAAAAACTATATTCACAAACAAGACTTTAATCAAATGAAAGCTAAAAAACACTGGAAAAAATACAAAGCAGAACACTGCTATGAGTCAATTAAACTGCCTTCTATCACTAAATGTAACGTATCTAGGATGACACAAGCGTACTGAACAGAACATTTTGTGAATTCAGTCTAAGTAAGACCAGCGTTAAAGAGTGATACTCAATTCATGATTTTCTTTAAAAAAAAGTTTTTTTAACCGAATCATTTAAACAAAAGGTCTTCTTTTCATTTGAGGGGAAGACAGTCTGTTTTCCAAATAGATTCTCCTTTTTTGCTAAAATAGCAAAAGGTATGAACTCTAGCTCCTCTTCCCAGGTGCTACTGATAACATGACTTGGCATAATGACTTAACATAGAAGTACTTTCCTGGTAACTGTGTCATGGCCATAAATAACCCATTAAAAAAAATGATCAAGTGCAAATCTAAAAAAACTTCCTTTAAAGAATTACCCAAACCCAGCACACAAGCAGTATCGCTATTACATGACTAAGAAATACAACTTATCAACGTGTGTATGATGATAAACGCACACCAAAGACCACCTTCTATAAAATTTTAGTAGTGTTGCCAAGTTAATAATTCTTTCAAGGCACTGAAGAATTATGTAGATGGATTTTCCAAAATATAACTAACAATTGCTTAAACTGTTAAAAAGCCCTGAGTCAGAACTTTCAATGACTTCCTGAAATTATTGATTTCAGACAAAATGGCACATTTGTTTATTCTATAGAAAATTACAAGACCATTTTGCTTTTTGGAGGGAAGAAGTCATGTTTATGAAACAAAACTAAATAGACTGCACAAGAAAAGTAATATATTCAGCAATATTATCTCTCTTACACATTTCATATTAATTGTAACTTGTAGTTACGGATTTAGGCACCAAATTGATGTGGCAAGTCACCTTTGCTTCCTCAACAAAATAAAAATCTCAATTTTAACCTCAGGTTTCCATCTCCTCCTTAGTCACAAATATGAATAAATGCTGGAAAATACTCTGACAGAAAAGGAGGTAGAAAATGCCAATGTAGCAACTTACAATTTTAATTCACCAGTTCTACTATCTAGTTCATATTTTTATACTCTAGTTTCACCACCAACCACTTACCAGCAAATTGAGGCTCAATCTAAAAAAATTTCCCCCTTGCTGTAGCAAAGCAATGTATACATGAGACAGCATTAAATAGCTTTTCCTCAATTTTAGTGTTTTAAAGAAGTACAACTGTTAATTAATACTGTTATAGTTTTACATATATGTAAAAGTTCCAAGGCTATACATGATTCATCAAGTAATATCAGTAAGCATTCCTATTATAATACTCAAGCAAATAAAATTAAGATGCCTTTTTGAGAGAAAAAAAATCTTGAAAACAGTTACAAGTAGACTTAAAGAAAACTGACATTTTCAACAACATGGCACACAAAATTTATGAAGCTCTAATACCTTCTCAATTTAGTATAAATTCAAAGCTAACCTAATTACAATGTTTAAAGTGTGTTTCTCCCCTCTGACTCAAAATGAAATAAACCCTTCTAATTAACAGATATTTAAAACCCCCTCAATTACGACTGATGATGACTGGGAGGGAGAAGAGAAATTCTGTCTTCCCCGAACTTGATTATTCACCATCACTGTAGGTCTTGCAAATACAAACTCTTAAGATATTCAGGTGTTTCTCCATTTATATTTAATCAAAATTCTATTCCACTGGAGGAGGGAGAAGAGGACTGCTGCTTAATGGGCATAGTTTCAACTCTTCTATATACATATATACTTCTATAGTTACCGCTTTGATAAAATCTACATGATCCCCATTTTTCTCTAAACTCAAAAACTGACTTTTCCTTTTTTTACTTGCTGCAATCCCTATCATCCCCTCTATCCAATTTCATCACCAATTCTCCAAGTTCATAAGTTTAAATAATTCTTAGTCCAAAAGGGTCCAAAATTCACAATAAACAAAAAACAGCACTGGACAACACATAACACTACAACACAAGACCGTCTATTTCTGCCACGTAAAAATGACCTAGCAAGCTTTGAAATTTGATTTGGACAAATCTTAAGCAGCATGCATTGCAATATGCTAAATGTTCTTACAGGCTAAAGCCATCAAAAACATAAATTTAAGAAAGTTATTTTCAACATTATCAATTAATTTTATGCCTCAGTAGCTAGATGGTCAATCTGCAATGTTTAAATTTACAAAAACCAAGCATAATTTGGCCAGCTAAACAAAAACACTTGTGTAATATAATATTCCAATACTAATACAACAAAATGATCTTCTCTTGAAAAACTTCCTTGCTCCCAACAAAATGAAATATGTTTATGGTATAAACAGTAAGAAGGTTAAATTATGGGAAAGAAAACTATTAGAATAGCACCATCTGGTTAAGTTGTATGTATGTTTTGGGTCACAAAGCTGACAATATTAGGATAAAAGAAAAATATGGTAGAGGTGAGAGGGTACAGAGAGGGAACCCTAATGACAGTTCTTCCAAAACATTAGGAAGAAATGTTATCAGTATCTTTAGATCCCTTCTTTTTGAAAAGAATACTTCAAATATGCAACGGCTGCATGATAAATTCTGTATGTGCTTAGAAGCTGACTATTTTTTCACTGTTGTGTTTCTTGCTCCTGAAGCCCAATAAATACATTTTTGAGTGAATGCATGTCAGTTTTGGTGGTTTCCCACCCCACCCCCCCCAACGATTCTTGGAAAAGCAAAAACTCCTTCGAGGCACAAGATAAAAAGATGATCATGACAAGGACACGTCCTAACGGGGAGCGCTGCTGAGACGTATGATAAGAGGTAGCAGTTTCATAGAATTAGAGGAAAGTCACTTAAATAATGAAGTTCTTAAACTTATTCTCTCTCACAAATCAAAAATAAATTTAAAATTATTTTTCAGGTGCTTAAAAACATGAATGAAAAAACATTTTCTTTTCACTAGACAAATTTCAAAGTGGTACAAATGGAGAAAATCCACAAGTGTACAACACTACAGTTACAGTGACTTTATGACTTTTATAATAGTTTACAGGTTATTATATTTTTAATATGGAGGAAATAAGCTAGTCTGGAAGTTGAAACTGCCTTTTAGGGATGTAAGCTTACGCACTGTAGCTCAGAAGATCTGTAACAAGAATTTAAGTGAAGTAAAGCTCCGGACTATACAATTCTCTGGTTGGTCAAGCTATGCACGAGTCAGCCAGGCGCTCCCTCCTTACAATTGACCTTGTGGAAAAGAGATGGGCAGCACGCGGTATGGAAGAGAAGAAAACCCCTGACTTACACTGTTTACAGATCTGAAAGAAAATAGTCTGTCTCTTTAAGCGAACATCACTGGACAGATGTGTTATCTTTTTATAACTTCAAAATATGGCTTCAACAACAGCCTCAGTAGCCTGTTATTAGGTAACTGAATAGAGTCAATATAAATTTTCAAATTTATAAAAATTTTTACTGTTCTAAATGGTAAGTCACTCCACTAAACACAGATATGGAATTACCAAGACTAGAAAGGCAGCAAAGTGCACCATTGCGCTCACCAGGACTTGCAGAGGCAGCAGCCATTAATGAGCCAGAAACATGATATTATGAGGGCTAGAGACCTTGTACTTTCAAATTTAATTGTTGCAGCAGGAGAACTGAAAGAAGAACCAGAGTCAAAGGGGAAAAAACCCACAAAAAAGATACTTATCCTTAGGAGTAAACTTATACACATATAGTAGATACTACTGTAAACAGCTGATATTTGTATAATCTAGCAGCAATGAACCCCAAAACACTTATGTGTATATTCATTCCAGATGTTGAAAGAGAAAAAAATAATTAGATGCTCCAGAGTAAAACAACACAAAAACACAGATAATCAGACATATTTCTGTAAATGTCCTAATCATTCTTTCTAAATTAAGTGTCTATCATCGGTTATTTACAAGGTCTTGGATATTGCCGACAGGTTAAATAATATCCCCATTGTTAGGTATGATGAGAGACTGTTTTCTTTATAGTCAGCTCTACTATCTGAAAGATAATGGAAGCGAGGCCTCTGAGGAAGATAGAAACAGTGACACTGGCAGAACTGAGGCAGAGGAGAAAGGACCATTGCCTTACTGAGGACAGTGCTTTTCCCTTCCTGGATTACTGCTACTCCACACATCGGAAAAGTTAAACTGAACCCCGGGGGCCCAAACAGGGTAATACCATTTCACTGGTCAGATCAAGCCTGAATAAGTAACCACAGGGGAAACTGTGGCCCATTTTTCAGAGTCATTTTTTTATAAGCTGGCTGAACAAAACAGTGTATAAATTAATGTAAGAAGGGCAATTATAACAGTTAATAGGCACCGGATGCCCCCACCTGCCCTGCCTTCACTTCCCCACTGTGATTGCTTATTTTTACTTTTCATGTCTCAGTCATTTTGAAACAAATGAAACAATTTTCCTCTGAATCCAGAAAATAAGCTAGATGCAAAGTCACTGTTCTCTCATTTTGTATTTCCATTCTCTGAGAACGTAGACAATCATTTGGATAACTTTATGTTACCTTATGAGGAGAATCCTCTCTTTAGTATTCCTTTAACCATGCAGAACCTGTACTATAATTTTATCATTTAACATATGAAACATAATGGTTTGATTTGCACCTTTCATATGATGTACCTCTCTGGGTACCTGTGTCAACTCACTGTAAAAATCATGATAAATTGAAAGACCGCTGACCATAAGGAAGTGTATCTTTTGAGGTCTAACAATGTTTATAAACTATGAGATAAAATGCAATGAAAACAAAAAATAAGAGGAGATCCTTAAAGGAGTTTCTCCCTTAGATGCAGAAGGCAAATTAAATATGAATTGCACGGATTTGATGTTTCAATTGAAAGGAAAACAAAAAACAAAATACACAGCTTCAAACACTGTTTTGTAGAGTTTTTTTGTTATAGTTGTTCTGGTATGTTTAGAGCCTAATTACACTCTAGTAAAGAAACTATGAAATTAAAAATTAATTCATTAGAACCTTCAACTAGCTTAAAAAGCTCACTAAGATCTCATGGCCAAAATATTTTAGCTAACAGAACACAGGGGGTTTCTTAGTTAATACAAAAGAATCCTCCGTTCGATAGCCTTTCGACAGATGGGACATTCACTCATCCGGTCTCCACATAGCTGGCACGTCCCATGGCCACAAAGGAAGATCATGTTCTTCAGACGATCCAAACACACAGGGCACATTGTCTGCAATGTGAGATAATAAACAAAGTAATAAATGCTGAGCTACTTTCTAGTTTGAAAGTGTAATCTGACAACTCTGTAACATCATTAATTTGGTTGTTGTTGTAGTCAAATAATCTTTGGCTGCTGGACATTTTTAAATTTTTGAATCTTTAAGATAGCATCCTTATAAAAATAGAAATACTGGCTGTACTGTCAGGTCAGTATAAAAGGCACTATATAAAATAAATAGTACATAAAATTAAAAATGCAAATGTCAAAATCTAATAGGAAAAGGATGAAAATAGCCCCTTCAGTCTGACCAGATTCTCCACCTCTAGGTACTAGGTTGTTCTTGTATGAAAATAACACAAAGTATTGCAGGAAGCAGTGGAGGATACTGCTAAGAACATACACACACACACCAAGCACTATGCTAGATGCGATCCAGGCCCAAGGCATATATCACTCTCATTTCAAAAGAGGAAACTGAGGTTTAGTGAGGCTAAAGGCATTAGCCTTAGTGAGGCTACAGATGAGCCAGAATGTGAGCTCGGGTGTATGTGGCCGCAGAGCTCTTGCTTTTAGAGATGAAGCTGCACTGCGCTGCCTTCAATACAGACCCTCTGGTTAAAAACAATTAACCTTAGCTATTGCTAAATGTAACTTCATCAACTTAGAAGAATTCAGGAGTATACTTCTATGAAATTTTCTAGAAAAAACCACACATACACTCACAAAACACATTTCACGTTTATAAAAACATAATATATCTTAATATTTCATTCTGAATTATACCTTTCCCAAATAACACAGAAATGAAATAATTAAATAAAAATGTACAGATTAATAAATCAGGCCTAAAATCTATAGGAAAATGTAATTACCAACTCTGACAATATCAGAAATCATCGTGAAGAAAACAATAGAAAAAAAGAACTACAGTATCACTTGCTGGCTCCATTCTTCCAAGGTAAATTTTCACATTTATCTTTGAAGTTTTGAGAAGAAAAGGGATAGAAAAATCAGTTTTTATTTTAAAAAGCCAAAGCAGCTTTTTAAAACTAAAATAGTTTCTTTTTCATTAAACTTCCCAGAGGTTTATGTAGTTAATTAATAACTCTTATTTCCAAAAGTAAACACATCTGTGCAATTGAGGGTAAGTTACTTTGGATTGATATAACCTTAATAGCATATAAAATAAATTTTTGTTTTTTAAAGAGACATTGGGGTAAGAGAGAGATTGGAGATTTAAAATTTAAGAAGAGACTTATTCAGATGCTTTCTCTTGGTAACCTTGAAGGGGTAAGAAACCTCAACATTCCCCCAAAAATGAGTTTTAACTATTTAAATACTTTAGTGATGAAATATGGCCATAAAGATTATTTAAAAAAGAAAAAACTTCAGATAGAAAAGACAAGAGTGGAACTCTTAACAACTGTATGGCAACACTGATGTGACTGCCAACTAAAGAATACCCATTGTGTTCAACCCTTTGAATTAAATCAGATTTAACTGCTGAGTCAAATGGTAAGATAAGAGGGAAAAAAGACTTTTTTTTTTTAACCAGAACCTATAAGTTTTAGGTAATTCTTCATTTTAATGCTGCTTTTATTAAATATTAAGCAGATATGAAAGAGCACTTCTGTTGGTACATATAATAAAGAAACAAATAACCACCACTCAGCTTAGGCATGAATATGCCCTTCCCACTCCTCACTGATAACCACTTTTCTGAATTTAACATTTATCTTTCCCTTGCCTTTTTTATGGAGGGCGTGTATGGGGGTGGTGTGTGTGTGTGTGTGTGGTGTGTGTGGTGTGTGTGTGTGTGTGTGTGTGGTGTGTGGTATATGTGTGGTGTGTGTGTGTGGTGTATGTGTGGTGAATGTGTGTGTGTGGTGTGTGTGTGTGTGTGTGTGTGTAGGGCGTGTATGGGGGTGGGGTGTGTGTGTGTGTGTGTGTGTTTGTGTGTGGTGTGTGTGTGTATGGGGGGGTGGTGTGTGTGTGCGTGTGGTGTGTATGTGTGTCCTTTTCTACTTTTCATTGAAGTACATCTATAGAGAAATGTGCACAGGTCATAATGTATAGTTTAATAAAAGCTCACAAACCAATCAAATGTAAGTAAACAACAGGTCATAAAACGGAACCATCACTACTCGTCAAACTGCCCCCATGTCCCAGCCAAAAACCACCACCATCCTTTGATTTTAAACACTATCTGTGTGATTATTTTTTCCAAGTTTTCATCCCCAAACAAAATCCTATTTAGTTTTATGCTGCTGCTGCTAAGTCACTTCAGTCATGTCTGACTGAGTCTACCAGGCTCCCCCATCCCTGGGATTCTCCAGGCAAGAGTACTGGAGTGGGTTGCCACTGCCTTCTCCAATGATGCCAAACTTTCCCAAAGTGTTTTTACTACTTAATATCCCCATCAGCACGGTGTGAGTTGCAGCTGCTATGTACTTTGCCTGAACACTAGATACTGACAGTTTCTAACACTTGCCTCCTCAATCTGACAGGCAGAAGTGTGATGGAGTGTTTTTTCATGTTGGGTGTGGTGCGTTTCCTATTTTGTCAAGTACTTGATGAAATCTTGTAATCAGATCTTGCTGATTGCAAATATTCAAATACTACAAGGGATACACTAACGTGAACCACGCTTGCTATAGACAACGCTAGTACTTTTTTAGAAAAAGAGGCACTGGTGGTCTTGGGAGTCGCTCTTCACCGTGGAGAAGCGCCATTACCTGTTCTTTGATGTCCTGTAGCTGCTGCTGCAGCTTTTGCACGTCCGCATTGACGTTGGTATTATCCTTGTCCTTCTGCAGCACCGGAATATTCCCACTGGCTAAAGCACACACAAAGAATCTTAATGTTATGACTGTTGTGAAGCAAAACTGATTTTTTTAATTTCAAAATTATTACTTTTATTTATTAAAAACATGATACTGTTATTCGAATGCTCTTAAAAAACTTTTTTCCCACGTGAACAACGGCTACAGCAGTGAATTCATGTTAAACTTCTTCATTTATAATCTTCAAAAAGGAATAGGTTTACACATTAATTTCTAATTATGTTTAACTCAGTGGGACAATAATCCACACTACGAAGAGACTTCCAGGTTTTCCAAGGCTCTCCTGTTGCTACTGATCTGAGATGAGGAACTCCGTGAAAAAAGGTCCATGATACCCACTAAATGGAGGGAAATTTACCACCTCACTTTTCCTCTTCTCCAGATACTTGGACTCATACTCTGGTTAATCTGTCCCCAGGATTTTTACCCTGCTCTATTGGTGATAAAAACAAAGTGGCTACGCTAATGTTATTCCTCATCCTACACAGAACAAAGAAATCAAAGAGACCAGTTTACGTCTTGTGCAGAGATGAAAACTATTTTTATACCGCTGTACTACAGGTGACCCTTGAACAACACAAGGGTTAACCAACAAATAACTTAGAGTGGCCCTCCAAATCCACGGTTTCTTCACATTACTGAACTCGACCAACCACACACGAACCATATAGTCCCACAGTATTTACTACTAAAAAATATCCACATTTTGGGAGTTCCCTGGTGGCCTGGTGGTTAGGATTCCAGGCTTTCAACTGCTGTGGCCTGGGTTCAATCCCTGGTTGGGGAACTGAGATTTCGCAAGCCACGTGATGTGGCCAAAAATAAGATTCACAGTGCAAATCTGTGATGTTCAAGGGTCAACTGTACAGAAACATTGAAGGTAAATAACTTACTTCTCATCTTTCCACTGTTCACTGGGTTACACTTCCGTTTATCTATAGTTACTCTGTCACAAATAAAGACTATTTCATAAAACAATTAAACACACTAGGTAAACCTATTACATAAAGGACTAAGGTTAATACATGTGTAAACTGAAAAAACAGTTTATAATACGATGTCCTCCTGCCCTGAGACACAATAAATTTCATCTTAAAAATAGCCAAAGTATCTTTAAGAACACAATACTTTTATAAAACACACAAGGATATTTCCTTAAAAGACTAATGCTTAAAGCTCCAAAATATTACAAGTTAGAAAAATACAATTTCAGGTTTCCTATAATATACCTGTTCCTTGTAGAGTCAAGTCATATACCTTCTGTTTTACAAGCAGACAGTACAATACACTATGAGAAGGCGTGTCTATGAAAGTCCCAACAAAGGAAGCAAACCCACTCACAGATCTCATCGGCGGCGTCCTCGGCGCTCTTCCCCCCACAGCACAGGATGAAGGGCACCCTTCGCTCAACCACCGCCCGACACTGCACACACTTCTTCATCAGACTGGCACAGTCTGCAAAGGGCAACACAGCACGTCTCACGGAAGAAAACATGAGTGGGGCCGCCTTGCTCCACTCATCTAACAGTGAGATAAACACTAAGTCACAGCGATACACGATTCTACCTTCTCAAGATGTCACCTACCGAAGAAAGCCTATTTTTCATTGGCAGCCTCTAAAGTAGAAAGCCCACCGTTATGAAAGTAACAGCATTTTCTAATGCACTGGAATAAACTGAGGGGAAGTTTCAAAAATTTTTAAAAATATGTAACATGAATATTTCAAGATCTCAAGGCTTAAGAATAAAGGAGGGAGAGACCTTTCATGAATTTAACTACTATAACAAGAATTATAAGGCTGCCAACCTTATTTTTAAAAACTACTTTCTTTTGTAAGTATTTTATCACTAGTCTCTTAAATTCCTAAAATATACTATACAATTCTCTTCCTCCTATCAAATTGATGCAATCTAACAAGGAAATTGCTTAGTGAATACTTTTTTAATGCTAGCAGTCAGGACAATTCATCATAATGGACTATCTTTCTAATACCTCTATATTAGAGGTAGAATGCTTTCCCATTCAAAGAAGAAATTCTCAGGCACAATTCTATGTTATGGACTATTAATGTTACACCTAAAGTTATTAATATAAAATAATACATAGTGCTTCAACACATTCTTTCCCATTAGCATTTATTATAAAAGTATACTCCATATCTTAGCCTATGGTACCAAGTATCTTTGTCAATTCAAAAACAGGAAAAATAACAAAAACTGTGGCAGGGTATCTTTATGATACAATAGTAAACCTTAAAGAAATAAAAAATCACCAGTGTGGACAAGGGGGTCATAGACTCTCAACCGTGCCGATGCTGGTGGACAGAGATGCTCTGTCAAGGTCGATCTTGTGCCAAGGCCTAAAAAGAGATGGGTCAGATGCTGGCCTAGGCAAGATGAACCAGGTAGGAGCTATTGCTAGCAGACAACTGGTTTGGGATTTGTCTTCAATCTGAGGACAGACTTTTTTCTCTTGAATTTATTTAACAGCCTGAGTATGTAATACGTAGTCACTATTATTTCAAATAGATAGCATCACCAAGTCAATGGGCAGGAATTTGAGCAAACTCCAGGAGACAGTGGAGGACAGAGGGGTGTGGCAGGCTACAGTCCATGGCGTCAAGAAGAGTCAGACACAACTTAGCAATTGAACAACAACAAATTATTTCAAATTCCCGTAACTATTAAGTTAGGTTGTCATATTATTGATAAAAAATCTTTCTTCAGCCTGTCCAAAGGGCTGTAGCTCCTCCTTCCTTGATTACTGTGCTGTGGAGACAGGACCAACTGCTGTCCTGCATACTCCTGGAGAAAGGGACATTTTTCCCGCAAGTCCAGCCTCCCTAGCAAATATATGTTTACCAACAATATATCTGTAAAATGGAGAAAGAAATCAACTTCTTAGGCTTCTTATGAAAATAAACGAGGAGATACCCAAAAAGAGATTACAAAGGTTGGCACAAATTAAGAACTCAATAAGATCAGCAGTTGCTCTCATTATATTCTAAAGCAAAAATAATGTAAAAACTTTGGGGAATTCCTGAGGGAAAATATTACACTAAGGCTCTAGAGTCCACATTACCAACTATTAACTATAACCAGCTTTATTACAGGGTCAGCAAACCACAGACTGCAGGCCAAACCCAACTGGTCACTAAGATTTTATAAATAAAGTTTTAATGGAAAACAGTCCCACCCATTTGCTTACATGCTGTCTAAGGCTGTTCGTGCACTACAACGGCAGAGGCAAGCAGCTGGAAAGGGTTGAGTTGTTACTGCAGAAATTACGGGGCCCACAAAGCCAAAAATGTTTTCTAGTTGACCTTTTACAGAAAATGTTGGCTAATTCCTGGGCTATGAAAACTTGCATAATCTGAGCTCTTTTTACTTAAGACAGAATTCTCTTTCTTCTTGGCCTCTGACAGCTGATAACCGCCATTATACCAGTCTCTGGTAAACAGAAACAATTAACTTGGAGCAGAATGTTACAGCAGAAAACCTTGATCATTTCTTAGTTGAAAAGCAGCCAAAAAAAAAAACCCTCAATGTTTATTTAAAGCAAATCTGTGCCAATGAGATTAATCTATCACACAGTTGTTACTTTGTCAGATTTTATATTAAAAACCAACACCTAAGTGACTGAACTATTTCATAAGAGGAAACACCATGTTTTAGCTTGGGCCCATTTAAGTATAAACTGTTAAACATGTTTAAAATCCTTCACTGACAAGTAAAAATTAAAAGGGAGAACATTAATACTAAATACATTAACTTGCAAAGAACAAGGAAGATATGTAAAAGCAAAGGTTAAAACGCCTCTTAAATTTTAATATTACCCCCATAAAGAAAAGATTCCTATAAGCTCTTTTGACATAGAGGTTAAGGAAGGTAAAGAAGGCCAGAAATTATTGCCCTGAATGGCTGCTGTGAGTGGTTCAGCAGTGGAGAGTGTACACAGGAGGAGGTTCCACAAAGGTGTAGAAAAATGAAGACGTGTTCATTTTATTCATGGAAAAAGGCCACACTAAATGTTTCAACGTTCATTTTTGGAAACAAATTTCTCCTGTATGTGAGAAGACGTCATTTTATTTCATTTGTGCTCACACACAAATGAAATAAAAAGCTGAGTGGGGGAATGCAGCGCATCCAGCCTTCGCTAACACTCAGGACTAAGGAGGGACAGTGGTGACACTTGTGCAGGGAACAAATGGAGAGTCCCAGAGGCCACCGACTCCTCTGTTCATGAGTTACTTTTTTAAAAAATTCAAAGGTATAATTTGTTTCGCTTTCTATTTTTATGATAATTCTGAGGAAGTTCTGTTTGGGCTACTTACTCTCACAAGCACACATGTGTCCGCACGGCTGAAAAAGAACAGCTGCTTTCTTGTCGGAGCATACCACGCATTCTTCAATCTGCGAAAAAGAGGGTACAGCATAAGCGTGAACATCTACAAATAAACTGAGTGACTCTAACAGCTCCTTTTGTATCCAAATGCATTGCTCCTCTGTAAGGAAACTCTTCCACACAGAGGAATTTACCACAGGCTTCTCCTTTGTCCTCTATTTGGTCTCTTGGTCATTTATTTTCACATTTTTTTAAACACCCCAGCTAAGCTGGCCTCGTCCCACTTCAGTCTCCCTACCTGTCCTAAAGAATGACACCGAAAATTCTACTTCCTCCAAGGTCAGGGAGAACAGACTAGACTTCAGTTTTCTTTTTTTTGCTTAAACTACTTTTGAAAGAAACATTAAAAGGACAAATGACTGAGATAAGATAGATATCTAACATTCATAAAAACCTAACCAGAATAGCCAGACTGCTAAAGCTTGAAGAGGAGGAGGGGTTTATTGATCCACATCCGAGGAATGCCACCTAGCACATCCTTTTCCAGAACATGGGCCCTCCCCACCCAGCCACTGGCTGAAGCCCAGAGCTCTGAACTAGTCTTTCCCCTGATCTCTAAAGCCACAGCCCTCCACAGAGTATTCATGATTTCCCTCAGTGTTTCTTCCTCTTCTCCACTTAATCTGCGTTCTGCATGTATAATGATTTCTTAAGCTTGCTCTGGTTCTCTGACCCCCACCTGCCCACCACCCTTGGCTCCACATTCACCTTTCCCTCATTCTCCTTCCTTCTGACACACATTCACCCCTACCTGTGTCACTTAACGATACTGTCCACCTCTTCACCTCAACAACTGAATACTGGACCGTCCCAACTTAGACCTTGCTGTGGACATACTAACTTCGTGGGAAGCAGTAAGACGTGGTTGGGCAGAATCTTAATGTTCCTGGATTCCAATTCCAGCTCTAGTACTAACAAGTTACTAACACTGTGGAGATGAAGCTTTTAAAAATTCTGAACAATAAAGAACAATCCTTCTTCACAAGGTAGTAAGAGTCAATTAGAAGACAGGGAGAGGAGTTAGGTGGCCCTTATTCAGGTATATCCTAGAAAAATTCTATCAGATTGGCAGCGGGGCGGGGAGCAGGGGGTGGATATCTGAAGTAAGACAGAATAAGATAGAGGAGAAGAATCAGGAGAAATATTTAAGAAGACTTGGTAACTAATAAAATGTACAGAATAGAGAAGAAGAAATCTAAGATATCTGCTAAGTTTCTAACTTGATTTAAAACAGTTGAAAGAAACAAATTTCAGCCTCCTACAGCTTATAAGATGCAAGACGAGGGTGGTCTTTCCAAGTCTACAATTACACATCTAGGCTTTAGGCCTGTTCAAGATGTGACTACAAAGAAGGAAACGATAACCTTAAGCCCCCAAGCTGCTAACACTATGCAGTACGTCAGCAGAACCACAGGAAGGGGAACAAAAATAGGAAGACTCTGGAAAAGTGGCTAACGGACCCACACCCTGGAGACAGGTATATTTTTCATAGCTCCCAAGAAAGTCTTTCGTTTCTCTAAAGGAAGGTGTGAGGACCATGGTAAGTTTCAAAGGTGTGCAAGTTAGCTATCTGCTGGCTGGTAAGCTAAAAAGAAAAGTAGGCACAATCTAGGTGAAAGAAGAAATGAAAATCCCAAACATCAGCAGCTAGAATTCTGACTGATACAGCCATCTCTATGTGAGGGGTATCTTCATATAAATATTGTAGGAATTATATGTGCTAAATAGTGGCCAAACATTAAAATGTGACCTTTGAAAAAAAGAGAATAAACTAGATACTATGTGTAAAGTGTTTAGTTCAATGCTTAATATATAATCAGTGCCTAACACATGATGATTCTCTGCTCCTCACTATATAAAAGATGTGCTGATTCCCAACACAACTGTCTATGTATCTGAATTGTTTATAAAGATGTTAAAATAATCTAGCAAACCAATGTAATAATCACTTACTTACCCATTCAGCTATTAGTTCTTTAAAAAGATCTTTGCAAGCATACATGTTAGCCCTTCTGGATTTTCTCCCCAGGTTACATTCCCAGGAGTGGAATCACTATATCAAAGCATGTTTATTGTAAAGGTTTGTATATATATTGTCAGGATGGTCTCTCAAAAAAAAAAAAGAAAAACGTGAACCCAGTGATTCAGCCAACTGCAGTGTTAAGAGAGTACTCATTTCCCACTTCCCTGGCCAGCAAATTTTGAAGTCTGTTTTTGCTAATTTGACGAGAATAGTTAATAATAGTTCATAATTTCACATTTGTATTTCTTTAATTGCTAAACAGACCAAGCTCATTTATTCTTCCTCATTCAAATATAGTTTTACAATTTATCTTCATGAAGATGTTCATGATCCTTTAGCCACTTGGGGTCACTATTTCCATATATTCAAAGGTTCCAAAACCAACCTGACAAACCTCTTGGGAGGGTATGTGTAAGTTTTTGCACTTTTGCACAGGAATGAAAATTCTGTAACTTAAAATACAAACAGAAAGCTTTCTGATTCCTGGAGTTCAGAACTGGACTAAAAAGGAATAACAACATATTCCTTCCTTTCTACCTTCCTGTTCTGTCAACCCTCTCTTGTAGACATTGTTTTTAATTTCGTTTGTATAGCGTAACACAGAGGAAAGAATAGGGACTTAAGAATCAAGAAAACTGAGTTCAAGACCCAAGTGTCACTGTACTTCTTTGAGCTTCAGTTTTTTCAACTGAAAACACCAGAGTGACTAGAGGATCAATAAGAGTTCTAAGATGAGACTCCGCTTTACACAACCCTGGGATCTGAGCTCACTTCACATCTCTCTTAAAGCACCAATGACATCCCTATACAGAAGAGTAGCTTTTACTCTTCAGTCATAGTTTGCCAAGAGATTACTAATTTATAGCAGGGAACTATCATATACATCTCTGTCTTGGTTATAAAACAAGTGCTCAAGAAACATTTTTGAAATAGGGTTTAATCTAACAAAAAGTTTCAAGCACAACAGCAGAATACACAGAATCTAAAAACAAGAGAATGGCTAAAATTTTTATTCTTTCAGATTCTTTCCCAAACTGTTCCTCTGTCAGCAGGTAACTAAAGCAAATTATAAATACCAAGTAAAGCGATTCAAATTAATTTATTAAAGCATTAATTTATTAAATTTATAAATTTATTAATAGATTTATAAATAAATTTAGTTAATTTATTAATTTATTACCGATGTAATGCATATGAAATGCCAACACAGTGCCTGGCACTCAGTGAGTGCTCCCAGTATATCCTCCTTCCCTTTATAAACAGATTAAACAAATGTTAAAATGTGTGAGAATAGAAAGAGAAATCTATCATAACCTATTTTAAGAGAGAAAGCTGATTAGTGTCCGTGTTCACTAAATAAAAATGTGTACACTAAATGCAAAAAAAATAAAATAAAATATAAAGATTAAACAATTACATACGTACTACTAATCCAATACCTCTCACCCAAAAATAACTCCTGGAACTTTTTCCTGTGCCTAAAATTTTACCAATGATATAGTCATTTGGATCATAAAAAACATAGTCTTAGAAGAAGCCCTATGAAAATGCAAGAAGCACTGACAAGATTTCACCTTTCAAGTCACTGCCAGCTAGTTCATCATGAGAATTAGTGCCAACTTGTTGCTAATAATGGATGTTAATGTATAGCTTAGGAAATATCTACAGAAAAATAAAAAGAATAACAACAAGGGAACGAGAAAAAGTGTATAACCTTCATAAATGAAGCCAAAGAAAACCACAGTATCTTTTGATTTAAGCTACCCATTTTGAGAGAAATTATTTGTAAGAACTTAAACCTCACTTCAGAAAAACTAAAGAAAATCAATTATTTCATAAACTAAAATGAGTAAGATGATAAAGCACTAAGTTACATGGGGAAAAAAAGAAAGAAACCAGAAACTCAGAAATGAATCTGCTTCTCAAAAAACAAAAGGAGTCAGATGAGATAAAGAATTACAGGATTATCAGACATCATCTGCCTAATGAAGAGTGGGACACAACATCAAATGAGTAGCATCATCTACAAAGTTTTCTTTCCAAAAATGTCCAAGTTGATACTAGTCAAGCCGTGAGATCTAACTTCCAGTTCAAAGAAATACAGAGGATACAGAAACAAAGAACACCATGACAACAATCAAATAAATCCAGACTATGTGCTTCTGCTGAAAAAAATCAACTGGTCTTCTACAAAGAGGAATACAAAACAATTCATGCACTCAAAAAAGGTGTAATATACAAGTAACTAAAACCACAAAGTGGAATTAAACACATCTTTAGGTGATTAGGGACTCTGAAAGCAAAATAGTAGACAACTTTATTTTTAACTCATCTTACATGTTTCAACTGGTGTCTTGATAAATGTATAAATAATACGTTCCCACGTTTAGATCTTGCTTAGGAAGAACAAAATTAAAACAGACACACGGCATCATATAATCTTACTTATCATTAATTGTAGTCTCAAAGATCAAAAAATAGTAAAATGTTGTATGAAAAACATACTACCTTGGTCCTGGACTGAACTTGCTCTTTACAGATGAGGCATTTCTTGACCCGCGGAGAACACAGGGAACAGGTAGCGATGTGCCCACATGGGCCAAACAGAGTGTCTCTCTTCATGTCAGAGCACACCATACACTCTTCTAAGGTTTCAGAATCATTACTAATCATAGAAGGACTTCGAGAACCCACCTGACCACTAATAAAAGAAAACAATTCTAATCAAACCTATCAGAATATGTTACAGATTCATTAATTAAAATGTTTTAAAACATTCAGAGCATCATTTGTTTGCATAAAAACTTTAGCTATGTTTAAAAACTAAGCTTTACCATCATATATGAAACACGGTATACATTACATTTTTCTACCTCTCTGCATTTTTTTAGTACATATAGCACGATTCAAATTTCAATTGAACAAATCCTCACCCAGTGAAAAAGGGTGAATCTTCTAACACAGAAGTCAAAAACATTAGCTTAAAAAAAAACTAACATGAACAGTTTCACTCAGAACCTTTTTTTTATCTACACAGAACCAGCTGAGGAAGACACAGGACATAGGAATAAAACAAAAATTAAAAAAAAAAACTAAAAAAAACAAAAATCCTACCTAGAGCCCATGTTAGTTGCCCTAAGTACAGACAGAAGGAAGCATCATCAGAGTCCACAACGGACAGGGAACTGTGAAAAATAGGTCACTGCAGCTGCTGTTTTGACATTTCTTTAAATTTATCCTTAAGGAGCATAAAGATTCTATTCCAGAAAGGCAGAACACATCCATAAATATATATATACGACACAGATACACATGCACAACCAACTACAGCTACAGAGGAGGGACATACTGCTTCTACTGCAATCTTCAGAAACTCATGAAAACGCAGGCTCACGTGTTCACACACAAAGTGGTTTCCCTTACAACCCAGTGTTTAAGTTATCACTGCAGTAATTACAGTGCCTTTACCTATATATTTTTAGATACATTCTCTTTCTCTAATAGAATTTTATGTTCCTTAAGAATATACTTAAAGATATGTATATACCTCTATGTACAACTACTTAGCCATTAAAAAAATAATAAAGTAATGCCATTTGCAGCAACATGAATGAACCTAGAGATTATCACAGTAAGCAAAATAAGTCAGAGAAAGACAAATATCATCTATCACTTACGTGGACTCTAAAATATGATACAAACTGAACTGACTTAGGAAACAGACATAGAAACAGACACAGAAAACAAACCTACAGTTACCAAAGGGGAAAGGGTAAATGAGAGGAGTTCGGGATTAGCAGGGACAAACTACCACATGTTCAATATAAAATACACAAGGTCATACTATCTATGGTGAAACAGATCACCAGCCCAGGTGGGATGCATGAGACAAGTGCTCCGGCCTGGTGCACTGGGAAGACCCAGAGGAATCGGGTGGAGAGGGAGGTGGGAGGGGGGATCGGGATTGGGAATACATGTAAATCCATGGCTGATTCATATCAATGTATGACAAAACCCACTGGAAAAAAAATAATAATAATAAAAAAATAAAAAAATAAAAAATAAATAAAATACACAAGGTCCTACTATATAGCACAAGTAACTATACTCAGTATCTTGTAATAAATCATAATGGAAAAGAATATGCATATTTATGTGTAAGTGAATCACTTTGCTGTACATCAGAAAATAACACTGTAAATCAACTATACTTCAATAAAAAATACTTCATTATATTAATTTCCCTATAACACAGCTCTGTGTATGGATTCCAAAGAGGTGTCATTTCATCACTACACATAAATTATGAGAAGAAAGAAAGTACAAGGTTCAAGGGACAACTACTAAAATGTTTAATGACAAGAACCAAGTCCTTAATTGTGAAACCACATGATACTTCATGCACAGATTAGGTTTTATGAAAATAAATAATACAAACCTGACTTTTTCTTTATGACACTTTGCCAAGGCTTTGCAGAGACTTGGATCAGGACAGAGATCAAGTGGCGACTGACCCTTCTTATTTCGGATGCTAAGGTCAGCACCGTTAGCCGCCAAAAAACAGGCAATAGATGCCGCACTCTTCTTCTCAGCCCCCTGGGTACCAAGGCCCATTATTAACTGAAATCATATGAAAAGAGTCATTATTCTCCCCCTGAGGAATCTGTTATCATTCCTTATCACCAAATATACATACGTACATATATGTGTGTGTGTGTGGTGTGAGTGCTTGCGTATATATGTATGCATGTATATATGAATATGTATGTGTGAATAAGAAAATGTCTGGGAAGAGCATACACACTATCGAGACGTGATGGACACTCATGCGGTGCAGTCCTAGTATCAGTCCCCTTCTCACCCATCCCCAGTGTCCTCAGGTGTACAGTATGAGGACTGACCCATCCTCCAGGTTCAGAAGTGAACCCAAAGAAGGTCCAAATCAGTCAGATACCCAGTTCATCCGTGCTTAGTTCAGGGGTGACACATAATCTAAATCAAGTCAATAAAGGCCCATAAGACTCAAGAATGGAACTTCTGATTGAGATATGAGGAAACAGTACTCCCTTTTCTAACAACTTGGCCCTGGAGCTGTTAGCAACCAATTTGAAACAATAAGGGGAGAGATAACTGAGAAAAGAACCAAGAGCTAGGAATTAAGACCCAAAGTGGAGAATGAGACAATTCAAGTTCTACTGTCATCTGAGCTACTGACTCACGCATCTTGTGTGAAAATAGTCATAATAATTGTTAACATTGATGGAGCATCTACAGTGGACTAAGAACTATTTTAAGCACTTTCCATGAACTAACTCATTTAATCCTTACAACCTTATGGAGGTAGTTACTCCCTTCCCCTCCTTTTAAAATGAGAAAAACAAGGCACATAGGAGTTAGAGTATTTACCCAAGGTCATACAGAAAGACAGGCAGCAATTAGCAAACACTTTGGTCTCAGAATCCTTTTACATTTTTAAAAATGATTCTAAAATTCATATGGAAAGATGAAGGACCTAGAATAGTAAAGCAACTTTGAAAAACAGGCTGAAAGTTGGACTGACCTCAACATTTATTATAAAGCTACAGTAATCAAGATAGTGTGTTGGCATTACAGAGCTAAAGACACAGATCAACAGAAGAGAACTGATTTTAGATAAAGGCACAACAAGCAATTCAGTAGAAAAAGAGTCTTTCTCAACAAAGGGGATTGGAATGATGATATCCACAAGCAAAAAAAGATGACCCATACTTCATATTGTGTATATAAAAATTAACTCAAAATCAATCACAGGCCTAAGTGTAACAGCTCAAACTTTATAAACTTCTAGTACAAAACAGGAAAAAACCTTAGTGACCTTAGATTTAGCAAAGATTTCTCAGGACACAAACAATAAAAGAAAAAAATTGCTAAATCAGACTTCATTAAAATTACTATTCTTCCACTCATAGACTTAGAAAATGAACTTCTGGTTGCTGGGGGTAAGGGATACTTAGGGAGTTTGGGAAGGTCAGGTACACACTGCTATGTTCAAAACAGATAGCCAACAAGGACCTACTGTATAGCACATGAATTTTGCTCAATGTCAGTACCAGACTGGAGGGGGGAGGGGATCTGAGGGAGAACGGATACATGTATATATATGGCTGAGCTCCTTTGCTGTTCACCTAAAACTACCACAACACTGTTGATTGGCTATACGCCAATTCAAAATAAATAGTTTAAAGTCTGGGGGAAAAAAAAAAAAAGCTATTGCTTCAAAAAATACCATTAAAAGAATACAAAGACAAGCCACAGACTGGGAGAATGTATGTGCATATCACATATCTGATATGGAACTTGATTCAGATTGGTAGTAGGAAAACAGCTCAACAACATGATAAATTAAGGTTTGAAGTGACAGCTTTGTCAAATATACATGGGTGGTAAACCTGCAAATGAAAAGATGTTCAATACCAGTAGTCATGAGGAAATGCAACCCCAAACCACAACAAGACACCACAGCCCTCCTATCCGAATGGCTTAAGTTGCATAAAGAGAACCAAATAACTTTTAGTAAGAATGCAAACAATACAGTCAGTACTGACTAGTGTTTAGCTCATAAACTAAATTCCTACATTTGTACTTCTGATGAAATATCTGATCAGATGCAGGTTCAGTGAGCCATAAATGTAAGACCTTGCATTAAAAGATGCTCCTCCTGGCACAGAAGTGACAATTATCTCACCGTGTTTTTGGATGGCTCCCAGGCAGCATCGACCTTCCCCACATCCTGCATATCTTGAAGCTGCCGCAGCTGAGACAGAGTGTGATGCCTCAGGGCTTCGTGCAGAGGAGTGTCCCCATCCTTATCCTGAATATCTAACTTGGCGCCTGCACGGACCAAAAGCTAGAAGAGAAAAATGTCTCTTTTTCCTAAAATATTCCACATACAAGAAATTATAATACATCTAAAGTAACAAAGTTTCAGTTACGTAAGATGAATTTGTTCTGGAGAGCACCCCCATTGCATGGTATTGTATCGTGTTCTTACAATTTGCTGAGAAGGCAGACTGTAAATGTTCTCACCACACAGATACACAAGCTCTGTGTGATGGTGGCTCTGTCAATTAGCTTGATTATGGTGATTATTTCACAATGTATACCTGGATCAAAATACGAAGTTGTACACTTTAAACGTATACAATTACCATCTGTCTATTATAACTTAATAAAGCTGAAAAAAATTAAAGTAACAGTATGAGAGCCCTATCTGACGGAGCTGCCACAAAAGTTAATTTATGTGTTTGCTTGCCACCACTCTGTATCCCTGTGACTCCTTACAAATAATGATGAGTTTGATTATTCAAACATACTGAATCAGGGACAGCAGAAAGAAACAAGAACCAATATGCAGCTTAATTATTCTACTCTAAGATCAAAATAACTGGAGGAAATTCAGGACATTTTTTCTCTCCTTTTAATTTCAGATATGTGAGTTGGTATATTTTAAGTATTTCCAATAGGACCAAATCACAATACTCAAAATTCTTCTATTATTTAAAGAAATATGCATTTATTTTTTTCCATTCCCTTTGGTCAATTTTCTCCAAATGTATGGTTATAAGGGTTGTAAGTCCAAACATCAGAGAAATGAAGAATTTCTGGCAAGAGAATTTTAAATAATTATAAATGTGAAGTGTTTGCTAAGTTAAAATCTCTTATGTACAATGCATAATTGATATACCTCAACAGACATTTTAAGCAGTAAACATAAAACTTTGCTTTAACGAGTTCCCTAACCTTTCTGCAAATGTTATCAGAGTTTGAGAAAAACACCATACAAAGAAATCAATCTCAAGCATACAGTCCTACCTGTTTTGGCAAATTACTATTTTGCTCTTTTTTTGTTCACTGTGTTTCAAAAAGATTATATAAAACGTCTCTGTAGGTCTGTTTCTCAAATTTAAATCTGCATCAGAATTACATGGGGGCCTGTAAAACCAGAGATTGCTAGTTCCCACCCTTGGGGGTTCTGCTCTGGTTGGTCTGAGATGGGCCCCAAGAATTTACTTTTCTGCCAAAGCTCTAAGTGATGCTATTGCTGCTGCTTCAGCCTCCAGACTTTAAGAATCACTGCTCTACAAAAAGTTTAAACAGATCATCTTTCAAGTATTTGATCTGGAATCACCAGATTAGTAAAATAAAAATACGTATGCCAGCTTCTTTGAAATGTCTGGCAAATGTCTAGCCAAAGCCTCTAATTACAGTTCACTCTCAATTATAAAAGTTAAAAGGGAGTATACTTTTTAAAAATGTATATGTTACTTTGAAATTCTCTGATTTAATATTCCAAGAATTTACAAATCTGACAACAAAATTATAAAAACTTTGAATGTAAGAGTTAAGATTTTTCCTATTAGAAATTAAAATCCTTTACCCAACTGATGTAAAATACTAGCCTAAAATCATAATTTTACCTCTAACTACGCCTTCTGAGAAGCCTAACAACATATCATTTAAAAGGGCAAGATTCACTTTAGTAGACACGTTACCCTCACAATCTGCGTGTGCTGCCGCTCCACAGCAAGGTGGAGGGCCGTCTGCTGGTTCACATTCTGGATGTCCAGGTTTGCATTTCCCTGAAAGAACAAGACTTACAGTTAAATGTGACAAGAGAGAAGCACATAAACTCTCTCTCTATGAGGAACCCATAACACTGGGCGCTGCAGACCACGCCCCCTCCAAGGGCTAGACCTTGGAATATATGGTAACAGATGTGGAGAGCAGGAAGAAGTGGTGGGACAGCAAACTTTCTGAAATAGAACGGCAAATTTAAAACTATTTTTACTGTGGTGATTCCACCTAAGGACAGTTATAGGACAAAGGACAATACAGAGTCAAACACAGCTCCCTTTTAATCACCATTACAGAGCCACGGACATAATCAGCTCATTTTAAGTAAGTACTTCCTGAAAATGTATTAATGAGTCTTCATATTGAATTTGGAAATTCAGAAGACCTAGAATGTTAAAGTAGGTCTGAGAAAACACAACAAAGTTAGAGAACGTACTCCAACTGATTTCAGTTACTGATTACCATAGTTACTACAGTTATTACTTCAGTTCAGTTACTGATTACTAGACAGCAACAGTACCCAAGACAGTGGGCTTCCCTAGTAGTTCAGCTGATAAAGAATTGGCTGATAAAGAATGCAGGAGATCCCAGTTTGATTCCTGAGTCAGGAAAATCCCCTGGAGAAGGGATAGGCTACCCATTCCAGTATTCTCTGGCTTCCCTGGTGGCTCAGCTGGTAAAGAATCCACCTGCAATGGAGGAGACCTGGGTTCGATCCCTGGGTTGGGAAGATCCCCTGGAGGAGGGCATGGTAACTCACTCCAGTATTCTTACCTGGAAAATTCCCATGGACAAGAGGAGACTGGCGGGCTGAAGTTCATTGGGTCACAAAGAGTCAGACACAACTGAGCGACCAAGCAAAACCAAGACAGTGTGGTACTGGCTTAGGTCAGTAGTTTGGATTTTGGATGAAAAGGAATTTATCATAGTTAACAACACTTCTAAGAGAATTAACTTTAATAATAAAGGCTTACAATGGCAGGGGAAAAGCAGTTTAGCTTTTGAACTTTCTTTCTTTAAATGTCTTTGTACAGACTGTCCATCTTATGATCTAAGACCTAATTACACATAATGTACTATCTACTAAATTTCCCTGCGACTTCATCTTCTTAACTAGACTGTAAGTTCCTTGAAGTCAGGAGTCACAGGTAATTCTTTGGAAACTTTAGAGCTTCCCTATGGCATATGCTTGGCTGAAGGATTTAAAAATTTTGCTGAATGTACCAAAACATCAAAATTGCAATCAATATGTTTCCCTCAAAATCCAAGCTCATAAAAATGTAGAGGTATCTTATTCCTAAGATAAATGAAATAACTAAGGTGAGCCTACCCCGCTATCCAGTCACAGGTTCAAGGGGTCCAGCAGTTGTTGAGAACTGAGTCCCTAGGTCCTAACTGCAGCCTGGTGTCACCTGGTAGCAACTCACCACACTGGTTTAGACATCAGCATACTGGTTCTTAATGATGTAGCTGAGTGACACTTCCACAACAGTGGCAGTGATTCTGGAAAATCCCTTTAAGTTGATGCCTATTTTGCTGGACCAACTCGGGAAGACTGTGCAGAGAGAATACTGGAGGCGTGAAGGATCCACACCCACCTTACCCACACCCCCACTACTACTTCCCTCCACTGAAGCACCACTGTTAGGCAGAAGACTAAATTCATACCACAGCTGAATTTGCATCATCATGGGATTTTACTGTAACCTACTAGTAAGTAGTTCAGTTCAGTTCAGTCGTTCAGTCATGTCTGACTCTTTGCGACCCCATGGGCTGCAGCATACCAGGCTTCCCTGTCCATCACCAACTCTGGAGCTTGCTCAAACTCATGTCCATCGACTCGGTGATGCCATCCAACCATCTCATCCATAAGTAGTTGATGAAGTAATGATAAACCAATGATTAGCAATGACCCAAAATTGTTAACAATTACTGAACTGCTTTTCCTACCTGATGCACCAACAGCTCAGCCACTTCTACATGATTATTAAGGGCTGCCAGATGCAAGGCAGTATAACCATCATCTTTCTTCTCATCCACAATCCACGGTCTCGGTAATTTAGACAGTAAAACACGCATTGCGCTGAAAGGCAAATTTATATTTATTTGATATTTAGTTAAATATTTTATTATTTTCTTTAAAAAAATATTCAAAAGAAACTCTAAAGAGCAAATGAAAAGATTCCTCTTTAAAGAAAATTATGCCCTTAAGAGACAAACAGAAATTCAAAATTTCTAAATCTCAAATGCACAACAGCCCTTTGACATTTTAAGAGGTAAACAAATTATCACTGTTTGGAGAGTAGAATCAAAATAGAATGGGAGTGCTACAACAGGGAACATTCTGAAAGGGAAAAAAAACAAAGGTGAAATATACCCTAATAAGGACATAGTTTGAATTTGTGAAATCTCTTAGGTTCAATTAGAGTAGTATATATTAATGAAAATGTTAATGAAGAACAACCAGGTAACAAGAGTTAACTGGGGAAAACAGTGTTAATTAAGACAAATTTTATGTGGTTGGCAGATTATCATGAATTCTGCAGAGTTAAAAACCTGATAAATGTCATTTAGTAGTGCTAAATCTAATTGATATCGAAACACACAAAATGGTACTCAAATATTTAAAATTTAAATATGATAACCAAATATCTCCAAAGCAAAAAAAGAAAAAGAAAGTAAGTTATCCTAAACAGCACCAAAGATTAAACCATAAACCATTAAACCATATTAGATCAGGGGAACTAATTACTGAGAAACCCTGCTTTGTAAAGAAAAGGCTAGCCTACCCTCAAAAAGGAAAGTAAAATAAGAAGCAACTTTTCTTACCATTCATCAGTAACTTCTCCTAACAAAGGTTTTGTGTAGACAACTCATAATTAGGAAAAAATCTAAAAATAATTTTTTTTTAATTTTTGAAAAGTTTGGGGAAAATTTCCCTTAATATCTGTCCACTAATTTTTTTTTTAAAGACTGACTCCTGAGATAATGAACGTCTTCTATAAACAGTACTGGACTTGGCACAGACAACACTGATATATGTATTAGATATTGAATGTTCCCCCACACCTAAAAAAGTAAATGCAGAAAAGCTTTTAAAATTGTGTCAATAGAGTATAAAACGGCAAGAAGTTAACAGTAAGGTACATATTGGGATAGTTTTTCCTAAGGTGACACACAGGAGAGAAAAATCTGAAACAGAAATATCTTAAACGTATGGAGAAACAGTCTGAAGATGCAGAATAAGAATGCGTGTAAAAGAAACTGTTGAATCTCTAAAATAATGAAACTAAAGTGAAAGTGAAAGTGAAGTCGCTCAGTCGTGTCCGACTCTGCGACCCCATGGACTGTAGCCTACTAGGCTCCTCCGTCTATGGGATTTTCCAGGCAAGAATACTGGAGTGGGTTGCCATTTCCTTCTCCAGCAGATCTTCCCAACCCAGGGACTGAACCTGGGTCTCCGGCATTGTAGGCAGATGCTTTACCATCTGAGCCACCAGGGAAGTCTAACGTGATGCAGAACATGTTTCCTTAATGGCAGTGGTCCATGAATCCCACGTAGGAGTCCAAGACATCTGAGAACATGCTTTGGAGGATCCACGAATCTCTAAAATTGTACTCATATCTGGAAGTTTATAGCTTTTATCAGATTTTCAAACAGGTTAATGACCCAAGGCATATTGAGAATCAAAACTTAAAAGACAGCCTTCAGTGGTTGTTACTGAAGTTAAAATCACTGTCCATGAATGACAGACTTTTTTGGAAATCTGTGAAAGGCCAGGAACTATTCCCTCCCCAAAAAATGCACATAAAAATCTCTACATATAATTTTGAGGGAATCCAAGTTCCATTCACGGACCTCATACAAAGCTGAAGATTCTTGCTTTAGTTCATTTTCAGTAACTGTAAGGACTTTAAACTTCCCCATTCAGTGGATTAAAATAAATTTTAGAAATTATGTAAATTTTGACTCAAATTCTTAACGGGGAAAAGTATATGGTACAACAATATACTACCAAGTGTTTTTGGATTTGGCACAACCATGAAGCTAAAGTCATACATTATCTACTACCTTACACAGCTGACCTTGTGAGAAACAGAATCTATAGTTTCAAGACTCTTTTGGAGTGTTTTGAAGATACAAGTATTAAATCATGTGAAAAAGTTGTATTAAAGACAAAATGTAACCATTAAAAATAATAAGGTAAAGGTATGGGGGGGCGCTTTTTTAGGTTCTTATTGTGGTTGAGCCCCATGGTATTAGAGATGAATCACAGTAATTTTTGATTTCCCATAGAAATAGTGTTATATTGGCAAATAAGGTGAATACACCAGATAATAATTAAGTAAATAAACAAATGGATAATTACAGAAAAAGAGATTTGTAGAAGAGGCGATCCAGAAGACAAATCGGGGTAATACATAGATAGAAAAATCATCAGAACAGAATTATAAGTAAAAAGATTAAAATCATGTCTTTTTCTTTTTTTGGAAAATAACTATTGGTTAAAAAAGAGAGTGAAGAATTATTCTCTATGAAGTCTGGAAAAAGAATGAGAAAAATAATCTATTAGTGTATCACCAGCTTTATCTGTAGAAAAAGTTCTGTGACAAGAACCTCAGCACCCAAATTTACCCTCCGAAAGAATCAGGAGAATGCTGTCAGTTTTCAGTACATCATCATATGAAAAATAATTTGACATTCTTATTAATGTTAGTGTTAGTCATCTCTATGGGCCTATATGAAAAGAGTTCTGTAAGCACTAAAATGAGATAATGTAGGTAAAATGTTTTAGTATAATCTAAAGCTCTTCAATATAATAGTGTTATTACAATTCTAAGTTTATAGATCTATGAAGTACACAATACAAATTTCCCTTTTCCCCTTCCCAAGAATTCCTCCTGTATTCTTGATTTTGGTTATTCTTATTATCATTTAACCAGCCACCCAAGTCAGAAATATGGGAATCATTCTAGACCCTCTCCTCCCTTCTCACTCCTGCATTCAATTTGTTCTGCTGACTTTCCCTTTTAAAACTATACTATTATTTCCTAGGGGCCCTAATATCTTTTATATAGACTTTCATTACCTTTCCTCTGAACATCTGTAACAGCCACCTTCCAAATCTAGCCCTTATACCCCTTTCATACAAATCTATCCACTTCACAATTTTCATAAATTCAAAGTCATCAGCATTCAAATAAAAAAAGGCTCCCTTTCACATAACTAAATCTTTTTAAGATTGGTCTTGACAAAATTTATTCTGAAATATACTTTTTGTTTTAATATACTTTTAAAAGAATATAAGACTAAACCTACCTTATGATAACTGAATTATAACAAAATCAACTCCTGATCAAATGCTGTAAGTTCTGGAGAAATACTGCAGATAGCGCCAAATCAAAATTAATGTGAAAGTCAACAGCTAGCTAGAAGTGGTCAGATTAGTTTTTGGTTTTGCCATTTTTAAACAAACTTTTAGAAAATTGTGAAGACAGTACAGAGTTCCTCACCCCTACTGTTAATACTGTACATTAGGATGATACATTTGTGACCATTAAGGAACCAGTACTGACAGTTATTAACTAAAGACCATACTTCACTCCAATTTCCTTAGTTTTATTTAATGTACTCTTTCTGCTCCAGAATACCACATTACACTCAGTTGTCATGGCTCCTCAGGCTTCCTTTCACTATGACAGTTTCTTAGACTTTCCTTGTTTTTGATGATGTTGAAGAGTACTAATCAGTACTATATGTTGAGGAGTACTAATCAGTAATATAATGCTCCTTATTTGTAATTTGTCTGATGTTTTCTGATGATTACAACTGGGATTATGAATTTTGAGGAGGAGGTGTCAAAGACAGTGTCATTTCATCACATCAAGGGTGAACACTATCAACATGACTTATCTGTCAACGCTAACCATGACCATCTGGTTGAGGTAGCATCTGTCCGCTTTCTCCACTGTAGAGTTGCTCTTTTTCTCCCTTTCTCTACTACAGAATAATAATCTACATTCTTTGGAAGGAAGTCACTACAGGTGGCCTACTCTTAACAGGTGGAAAGTTATATTCCACTTCCTTGAAGATAGAGTATTCACATAAATGATCTGGAATTCTTCTATACTGGAAATTTGGGGTAGCTTAATTTTAAGAGTGACCTATAACCTTCTCATCTTAATTAGAAAGCTGCTAATTAATGTTAGTTCTTGATCTACTGCCTTCACAAAAAGCAAACAAAAACAACACAACACCTCAAGAAAAGTCAATCTTTGGGCCCAGCCTGCAGTATGAGCTAAGAGGAAGGAAAGAACAGTCTCTGGTCCCCTCCCCTTCATGTCCAGAGCAGTTCTGAATGGTCTGTCTCCTTTCCTCCTATGGGGCAGACAATCTGAGGACCCCACAATATAACCAACGAAGGTCAGCTGTTCCCCACAGCACCTTAGCTAATTAAGAGGATTCTGTTGTTATGCTGCAAGCACTAAGGCTCTTAGAGTTGCTGGGATAAGGGTGTCACCAGTTCGATAAATCAATAATTTTACTAAGCCAACAGACTCTCACTGGTGGAGCACTGTATGAGGTTTGAAGATCCTTTCCCCAACGTTCAAACACTCTTCTTTATTTCTCAATCTGGTTGTTTTCCAAAAGGTTAAGGACATGGATGGTTTAAGGATAAGATCTTACTACCAGTTAAGCAGGCATTTGTGAATAGTGCCAAAGAAGCATTAAGTTCCGGAACAACTAATAGTGGTGCCGAGCATAATCCTTGGCACATGGTAATACTCAAACGTTTGCTGAATGATGAACAAATGAGTTCTAAGAAGCAGAGGGGACAAGCAGCTGTCTGCACTGGTATGTAACAGTCAAATGGCAATGGCTCCATTTTTAGGACCTGCCATGCTTTGCAATCTCTCTTCAGAGATGGGCAACATTTTTCCAAACAAACCACAGTAGCTAAACTGAGGAGGCCTTACATATTAGTATTACTGAATGTAAAAAAAGACATTGAAATAATAGCACATATTAGGGGTTCAATAAATTCTTTCTACTGAACAATCCCCCGAATATAATTTAAGCATGTTAGTACAGAATCCATAAAGGAACCTGCTAAGAAAGTTGGTAAATCTCAAGCAGAAGTTCTGTAGGCCACGCTAAGAGCAGGTTAATATCTAACAGTTTGAACACATCTTTATTCAATACACACCCACCCCAATCTAAATGGATGGAGACAAGCATGCTATCTGTAATAATTATTTTAGCAAATGAATATGGACAGTTTTTATTTTCTTTCATCTATTTATAGGGATAAACAGACATGACTCAAATGTTAAATTTTTTTGGTGTGCTTAATTTTGTTCCCCACAAACTTTTTTTTTTTGACAGATACTGTAATTAAAAGGTTCATTAATTTAGCTTAAATTCATTAACCAGGAATTTGGTAATGCAGTAGAAATTAGCTCAAAATGACAGATATGCAATGATAATACAGGCTGCAGGAGGGTTGTACAGGTGAGGACTCGATCATTCTTAAAATAGGACAACCAAAATTATCTCTTCTACACTGTAAGCCAGGGAAGCCATTTTACTCATCTTTATACCCCCTTTGTGCACCTAGTATGAGGTGCTCAAAATTTAGTTGAATGGAACAAAGGAAGAAACAATCAAATGAACGGTCATTTTTCTGCGCATACGGGGGCCAAGAATGCTCAACATGCCACATTTCTGGTGTAGGTTCCAGTCCCCTGGAGTCCAGGCCCTAACTGCTTGCATTATTCTAAACCACAGCAGTGTCAGACACAGGGGTAAAGATCTAAGTCTGAAGCCACAGCACCTGGGCTCACATTCTGGTACCAGAAAACAAAAGGGCTGGTGACTTGAGCAGGGTACTTACCTTCTATGCCTCAGTTTCCTCATCTATAAAATGTGTAAAGAATCACAAGTGCTATTTCATAGGACTATTACGGGGACTTTAAAGGCCTTAGAAAAGTGCCTGTCCTTTCATACACTATGTGAGTGTTTGCTTGAGAGGTGGGAAAGGAGGACTTTCACTGCTACAAAATGGTCAGGAAATATGAGGTAGTTTAGAAATTTTAAAATTAACCTTTCTTGTACTCTGAGATGCAACATTTTCTCACAATTGTCCAAGATTACTTCAGTATCTAGGAAAGCTGGCTCTATAAAACTGCCCAAATATCTACAGAAGCATGCTTTATGTCACTGTTTTAAAACAGCCATTCAAAATAATTAAACTGCTATGTTATAAAAAATGCTAAAGACCAAAAAGATGTCAAGGACGAACTTCCCTTGTAGGAGAATGAGCTCAGAAAACTGAAAATGGTTTTTTTTTGGTTCTTAACTGAATCAATGGATGTGAGAGTTGGACTATAAAGAAAGCTGACCGCTGAAGAATTGATGCTTTTGAACTGTGGTGTTGGAGAAGACTCTTGAGAGTCCCTTGGACTGCAAGGAGATCCAACCAGTCCATCCTAAAGGAACTCAGTCCTGAATATTCATTGGAAGGACTGATGCTCAAGCTGAAACCCCAATAATTTGGCCACCTGATGAGAAGAACTGACTCATTGGAAAAGACCCTGATGCTGGGAAAGATTGAGGGCAGGAGGAGAAGGGGACGACAGAGGATGAGATGGTTGGATGGCATCACCAACTCAGTGGACATGAGTTTGAATAAACTCCAGGAGTTGGTGATGGACAGGGAAGCCTGGTGTGCTTGGGGTCCATGGAGTTGCAAAGAGTCGCACACGACTTAACGACTGAACTGAACTGAATCAATACTTAAGAGGCTATATATGAATTAAGAACAAGGTATAGTTGGTTTCTCCTAGGCATTCTTAGGTTTGTTAGATCTTAAATTGTACTGCCATTTGTTTGCAGAATTTGATGTTAAATTTTTTTTTCTCCTTGGTTAAAAAAATAAATCTCAATATTAAAATTTATGGTGATATGCTAGTAAAGTTTAGAACAAAGGTATTTTCCCCCTACAACATGCGTTATGTGACAAAGTTACAGAAGGGCTTCCCTGGTGGCTCAGCAGTTTTAAAGAATTCATCTGCAATACAGGAGACACGGGTTCGATCCCTGGGTTAGGAAGATCCCCTGGAGAAGGAAATGGCAACCTACTCCAGTATACTTGCCCAAGAAATCCCATGAACAGAGAAGCCTGACAGGCTACAATCCACTGGGTGACAAAAGTTGGACTTTGTGACTGAACAGCAACAAGTTACAGAAAGGTTAATGACTATGTTGAATCTGTAACAAAGTGTGAAATGATCATGCCTAAATGCTATTTCGAAAAGTAAAGCAGAACAGCAATGTAGAAAGGAGAAAAAAACCACTTCACACTTGAAAATAAAGTAGAATTTAATTAATGCATTACAATAGTTATATAACTATAGTTTCAATAGAAAAGTAACACAATTACTAAAAAGCATTCCAGACCCTGTTTCTCACCTAAGCACTACTAAAAAATTTATTAAAACTGACACTGAATTAAAAGTTTTTTTAATTTAAAAGTTTTAAGTAGCGTTTCCAAGATTTCATTTACACATTCCTCCTTTCCTCCTGAGTGATCTCTTCACCTTCAATACACTGGTTCTACTTACCCTTTCTATGTATTTTTCCATTCAATTATTATTTATTAAATTTAAAAAGAATGTGTAGCAACGACGAGCCCTAAAGGTAACACTACAAAATCCCTTCAGGCCTTGAGCTATGTAAAATATCATTATCCTGCTTTTTTTTTCTTTGTTTACTGATTTAAAAAAAAAAAAAACAGGTTATGAAATATATTTTGGCAGCAGGGGGACTTTACTTGTCCCATATCTGTCCAAAGACCATCTTGCTACTAGCCAGGGTAATATTTTTTCTCTTTCCTTTTTTCGCTGCAGTGCTTCTAAGTATAGTGGCAGCCGCATCAGGCTTTCCTAGCCTCAGCGCAAGCTCAGTATAAATCTGGGATGTGTAAGTGGAAACATGAGAGACCGCTTTATTTGGCAGTGCTTTGAAAAAAAAAAAAATGCAGGACAAATGGCAAGGCAGTGTTTGGACCGCAGGATGAATAATCAATAGGCAGAGAGCAAGATAGAGGCTTCCTCAGCTTTTGGATCGACAATCGACAGCTGAGAGACTATTTTTTGCTATGGTTGACTAAATATGGTCAGGGAAGAGAGAGGCACAAGAGAGGCTGTTTGCCTGGGAGTGCATGTTTCAAATGCTTAGCTGCCTATAAAGCTGTAACAGTTCAGCCTGTGGCCACTGAGGGAAGAATATAAGTTAACCTCTGTAGTGACCATGTGGAAGTCCTGACCTTGCTTGCAGACTTGACCTCTGGATATGACAAGGTAGCTTCAATACAGATCTACCATCTAATCCTGGCAACTAAAAACAAACAAACAAAAATTCCACAGCAAGAAAGATGCAGAACATTTCCTGAGAAGTCAGAAGACCCCAATGTCCTCTGGTGGGCAAAGGAAACAGGGTGAATGTTTACAGTTATTTGGTGGGGGGGGAGTGAGGTGTGTTTTGGTTTTTGCTGGGTTTGTGTGTGTGTGTGCGTGTGTCTTTTTTAGATTGTAAAAGTAACCTCCTCTGCAACTTTTTCCCCATTTCTGAAGCATTCCATCTGAGCAATTAGTGAGGTGCATTTTCTTGGCCGTTGAAGCAACCTTTCCCGGTTGCTTCACTTTCTATACACCAGAGACAAGGTACTCATATTCATGCAATACCAGTAATAGGACATTCCAAATCAAATGGCCAACGCTGACTCAATTTTATTAAAGTTTTTTTTTTTTTTTTCCCTTAAGCATAAGGGAAGGCAGAGGGAAAAGATGGCTGATATACTTTGTTTGTTCACTTGTTTTCCAAATTTATATTAAAAGGTGGGGTCCTGTGTTCACTGGTAACTTCCCCTTTACTTCCCCTGGCTCATGAAAAGAAGCGCTGATTCAGCAAACAGAGTGAAGAGCCGATCAAGATGAGATGGCTGCTACTGGCGTGACTCTGGGTCATTCTTTCTCTCCCTGCTCATGACACTAAGCTTACAGGTAACAAACACAGCACCACAGGGCTGTACTTTAATGGAGGTTTACGGTTTTCTGCATGCTTACCTACTGTCGACTCAATACCTGCTTTTATTGTTAAATTCTACCTGGGCATAGCCGTTTTTTCACAGTTCAAGCAGAGACCTTATGCAGCGTAAAAAGGAATGCTGTTCAAATATCATGACAGATGACTCAATGTCAAACCTGTACAAGTCCATTCCTGTCTTTTACATTATTAAAGAGTCAGTCTTTACTGTTTCAGATTAAGTGCTGATTCTGTATCCCTAGGAAATGGCCACCTGCCTTCAGAGCAGGTTAAAAACTATTAACTCTTTCAAGGTTTAGTCAACCAAGAAACTTGGGAGATCACAAAATGGTTTTTAGTGCTTCCTCTGATAGCTGGGCACAAAATTAAACCAGAATATGGATGGTGAAACTCAAATGCTGCATTGCTGAAACTGCTGTAGTACTGGACCATCTCCTGCTACGTGGTCCTCTGCGCTCTATGAGCTACAGTCACTTCTTACAACGGGCTTCAGGAATTCTACTTTCCGTGTCTTTTATTACCCCTCCTCTCTCAGATCTGAAATTTTCTTATGGTCTTATAAATTAACTTCTTAATGCCACAATAATAAAAGGCAACTTTCATGCTAAAGGACGAAGCTAAAACCCAACTGCTCACTAGCTAATACCTTTCATTTCTTTTAAGTGTGACTTTGGAAAACTTGACTGTTCTGGTACTTATCCTTCCTATTAAAAAAAAAAAATCAAAGTATCAGAACAACTCAACTCACCAAAATTAGATATTAATTCCTCTATCTAAATTTATATTTAACCCAGACAGGACCACCATACTGCGAAAATCAGGTAAGTAACTAATAAGAAAGGAACAACACAGAGGTTTTCAAATGATCATGAGTTCTTATCTGTGACCTTTAAAACAAAACTAACAAAAAAAATAATCATTAAAAAAAAAATTCAGTTCATTCATACTCTAAAAAGATCCAGTTTTTCTCCTTGTTTTTTCAACTTTAGAGTCAACATCAGAAGTAGTACTAATTGGTTAATTATTAAGTCTTTAATAAGATATCTAGCTGGTAAAAAGAACATGCACCAAATTAATTACTGTCTACTTGTAGGTTCTAGAAGCAAACTAAAAAATAAGAAGAAATTTGCTCTGAAGACTATGAAGAAATACTAGGCTGATCTTACCAATTTCTGAAATACACTCTGTAAATCCCCACTGATTCAATGGATATCTCTCAAAAAGAACCAAACCAGGACAAAGTTCAACAGATAACTGGTCAATGTTTAGAAGTGTATGTCTACCAAGAACAAGGAACCATAAACGGCACTAATGCCATGCCTCAGGTAAATCTGTTATGAAGTTTAGTCTCTGATATTCTCTGCAAATGACCTACCATTGCTCTCCATCAGTAAGCTGAAAGTTTTACTAAAAAATGGGAAAATAAAACATGTCATGTTTTTACAGCTAACAACTTAGTAATACCTACTCAGAGTACATACTTCTTTATGTACCCATATGAACATACAATGCTATGGAATGTAAAGAAGTATGTATTTTTGGTAGGCAATAAACCACCATGAGGAAACTAGACTGCAGCTATGTGAATGACCTTCATATGTTCAATTGACCTATGAAAGAGATGACCTTTGGCAATACTAACACCAGAAAATGTACCTACTACTTTCAGATGGAAACTAACTGTTGCTGATTTATATATCATGAGGAAAAAAGTTCTACTGAAGTAGATTTAAAATTAACATGGAATTCCTTTTAAATCTTTTAAGTTTAAAGCATACTACATTTTACATTTTTAAATTAAGTACTCACATGATTAAAATTTGAATACAAAAGAGAAAACAGAGATACTAGTACAAAGAAATGATACACATGACCCATTTTCTGTCTCCACAATTTAATTTTAATGTATCATATTAGTAGGGCTGACATTTAACAAAAGCTGACTTCATTTGGATTTCAACAGCTATTCTTCATATTTTGATATGAAGAATAATTATAATTAACAACATAATTTAATTATAATTTAACAATATTAGAAGAATTCCTGAAGCAAGTTTCGGTGTTTTAAGTTTTCTTTCTGAAAGCTACAGACATAGCTATAATTTTTAAAGACTATCTTTCAAGTAAAATTCTACTCTCAAAGAAGAAAAAGTGGTCCCTGTCCTTCTCCCTAATCCAGTTTCCACTTTCAATGCTATGTAAGTATTTAGTTTAAATCAAGACATACAATTTATTCAAGAAAAATGATAAAATTCTGGGAGATAGGTATAAGTCAATAAGGCACATTGGTCACAGACTGCCAAATATTAAAATAAATTAACTTATTATCTATACTATCCTTGAATTTGCTTTCTCCAAAGAGGGCACATAAAATGAAACACTACAATCATGAAACCAATTTACACAGAAAGAATAACCATCTTTTATTGGTACTAGGCATACACTTCAATTTTTTATAAACATGATAGCCTACTGTTTATAGTATGCTAGAGATATTAAAATACATTTTACATTTTACGTGAAATGTATTTTGTACAATATATACTTATATAGATAAATATTATAAATGATAAAGCTCTTAGCAACAATTTATAAGTAGTACCTATTTTAAGCTACTATAATAGATTTGGAAAATAAATATTAATATTCATATATTCTAATAATTTCTTTTGATTAGAGTATTCAGACATATGTCATCACATGTCTAAACTTTTTGTCACAGTTGAATAGAAATGGTCATAAGGTTATTCATGAATTGTTAATTTTCTGTTTAATAAGACAACTAGATAATTGTCAAAAGGTGATTTTCATTTAATCAGCAGATTAAAAAGGAGAGAATGACTTACATATAAGCATAGAAGTTATAGAATATTTATTGGAAATTAAAGTTCATTAATTTTAAAATTTTACATTTTCAAAGAAAAAAAAAATCAGTTCAAAGCTTAACTCACTCAAGAATAGACCTTCTTCCTGACTATCCACAAAAAGGATGGCAAAGCTTCATATTCCATTCATTAAGTTTAACTATACATGCCCTAAACATCAAAAACTGACAATATACACCTCAAAAGTAGAGGTTCCTCTATGAAACTATTCAAAGGGTATTACTTTATCTATGTTTTATAGTAAGCAATTATATTCACCATTCTATGGGTATAAAAGTTTCTAATAATTATTTTAAAACATTCCAGCAACTAAGAATCTTGTTGCTACAATATTAAGAGCTTCCAAACCTTAGAAAATGACAGTATCTATTATTCATTTGAAAAAGTATAATTATACACTGATTCTAATGCTTACAAGTTAAACTTAACATATCTAAGAGTATTTTCAATCACTCTAAAATGTCACATCTATCACTTAGATCAGCTGTTCATTTTTAACTGAGTACATATTAAACTCTGGGCATCTGCTGACACTGGTGTAACTCAAACATTTCAACTGTCTCTCTGACAGGGATAACAGATGCTGACATTATCAAATGCTGTACTATTTTTTTTTTCCCCCCTGGCCTCTCTTGCCCCGATATGGCCAGTATATGAAACTGAACTGCCATCCAAAGCACACTTGAGCAACTGGATCTGCTAAACAGCTCCCATATAACTAGTAAAAATAGAAGTCAGTTTTATTGCTATCTTCAGCACTTAAGTCCAGGCAATTTAACACCTGTTTCTTTTCTATTAGAATAAATGATGGAAATAATTGTAGTTACATGAATTTCACCAGCAGCATGATACCCTTCAGCCAACAGATGTGGGATATACTTAATACTAGAAGTGTTTGAATATTGCCTGAATTAGTGTTGACCTTCTCCCAGTTTGGTTCAAAACACATAACTATTTTTTTACTAATATTTC
Source organism: Cervus canadensis (assembly GCF_019320065.1). NCBI lineage: Eukaryota > Metazoa > Chordata > Mammalia > Artiodactyla > Cervidae > Cervus > Cervus canadensis. The sequence continues at coordinate 49,199,644 of NC_057408.1, forward strand.
AGTGAGAGCACTTACCTTACAGGCAAACTCTAACTGTTCAAAGTTTTATTTTAAAAAGGTATTTTCAGAAGACATCCCTTCTCAATACTGAAATTCCCTTATAACAAAAACTTGCTGTACTGAGTTTTAGCGGTAATTTTCATACTCAAATTCATGATTATTCCTAACCACAATGTATTATTAAGCAGATAATGAGAAGTAACCAGGCAATCTGTACCCGAGATGACAGAGAATTCAGTCAAGGAACTAGACTTTTAAGAGAGTTCAATTATTAACCTATGGTTAGTAACACTACATAAGCAAAAAGAAAGAAAAATAAGCTATCATGCAAGGCAGTTCCTTCAACACAAGTCTAAGCAATACACTGAATACACGTGTGATCTATTTATAAACCAAAGGGTACCAGAGGTACTTTTCTTAAGGCCATTCATCCTTCCCTCCCTGTCAGCAACCTGCTGTTAGTCTTTAAGCATTATGCTAAAAAAAGAAGTGGCGGTAGAAAAGTGTGACTGACTAGCAGTATTCCTCCCTAACCTATTTCACCTGCTTATTTGGTTTACGGCTCAAAGATAAATAGAAAACATTACTCTGATACACATCAAGGTCTATATGCTCTTTTTAAATGGTGCTGGTTTTGAAACAGGTCACTGTCTATATTTAAGAACTCACCAAAGTGTTAAAAAAAAATAAAGGTGTACATTGATAACTCCTTAATGCACTAACAATGTGCTAAAGGGTAAAGACTTCTGCACAACTAGAGTGGGAAACAGCAGGAGAAGTGCCTTCAGAAAATAAAGTTTTACAATTCATGGCTGAAATACTGATGTGAGATTCTCTTAACATTTGAGGAAGGATCATAATTTAAAATTCAAAATAAAAAAAATTTAACTGTTTTAGGTCCCCAGCTAGCAGCACGGCAATGCTTTGCTAGAGCTGGTAAAATGGAACCAAATCGCCTCTTCAATGGATTTGGTCCCCTTCAACCAGCTGTAGCTATGCATTGATTACTACAGGACAGCCAGCATTTTCATTTATCATTATCAATTACATGTCAACTAATTTCAACTTATTTATTCAAATTATGGTTTAAGTCAAATAATTTGTAACTGTTAATTCTACTTGAAAGAGCTATAGTAGTATATGATGTTAATAAACAGTTTTATGAAAAACTGTGTGAATGATGTAAGGCTTTCAAATAAAATTATTTTATTCATTTATGGTCTCTGTATTAAATTTCTTGTCCTTCAGAAAAGAAATGATATTGAAATGCAGACTGTGCCACAAAATTTTTAAAAAAACAAAACTTCTTTCAAAGGAAGAAAATATCTGAGAAGGTCACCTGAAACCGTAACAGGAATGCCACAGTGTGGACATGCACAATTTTAAATTAAAGAAAAGTATAACATTAAATGGGTTTTCCTGGTGGCTCAGCTGGTAAAGAATCCACCTGCAATGAGGGAGACCTGGGTTCGAATGGGTTGGGAAGATTCCCCAGAGAAGGGGAAAAGCTACCCACTCCAGTATTCTGGCCTGGAGAATTCCATGGACTGTATAGTCCATGGCGTCACAAAGAGTCGAACACAACTGAGTGACTTTCACTTCACTTCACTTCATAACATTATATAAAACAAAACTCCAGAAATGCCGAGTCACCACCCTTCATGTGATTAGCAATTAACTGACTGCTATTTATCAGAACATTGATAGGTAAGGTGGAAGAGGAGACAATGTAACTGTAGAGCCTTTGGCGGACAGACTTAAATGTAATTCTTCTGATACTGAACCAAAAAACTTTAATCCTCAAAAGAGGGACAAAATACTAAGCATTGCTACCTTTTACTTATATAGATATTTCAACTCTCCAAACCTGTTTCCTCAATTGTAAAATGAGAAGACCTTTTTTCTCTTAATTCTGAGTTTAAATGGTTCCTTCTGTCTTACGACATCACTGGTTAGTACCAGGAAAGAAAAGTCAATTTTAAGAATAAGAAATCTGATATAAAAAAAAAAAAACCTCAAAATAACCCAGTTTACAATTACAACAAATAAATAACTTGCAACATCTTCTCATATTCTTTCATGTTCAATTAAAATCATCCTTTATCTGACAATCTACAGTCACAACTGCATAAAATGTCTTAAGCAAATAGGAATAAAGAAATCATATACCTTTAACTAAAGCACCACTTTGTTGTAGAATCAAAGTGTTTATTTTTTTCTCTTTTTTTTATGTCACCTGACATCAATTATCTGGTTGGAGGAGTCACTGTTACAAATTTCCAGAGGAATTCTCAAGAATTAAAGAAACAGAAGTAGTATTTTTCCCCCTCCTTGGTTTAACATTATTAAATATACTAGCCTGCTCTCAATGTGCTCAATAAAGTTAAACAATTCAAAATATTTAAAAGTTACTCATCTCCTAAACACTTTAGTTTTTAATCTACCTTAAACTTTATAACTTAAAAATATTATATAACCTAAATTAAATTCCCTCAAGAAAATCTTTTTGTCAATTCTAACTTGAAATACTTGCTCTGTATGAACTCCTGACAATTTCTCTATAGAATTTTTATTTTAATCGATTATACACTCTTGTGATATCTAACACTGTCCTGTCAAATTAAGACTAACATGTATTGAGTCCTCACCTACAGTCAAGGCATTATGGGAGATACACAAATATTTGTGCCCAAAATTTTAACAGAAAGAAACATAAAAATGCACATACTAAGGGACAGCACAAAGAAGATAACTGCAGAAAACAGGAACACAGAACAAGGAAGTATAGGGCAAACGGAAAATAATTTCAAAGATGAAATCTAAGACCTCAGGGAGAAAGTCAGTTAAGGGCATCTTAAAGAAAGAAAATGTTAAATCAGTGAAGGAAAAGAGCAGAAACTTTTAGGGAGAGAGAGTAGTACAGTATAGCTGAAAGTCAAGGTGGGCAGAGAGATTTTAATTAGTGGGAGATAAACTTAAAAGATAGGCTCATGACACAGAAATCAGCTTGGTGTATTGGTATACTCTTGGTTAAATCATTCACTGTCCATGTGTTCTAGCCTTACCTCACATACAGCCCATAATACAGAGGAAATAATATAAGGCAGCTAAGATCAAATGACTCTAAATTCAAATAGACCATGCTCAAGTTCCAGCTGTTTCACTGGGCAGCTGCATGACCTTGAATACAAGTATTGATAAACTTCATTTCTGTATAAGCTTCATATTCTTCATCTATAAAATGAGGGTATTAACACCTGCTTCCTGCTTCAAAAAGCTGTTCAAGGGATTAAATGAGATAATGCATGTCAACTACTTGCATGTGGTAAATCTATCACCACCACCTTTTATTTGAAAGGCAGGGAACACATAATACTATTTTCTCTCCTTTACAATATCAACATTAAATATTTGGTGTGTTCAAATATTTAAAATCTGAAAAAACAAATCAAGACATAACCTAAAATATGGCCATTTATTTCATCCTAGATTATATATCTATTGTTACAGTACCAATAGCCAACTTCAATAAACTTCTTTTGTTCTCTGTGCTCACCCTCTAGTGGTGATCTTAAGAAGCTAAAAAAAACAGCAAAAAATTATTGTAAAAGGAAACATCTTGTAAAAATGCAATATGGAACCAAAGAATAAGAAATTATAGTGTCTACAATTAATAATATTGCATTGTATATTTGAAAGCTGCTGAGCAAATAGATCTTAGAAGTTCTTATCATAAGAAAAAAATTCAGAACTATGCATGGTGATGGATGTTAACTAGACATACTGTGGCAATCACGTCACAATATATACAAATATCAAATCACTATTTTTAATACATGATATTAATATAATAAAGTGAAGTGAAATGAATGAAGGTCACTTAGTCATGTCTGACTCTTTGCGACCCCATGGACTACACAATCCGTGGTATCCTCTAGGCCAGAATACTGGAGTGGGTAGCCGTTCCCTTCTACAGGGGATCTTCCCAACCTAGGGATCAAACCCAGGTCTCCCACATTGCAGGCGCATTCTTTACTAGCTGAGCCACGAGGGAAGCCACAAGGGACATTAATATAGTATCATATGTCAATTACATCTCAAATTTTTTTAAATTTTTAAATTATCAAAATAAACTTCCAAGTAAATATCTTCCTCAGTCAATACACGTGGCTTGATTCAACTATAAACACAAGACATCTAATGAAGAATTTTCTTTTTTTTAAAGAGTTTATTTTTTATTATTATTATTACTATTACTGTAATTATTATTTTGGGGCCTCAACACGAGGTAGTTCCCCAACCAGGACCTGAACCCAGGCTCTTAGCAGTTAGAGCAGAGAGTACTAACCACTAGATCCCTGGGGAATTCCCCAGAATTTTCCAAAATGCTTCTCAAGGTAAAGTTGTTTCAAAAAATTCATTCACAGAAAGTTCTTCATTAAGCAAAGCTAAGCAATTTTCTTTTCTGTGAGACTCTGCAGATCCTTTATGAATTTTATGACTTCCCAAAAGTCTTTCTCAAACTTCGCCAACAAGCACTTTTTTCAGTAGACCATTTATTACCCTAACAATGGTTAGAAGACATCTGTACTAGAAGTTCATAGTTAATTATATTATTAATAAAAAATTAGGTAACTTAAAAGTTTTTAGTCAAAAGTTTAAAAAAAAATTACTGTGCAAACAGACAACTTGGAATAAAAGAAAAAAAAAAACAGATAACATGAGGTTTTGGTAAGAGGACGCTTGAGAATGATCTTGAAGACACATAAATCTCCAGGTGGAATGCATTTTAATTAAACCTTTAGAATACAAGTATTCCTGATATTTTATACCCATATTTAACATAAATCTAAATAGTCATTTCATGATACTTGTATTAGTTTAACAAAAAAAAATATATAAAACTAATCTATTAAAGGCATAATTTCCTCAGATTTTAAAACAATTTAAAGTATTAAAATAAGCCAAAATCACTTCCTTATAAGCATCAGAAAAAGGGAGCCCGCAACAGAAACCTATTTTTAACTGCATAGGAAATAGTAAAAGGTGACATCTTTACCTGGGGTTTCCTCTCAGTGCAGCATGGTGCAGAGCATTAAACCCATTGTTGTTCGTAATGGTAACATCTGCTCCAGCTTCTAGAAGAACTGCCAGGATGTCATCACGTTTCTTACTTATTGCATCATGAAGAGGAGTATCGCCTTCCGAATCCTTTTTTTTTTTTTTTTCAAAGTTTTAAGAGATTTTCATTAGCTCTTCTTCAATTAATTATTATATGTAAAGTTAATTCTTATAATGATCTACTAAGCAAAGAAAAACAGAAGCCATATCCAACAACCAGTAGTAATAAAACATGCTGTGTGTTAAATTTCAAAATGCAGGCAAGAAATACTAGCCTCACTACAGTAAAGAAATTTCTAGTCAATCTAGATGGACAATACAATAAACATGCTAGAGTTTTCCAAAGAAAATAAAAGCAAGGAAGTATCCTCAAATACAATCAAAATTTTAATGAGACAGAAAGCTGACCCCCCCACCCAACTCATTAGCTTACAATGGGCCTCTATACCACACTCCTACCATTAACAGTTACACCCTAAAATTCCATATCTATTATAAAATCAATCCTAAAACTCCATATATATTTTCTAAATCAGAAAATCTTCCAAGACTAGATTAAGGACTAGACCAACGATCTAGGATAAACTAAGTTACAATTAAAATAATCTAGACTCCTCTGAAGTAACTATTATGAATTGCTAAAGCTCACTGTCATGGTCCATAAAGTTAAATCAACTCCTAGCTGATATTTTTACAAGTCCCCATCACCAACTCCCCCATACAAAATCAATTTACTGACACTTTCTTAACAAAGGCTTTTCTAAGAAGGAATAGCTGCCAATTTTATGGATACCTTTGGAATCATTCACTATGATCATACAGAAAGGACTGATAGCAAAGGAATGCTTGCCACAGAAACTAGTATTGCCATTTAAAAGAATCCTGGAAATACCTGCACAATATAATTCTTTAACAGTTTTACCTGAAGACTGGGATGACAGCCAAAGTCCAGTAACGTCTTCACCACCTGAAGGTGACCTTTATTGACAGCAATGTGAAGCGGTGTCTGCCTGCGCTTGTTTCTGGCGTTCAGATCAGCGCTGCCTCGGTGCAGCACTTCTATAACAGCTCCCTCATCTCCAAAAGCGGCATGGTGAACCGCTCTATCACCATCTTTATCCTAAACAGCAGCATTAAGTCTCAGTCAGGGAATGTTTCAGAAAGAAAAAAAAAGTGACGCTACTATAATAATTCATCAAGAACCAGATTAATGTAAGAAAAGGAAACAGAATGGAGCCAACAAGATAACTAGAAATTCATTTGACTAGGGATTAGCTCCAAAGATAAATTATGACCTGGATCATTATATCATGCACACACATACTAGACCAACAGTTAGATCAGAAGTAGTCTGATTCTTCAGTACTCCTAAATTATCAGCCATGATGGTAAGCCAACATTAGAAACATGTTAGATCACAACTATATGAAGTTTTTTCATCCAAAAAAATCTTACACAGACTTCTTAATAACATAGAAATTATACTAACCATTGAGTAATTTTTAAAAAAGAAGGAAGAATGCCAAAGAGTATGATCTCAACCAGCTTTAAGGGGGAGAAATACACCCTCATGTTAACACTGGTTATCTCTAGCTGATGAGCATACACTTTTCTATATATTCAAGAACAGAAAAAAGTTATTAAGCACTTCATTTAAAGATAAAAATGAAACACAAACAAGTGTAATTCTATACATACAAACTGCCAAAACTATTTTTGAGGGATCCAGTAGGTATGCCTCACCTAATGTTGGCGTATTTATGAGGAGAGGAGAGGTAGAAATTGCTTAAGTGTTTCTCAAATGTAAGAGACTGCTTTTTTAAAAAAAATGCTTATATTGAACCATAAAGATAATATATATAGTCCATACCAAAAAGAGTCTCATTGTTAGATGCAGATGGAAAAGGATATTATAAGGGTACTGCTTTACTCCATACGTATCTCAAATATTAACACCCAGAAGTAAGCAGACTCTCAGACTTTCTCCAACCCACGGTAGCCCTTGATGGACTCTAGTTTTTGCAAGTGGCTTGAAAATCCATATTGCACTTGGGCTTATCGGAACTACTTTCCAAAGATAATGCAGATAAATATCGTCATAGCTAAATACATTTTTAAAAAATGAACACAACAGTTGCTGAATTCAAAATAGTTTTTGGTCTTTGCATATTTTCTCAAATAGATACTATAAGTAAAACTGCTCAAGCAGGAGTCCACAATGGCTTGACAACCATTCTTAAAAGGCCAGGAAACCATAATTCAGAACCTCTCCTTTACTAATATTCCAGCAGTACAAGTTAGGAGTTTTTTTCACTTCTCAACCTTAAGCCGAAAGGAACCAGCAAACTACCACAGGAAAGATTAAGGATTCAACTCTTGTGCCTCTGAGCAGTATTATATCTAAAATTCCAGGAAAAAAAAAGCTTCTTACCAAAAAAAAAAAAAAAAAATATATATATATATATATATGTTTGTGTATATATTGTTAACTTCTCAAGTAACACATTTCAGTATTTCAGAATTTTAGATTTAAGATCTTCCTAACTTCCAGCCTAGATTCATTTTCTGTTATAATTTTTAAGCCTATCTAGTGGTACTCCTTCCATTAAAATGAGAACATCAATCCACTGACACTCACTGAATAAAGATAGGAACTATTTATGAAATGTACCATATATTGATGACTGTTGGAGAACTGCTACAAAAACAAAAATGCAGGTTCCATCAACAATTTGCTTATGTTAAATAAAAAAACTTAAAAATTACAACCCAAATATATATGTCAAAGGAAAATACATAAGGAAAATATAAAGATTTTGGAAAATACATACACACATAAGAAAACAACAATTAATTTCCAGATTTTTAGTCTAAATTAGAAAACCTCACTTGCACAAAGACCGTAGCTTTCAGGTTTTATTGCTTTCTTCCGAATTTATCTTACGTATTTCAAAAGGCTTCAAACAACGAGATATTTATTCTGTCTCTGATACTGCCACCAAACAAGTTGTTGAGGCCCAGCACAACAGCTCACTTCCAAAAGTTGATCTAAAGAGACCTGCAAAGGGGCCTCAAATTAAATCTAACAGTGAACTTGTTCCTTTCTACCCTCTTCCTCCCCTTCGCCTCCTCCTAACCTCTAAAACCTGCTCTTGCTCACCCTCCCCTCTACTGGCTGATAAAACCACAGGCTGTGCTGTCAACACATCCAGGACCCATCAGTCATGCTCATCTACTTCCTTTTGCTGAACCCCTACAAGCACGCACCAAATTTGATGGCTTTCACTCTTTAGTTTAGGCTCTATTCTCTCTTGTCCAATTCTACATCTAAGTGATTCAGGCCTTCTTTTATTCTCATTCACCTGACCTACTGCCATAGCTCACCCAGCCTTCTTATTCCAATCTATTTTTCATACAAAAAACAATTTTCTCTATAAAACACAAAATTTATGTTTAAAATTCTTTTATGTAACTCTATAAAGAACATTAAAGCCTACTTCTGTGGACCATTCCAGACTCATCTGCTGCCGTCTTCCCTCACACATAAAACTAACTCAACCAACTGACTTGACCCCATATGTTCACGTGCTGCTCTCAGACTTCAATGCTCTTGTTCATTATGTTATTGGCTCGAAAACACGCATTCTTTAAAACCCAGTTCAGGCAACTCTTCTCTTATGAAACTGCCCCTGACTCACAAAATTAGTTTAACTCTAATTTCTAATTTATTTTCAGAAATTATGTCAACTATTTTATTATTCTCAAATATAATAAGTAACATCACACCTCATCTTATTTTCTGTAAAACTCATTCAATTAATCAAGATGCTGCTAACCTGATCATACTTAAACCTAAACAGACTATGTGGATATGGTATATTCTGGTGTGTTCGTTCAATCATTCATTCAGTAATCATGGACTAGGCGCCCACTATGAACTCAGTGCTGTTCTGGACATAGAGATATAACAACAGGCAAGACAAAATTCCTGTCCTCCATTGCCACTCTAGTGGGATAAAGAGAATATTAAAAATGAAATATGTAAATAAAATGTAAATGTTTGGTAGGAGGAAATGCCAAGGAGAAAATATAGCCGGGAAGAAAGACAAGACAGCCAAGCGATGGCCCCTCCCAGGGAAGGTGTGAGTAAATAGTTGAGAGAAGTGAGAGAAAGCCCTGAAGACATCTGGGGAAGAGAAGTGCGAGGAGACAGCACAGTGGCAGCAGGAAGGATGAAAGTTGTGTGAATTCTGGATAAATTTCACAGAGCCAATGGGATTTAGTCATATTCCGAATAAGGAGTCTGGGGAAAAAAGAGGAGTCAGTGGCAATTCTTAAGACCCAACCTGTGCAACTAAATAAAGGTGCTAAAACTATGATATGGCCCCTTTAAAAATCTGAACTTTTTTGTTTGGGCAATTTCAGGTTGCACTCTGCCTTCCTGCAAAAGGCACCCTAAGGACTGTTTTCTGGGTCTTATATGAATAAATCAGATCTTTTCATGTTTTTAACAGTGTCAGTATTTTGGGGGAGGGGGAGTGTGTAGGGAAAGGGAAGTGGAAAAGCCTCTAGCCACAACCTGAACTAACATGGATCCCTAGGAAACCATGTATGCTAATTCCTAGAGTCATTCTAGAGGTTATTATTCTGAGTCCTGATCTGTTTTCCAAAAAAGAATTTCCTTGAATTGACTAGTCAATTATGATCTACCTAGACAGCATATTAAAAAGCAGAGATACTACTTTGTCAACAAAGGTCCATCTAGTCAAGGCTATGGTTTTTCCAGTGGTCATGTATGGATGTGAGAGTTGGACTGTGAAGAAAGCTGAGCGCCGAAAAATTGATGCTTTTGAACTGTGGTGTTGGAGAAGACTCTTGAGAGTCCCTTGGACTGCAAGGAGATCCAACAGGTCCATCCTAAAGGAGATCAGTCCTAGGTGTTCATTGGAAAGACTGACGCTGAAGCTGAAACTCCAATACTTTGGCCACTTGATGCAAAGAGTTGACTCATTAGAAAAAGACCCTGATGCTGGAAGGGATTAGGGGTAGGAGGAGAAGGGGACAACAGAGGATGAGATGGCTTAATGGCATCACCGACTTGATGAACATGAGCTTGAGTAGACTCCAGAAGTTGGTGATGGACAGGGAGGCCTGGCGTGCTGCGATTCATGGGGTCGAAAAGAGTTGGACATGACTGAGAGACTGAACTGAAAATCTACTTGCCCGTTCCTTTGCAGATTACAGTTAAATACAATGTTTTCTACAGTTTTGTTTTCATTAACCGGATAAACAGAATCAGATAGAAATAGCATCTGGGATTTGTTCATTGTTTTTGTTTTTTTTGAGAAACTGCTAGCCTTCACTGAAAAGAAAAGTGAAAGTGAAGTTGCTCAGTCGTTATCTGACTCTTTGCGACCCCATGGACTGTAGACTACACCAAGCTACTCTGTCCGTAGGATTCTCCAGGCAAGAACACTGGATTAGGTTGCCATTTCCTTCTCCAAACTTTCACTAGTTGGAGAGAAATGTTTAATAAGAACACAGATAATAATGAAACCTTAAATTTCCATGGTGTTCTATATTATAAGTGGTATCTTGTTTCCCTTACTCAACTCCCCACCCCTTCAAATTATTATCATAGATGATGAAACAGAAAGTTAAACCAATTAAACTTTTTGCCCAATATTATTTTAGACAGCAACAATACCATTCAAACTTGGGTTTTTTGACAAAGTCTAGTATTATTCCCTACTATTAATATTCTCCTTTCATTAGTCTTAAATAATAAAACCACTTAAAATTTGCTGATATCATCAGTATGTATTTGTACTATATTTGAAAAACTTATTGTAAAGAACTCACTTTTTAAAACTGGGCTTCCATTCAATCCTCCACAACTTTACTTATTATATTCATCAGTAGGAAAAAAAAAAATACTGAGTCCTTGGAGGATGAAAAATGAGCCCACCCAAATCGACATACCTAAGATCTCACAGTCCTCGGTGCCTCTACCTACACACTAAGAAGGAAACAGAATGTAACCCTACTGTATTCAGTAGGTCATACATGGAGACAACCAACTTTCCAAAATGGCTCTGAGTTTTCCCTAAGAAAAAGAAATAGGGAAAAAATGTAACCTTATCACATATTTGAAAGGTATAATATACAGCAAATAATTTAGCTTTCTAACAGCTTAAATCAACGAAAAAATCTGAAATAGTCATCTATACTAGGGGCCAGCAAACTTTTCTGTGAAGGGCCAGAAAGTAAATATAAGTTTTACAAGCTATATGATCTTTTATCACAACTACTCAGTTTTGCAGCTGGAGCACAAAAGCAGACTACACAATAAAATAAATGAATGACTGAGTTGTGTTCCAATAATACTTTTAAAAAGAAATGAAGGGCTGGACCTGGCCTTCGGGCTATAGATTGCAATCTGTGAGCTATACTATCCTGAGCTCACTTCTTGATGCAGAAGAATAAAATTAAAGGATGCAGAATGAGATTCCCACAGAACAAAATATACTATTCTCTTTATTCTTCAGCTAACTTCAAACTTTTAATAAAATTGGATTTAAAAAAATCATTATTAAATTATTGTGTCTAGGTGTGTTAAAGGTATAATAAAGGTTTTAAGAGAAGAGCACTTAATCTTCTAGGATACATACTAAAACTATTTACAGATGAAATAATATGATATCTGGATTTGCTTCAAAATAATTCAGTGGAGGAAATGAGAGTTAAGAGGGTACTGATAAGACAGACTTGGCCAAAAAAAAAAAAAGACAGACTTGGCCAGAAAAAATAACTCAAGTGGAAAAATGAGTACACAGGATTCATTAGACTATTCTATTTTTACAATTGTTTAAAATTCCCAATAATAATTAATTTACAAACAGATCGATCAATTTACAAATGATGAATCACAATTTTAAGTGCCTTTGAAAAATTAACATTTTCTCCCTCTTTTAAACCAGGATTTCCAGTCAGCATTGCTGACATTTTAGACTGGATAATTCTTTGCTGTGGGAACTGCCCTGTACATTCGAGGATGTTTAGCAGCATCCTCAGTTTCTATCCATTACACGCCTGTCAGTCGCCTGCTCCCCACCAAACAGTTGTGACAATCAAAAATGTCTCCACAAAACGTCCCCTGTGGGACAGAAATGCCCCCCAATTAAGAATCACTGTTTTAAGTAAATTATATTGCTATTTATAACAATGTTGAATCTCACATTCTAGAAATATGAAACTTTGCTGAACTTTTGCTTTATTCTTAGGCAATGAATTATATTTACATTTCAACCCAGTTTTTAAATGTAGTTTTCTACCCACTGGGAAACTGTGTTATTAACTTAATCAGATGTGTAAATACCCCTTTTTCACACTATCTCTACAAATTACATCTGCCTACAATGGTTTTTAAAACAGAAAATGCCCAGAATGAAAATACAAGAGGTGGTATGGTAGAAGGCCACACATATCTGTATAGTAACAGATGGAGTTTCCAAATTGAATGATGTTATTTACAAACTACTGACCTCGCCCCAACTCTAGTCTTACGTGGAGAGTAATAACTGTTTTGCTTATTTGAGTTCAATTAAGAAAGAAAAAAAAAAAGAAAGAAAGAAAGAAAGAAAAAAACCCTACTCTTGAAAAATAGTGCCAACTTCATTCCCAGCCCCCAGCTGCACCCCTACTCCACGCAACCTCTCATGTGAACAAGTCTATGGACAGTCTCACTTTGTAAGGTTTAGTAATGCTGAATCAGAAAGTATAGGTTTTTTTAGAAAACCAGACAAAAAAATTTTTGGTTTTTAAAGCCTCTCAGCTTATTTCCTTTAATCAGAAGAGTCTGGGGAATTCCTTGGTGGTCTAGTGGTTACTACTCGGCACTTTCACTGCCATTGCCCAGGTTCAATCCCTGGTCAGGAAACTAAGACCCTGCAAGCTCCAAGGCATGGCCAAAAAAAAAAGGTCAGAAGGCTTGTAATATTTTAGTTTGTAGTTTCTGGATTCATTAAATTAAAAAATGGGATGTTCAAAATGTAATATTTACAAAATATTACATTATACTAAGTCTATCTTGCATCACCAAAAAAAAAAAAAAAAATCCTTGTAACATATACTGGGCTCCTAAATTCACAACCAAGAAAGATGTGACTTAAAGTTACTCTGTAAACGCAAAGTCAAATTATATAATCCCATTCATAAATACATCACAGTAATAAAACTAGTGTACAGTTTACAAATGTCTAATATGCTAATTTAAAACTCAAGCTCTAGGCAAAAGAAAATGCCAACATCAAGGATGACCTAAAATACCACTGGTTCTTTAGTAGCTATTCATCAACTCAAGATATACACAAATGGGGGAAAAAAGCAAAAAGAATGTAAGACTTCTGTTTTCAAACATGTCTTTAAATTTTTATAATTAGTAAAAACAGACTGACCCACAAATTTCGCCCTCCAAAATTCAAATCCTTATTAAATAGCTTCCTCAGATGGGAGTGTCATTTGGACAAAATTGCAACATTTTGCCTAGTATGAATTTGATAGAATTGGCTTATTCCTAAGTAATCCTGCATCAGACTAAAACAAATACAATTCTAATATATTTTTAAGTGATGCAGTTATAGTTAACTGCAACAAAGGAAGCCCTCTACCCACACCAGCCAATGAAATTTCAATGCCAGTAAGAATCATTAATTTCTCCTTTAATAAGAACACGTTCTACATTAAATTAAGCACATATACACACATAGAGTGATAAACACACACTATAAAATCTTTAAAAACCCAAATTAAGGTTAAGAAACTGTAAGACTAAACAAATTCTAATTTACTGGTTCCCTCATGAAAAAACAAAAAAACAAGGAAAGCCCTCTGCGTGTCACAGATCAGGGAAAATCTTGCCCCATGTGATTTATATTCCTCTTTCCTCAATTTCTCCAGTATGAGTCATGGGTAAATACCACCGAGCTCTCAACAGCATAGTAGTCCTACCATAGCAAAAAGAAACTCAACCTTCTTCACTTAGGGTTATGCCTAGAATATCGAGAGAGCACAGAAATACACAAAATGCTTCATGCTGTCTTTTCTCAATTTTTTTCTTTTTAATCAGAAGAGCCTTGAGTTAATATTAAATTTCAAAATGAAAAAGCATCCATCTCAATGATACAGAAGGACCATTTCTAGGACATTAATTTTTACTTAAATATTTTTAAAACTCAGTTTAATTACCTCTGCTTCTACATCCACATTTTGTTTCAAAAGTAACTTCAAAATGTCAACATGTCCATTCTGACTAGCAGCTTGCATAGCTGTGTGACCAGCACATTGTCCATTCACCTAAATACAAAAAGAAAGGATGAAGAAATGTCACAAGAAGGAAAGAGCCAATACATACACATGGTGTAGGTTTAAACCCAACAAACTGAATGATTCTATGAGAACAATTTAGGTTGGTGTTCTATATATCCTGATACAGATCACCAGAAACTTGACCTGTATCACATTTCTAAGTTAGGGAGGGATTCAGGCACTCTAAGAGTCCCACTGTTAAAAGAGTTACAAAAGAACTTTTAGCCAATCTGCAAAGTTGAAACAGAAAAGGATGGGAGGGAAGGAGGGACAAAGGGAAGTTACATTTATTTTAAATATGTGTCTACTTTAAGTATTATTAAACCTCAGAGTCTGTTTCAATGAAAAAAAAAGTAATGAGGTGAATGGAAGACTTTTAGAAAAGATACTGTCCAGTATAGTATGCATAAATTCAACAAACACAGCCAAATGTCAATGCTAAGCAAACTACCACAAAGGATACGTAAATGAGTTACCAGAGAAGCTATACACATCTGTTCCACTGTTCTACTATAAAGCAGTAATATCCAATCTTTTCTTCATTTCAGATGTTGTGTAAATGGATATGGAAATGCAACATGGAAAAACAGACATTTTTTCCAAAGAAGACATTTCAAATAGCCGACATGAACATAAAGATGCTCAATATTACTAATAAACCAGGAAATGCAAGTAAAAACACAGTACCATTTACATTATCGCCCCCTAAAATTAAAAACTTAGGTATAACCAAAATGTGTATAAAATGTACATAAGGAATACTACAGAACTCTGATAAATGGAATTAAGAAACTAAATAGATGGAGCGATACTCCATGTTCATGCATAAGAAGACTCAATAATGTCAAGATGTCAGTTCTTCCCAACTTGATCCGCAGATTCAACATAATCACTATCAAAATCCCAGCGAGTTACTGTATGGAAGTTTAAATGGACAGGCAAAAGGCCCAGAACAGTCAACCCAATATTAAAGGAGAGCAACAAAGCTGGGGGACTGACACTACCGGACTCCGAGACGTACCACAAAGCTACAGTAATCACGACAGTGTGGTACTAGCCAAAGAATAAACAAACGGAAGAAAGGAAAAGAACAGGAAGCCCAGAACAGCCTCTCATAAATACACTCAAGTGATTTTTAACAAAAAAGCAAAGGTAATACAATGGAGCAAAAACAATCTCAACAAACAGAATACATGGAAAATCTCTGTATCTTTCAATTTCAGTTTATTAAAATCTAAAACTGCTCTAAAACTAAAATCTTAAAATTAAAAAATTATCCAAAATTTCCACATATGAAAGACATGATTTCCAGGATAAAAAGATCAAACATTAAAAGCAACAGATGAAGATAGATCTACATCAAGGCACAACACTGTACAAGTTCAGACATTGGTAAAAAAAGAGATCTGCATGCTTGAAAAAATAAAACAGATCACATGAAGGATCAGGGATCAGAATGGCAATTCTGAATGCTGGAAGAAAATGGAATTATTCTGAAGGAAAATGATATCTAAACTTGAATTCTCTTCCCACCTAAAATTTAACTGTAATGTTAAAAAAGTTATATACTGAAGGCCTATTTCTCACGTACCCTATTTCTGAAGAAGCTACTGAAAGCCATGCTTCACAAAAAATAGAATAAAATTAGAGACAGAAGGACAGAGGATAAAGAAAACAAGAAATCCAGCACAGAAGAGAGGGGAAAGGAACCTGGAGGATGATGACTAAGAGACATTCCAGATGGATCCCGTCAGAGGCACTAAGAGAAATCTCTCTCAGATGAAACGCATACAAAACCTGATGTGCTGAATGTCTTAAGAGATTACACAATTAAGAGAGAATTCTGGAGAAGAATTAATAGTAACAATACAGATTACTAACAAATGAAAACAAAAGTGTTTAGATTATGTCCTGGGGTTAAGAGAGACAAGTGAACCCTTTGGAACAATGGAAGTGTTCTACATCTGAGTAGGGCTGTGGATTATGTTGGTGTATGCATTTGTCAAAACTGACTGATCCATGTATTTCACTGTATGTAAATTACACCTCAGGCGGTTTCATTTTTTTTTTAAAGAACAATTATGAACACCAAGGAAAGCAAAAAGTTGTGCAAGAAAACACAATCAAGTATCCTCCACAGCTCAGATACGGATGCTATTTGAATGTAACATGCAAAATTAGTTCCAACATTAACAAAATTATAAAGCAATACCATATTAAGAACCTGGAAGAGGTATGCATGTGTGTGGAAAGGATGGGCTAAATGTGGAGAAGGAAAGTGGAATCCTCACCTTCACAGAGCAGTATCAAAACATAACTTCTAAAACCTACAAGTCAAGAAATAAACAATAGAAATTACTGAAAGATGAGGAGGTAACTGTATGAAGGAAATCAGCTCAAAGAGATGAAAACAGTTGCCTCTGAAGAAAAGGAAAATAGCACTGAGAAGGAGAAGCTGCTTTTCATAACAAATCTTGGAGAACTATTTTTCCCTTTAAATTTTTAGAATGTACTACATTCTAAAAAAACAACTGAAATAAATCTGTAATGAAGAAAAAATTAAGTGTAATAAAATGTAAATCTGCGTAAGTAAATATAAAAGAAGTCTGACTCTACATTCCAAACACAAAAAAACATTTGGTACTTTAATATCTGAAACTATTTGTGATATAACTCACAACCAATCAAGAAACTACTGTGCCATGCTGCTGCAACTGATCCCCAACAAACCTGAAATGCCACATGAAATCACAGGAATAAGATGTTATTTCAGGCTTCCCTGATAGATCAGCCGGTAAAGAATCTGCCTGCAATGCAGGAGACCTGGGTTCGATCCCTGGGTTGGGAAGAGCCACGGAGAAGGGAAAGGCTATCCACTCCAGTATGCTAGCCTGGAGAATTTCATTGACTGTATAGTCCATGGGGTCGCAGAGTCAGACATAATTGAGCATCTTTCACTTTCACCTTATAAATTATAGATCTGATCTCTGTCAAACTGTCCAGCATACTTACATACAAAGATATGGTAATGAAAGCCCTCCCTACACAGTGACAATGATTCAAAGTGACACTCAACCTACAATCCTTTGGCCAGCACTGACATCATATTGGTTCCAGAATAGTAGCGATGCTTAAGCCAGTGAACAACTAAGCAAGAACCAGAATTTGCAGTTTGAACCCATTTAAAATATGGCTTTGGTGAATGGTAACATTACAACATAAACTATTAAGATTTACAAAATGCATGACCCCTAATTCAACTGCATTATGAATCATGAAACAGTCAACTTTCACAAGGAGGAGAGGGGAAAGCTTAGGTTAAATGTTTTGAAAAGAAGGATGGAAAATTGCTTATAATTGCTTATATATTTTTAAAATATATTTTTAAAATATACTTTTAAAACATTATAACATTTACCACGAGAAAATTTCACTGAATTTCCCCAAAGGACACTAACTACTTAAAAACCTGAAAGTAAATTTTGACATCATAAAGTTCAAAAGTCAGTACTAAAATAAGAAAGTCAGTAATCTTCTAGAAATGCACAATGAAGAAATAATGCCCAGTGTCATCTTTAAAATACCTTAGGAAAACAAGGAAGAAGGAATAGATGAAGCACATGTGGCAATATCTTAATAACTGCTGTGTAAAAGGTTTGTTGTAACTATTCTATTTTTGCGCATGCTTCAAAATAAAGTTTAAAATGCTCACATCCACATCTGGTCTTTTTAGCAAATCTTCCACTTTAGCAACATCTCCATTGGCAGCAGCCTTAACTAATTCTTCATTGAGGTCACCAGATTCTTGGGTTTCAAATAATTTCTTCAAGAGTTGGGAGAGTCTTTCTGTAAAGCATCAAATAAAGCTGCTAATATAGGAGGATCTCAAATCGTAACTACTAACAGACAACCATTACCCACATGCCTGTAATATATACTTTTCCTGTTTTATTATGTCTGTCATTAATATTACTTTGGTACTAAGCTACAGATACTACCCATGCAAGTTACAATTACTACCATATAAAACTGCTTTAAATCTGAGCCCACAATTACTCCCGGTCTATTCCAATTCATGTATTTCAAGTTAAAATTTCAGAAAAAGAGAGTTACACACAAACTGTAATTCAAGACTTTGGAGTCATACCAAAGGTATTATAAATGAACACACTACCACAGGAGTATCATAATGATACAAATTGCCTTTCAGGTCTTGAGTGTATCTTACTGCTCTCAGACCTCAATGCAACAGATCAATGATTATGATACAAAAGCAATATAATCTCTATAGTCTCTGGGGAAATATTTTAGGGACAAACCAATTTTCAGTTGAAAATATTAAAATAAAATATTTCAAAGGTGCCAACTGACTGGTTCTGACTAAAACAAGAAAGAACCAGGTATGTGCTTATATAAATCCTTTCCTAAGGTTTGGTTTGGTTTTTTTCCCTCCAAATAGCATTGATCAGTAGAGAATCTACCCAGTTCTCCTCCTTAACTCTAGGATCTACTTACTGGAAAGCAAAGAGGTCACAAACTGAGACCCAACACCAAATCCACATTATCTGAGAGAAGGATATCAACAATTTTTCACTCTTTCAATATGTAACAGGTAGGCCAAAAAGTTCATTTGGGTTTTTCCATAAGATGTTATGGATGAAATTTTTGGCCAGCCTGATAAAAGTCAGCCTACTGTGATGCTATCTAACCACAAGGTAAGAATAAACACCACCTGATTTAACCTCAAACACATTAGCAAATTACAGCAGGAAAGATGGCCCAAGCAGAGGAAGCAGAAGGCAACACGAAATAAAACTGGAGGCCAGCCAATGTTTTCCTTCACTTTCTTACTGTGCACAGTTACGGCTCCATCTTCTCTTCTGGATGTCAGCTACATTCCTAGAGTAAGTTGTAACCAGTTGTCTAATGAACTGAGTGTGTACACAGAGCTGGATCATGAGAAGAAAAGCTCTGGGCCTGAGTCTACCCAAGCATCCAGCATACGCACATCTTAGCACAGCTCTCTCCACCCACTGTGGCCTGTACAATACCTCTCATAAAATGACAAGAGAAAAGGTGTGGCTGATACATAAAAATATCCAGAAAGAAAGCCATCTGCTAGCAATAATATTGGAAATTAAAAAAAATAAATAAGGCAGTCAAAGAGAGTGATGGTTCTGTGGCAGAAAACAAATGTTCTGACTAAAGAGTAGCATGTTGAATTTCAGGTATCTCCTATTTGACGTGGAGAAGCCCTTGATATATCTGAGAAAATGAACATGTTTATAGAATTTTCACAGGGCATACCTCAGCCAGTGCAAAGGTGGTTCGTCATATGAAAAAAGAAAAAAAAAAAAGACATTTAGCGCAAGTTTAAAAGGTAGTTAATATGCAAGTGAGGTAATGTGATCTTGGAGAAAATCAAGATCACACACAACATTATCTGTGTACCAGAACTGGAGAATGAGGAAGGGCTCTAATGTAAACCACATTGCTATTAAAGAAACACAAAACAGAACATACCACCAGACGCATTGCTAATGGCTGATCCTGCGGATGCCACCTTGGAAACTGCCGCTGGATTATACGTCCAAGATGTTCCACATACTTCCACCTTTAAATCGCTGTCTGAATAAATCTGCTGTACTCGGCCAACTTTACCTAAAGTC
This sequence comes from Cervus canadensis, assembly GCF_019320065.1. Lineage (NCBI taxonomy): Eukaryota > Metazoa > Chordata > Mammalia > Artiodactyla > Cervidae > Cervus > Cervus canadensis. The sequence continues at coordinate 49,219,800 of NC_057408.1, forward strand.
TTAAAAACAAGATTAGATTTATGTTTGATTTATTAGATTTATGTTTCCAAGTCTACACTATAGAAATCAATCATCAGTTTTTACATGTTTGAAGTATTAATTTTACTTGATTCCTAATTTAAAAAACTTTTAAAGGATAATCATATTCAAATGGATTATTTACTAGCGACAAACTTTACAGAGTATCTTTAAAAAATATTTTAATAAAACTATTACACTTCCACAAGAATATAAAAATAATCATGACAATCTTATTCAAAAAAGTAACCTTATAAGATACCTCTAAAAAACTTGTAACTCAAATAGTCCAAACTATCATTGATCTAGTCTAAAAAAAGAAAATCTGCTTTCTAAAAAAAAAAACTTAAACCAAAAAGGGCTCAAAGCTTACATCTATGTTTAAATCCTTTTTGGAATCAAGCCTAATTTCAAGACAGAAGTATGAAAGTCACTATCATCAGGAAGCCTCTTTGTCTCACCTTAACATTACATTTGCCACTAAAAGCTCTATCAAATTAGATTTATCTATCATATATTAACTATAGCCCTTTAGGGATCTTCCCAGGCTAATCGAAGGGCTTCCCTGGTGGCTTAGCAGTAAAGAATACACTGCAGGAGACCCGAATTCAATCCCTGGGTCAGGCAAGATCCCCAGAAGGGAAAGGCTACCCATATTTTTGCCTGGAGAATCCCAGGGACAGAGGAGCCAGGTGGGCTACAGTCCATGGGGTCACAAAGAGTTGGATACAACTTAGCAACTACACAGACATAGAGAATGGACTTATGGACATGGGGAGAAGGGAGGAGAGGGTGAGATGTATGGAAAGAGTAACATGAAAACTTACATCACCACAGGTAAAATGGATAGCCAACAGGAATTTGCTGTATGGCTCAGGAAACTCAAACAGGGGCCCTGTATCAATCTAGAGGGGTGGGGTGGGGCGGGAGATGGGAGGGAAGGTTCAAAGGGGAGGAGATATATGTGCACCTATGGCCAATTCATGTTGAGGTTTGACAGAAAACAAAATTCTATGAAGCAATCATCTTTCAATAAAAAATTAAATTAAAAAAAAAAAACTAAACAACAACAACAAAGTTACTCTAACTGAAGTAAATTTAGAAAATAAAAGGCATACAGATGCTAAGCTGCCAGTGTAGAGTACAGTTCTCAAAGGATTAAGCTAATTTATAGTTTCTAAAATTAAACTCATCAAAGCTTTTCAAAACTCCATAAGCAAGCTATAGTTCCGACTCCCAAAGGACTTTATACACACTTACTGGGAGCATAGCTTCTGCCCATTCTCCATGTCCTCTCTGTAGAAGTTTAATTCTCTCCAGATCAAAGCAAACTTGCACAAGATCACCCACTTGAAACTGAGAGGTGCCGCCCTCTGCGCCCTGCGCAGCATCCCCACTTCGGACAATGTTTGCTTTAGTGAGAACAGCAGGGTTGAAGGTCCACCTAAAAACCAAAGCAAAATTCAAAGTCGGTAAGTTTACTTAACTTCAGCACAACATTCATAGTTAACCACTGGAGGGAGAAAAGCATTATAACACATCCAAAGTGTAAAGCAATCCTTTATGATTACATCCTGAATGATCTGTATTTCTTTTTAGAATTTTGTTACACAAATTTGAGAGAAGAGTCATCCATAATCTCACCATACTAGTACGATACGCTTTTGTCTAGATTATCGCTTGCATGCTTTAAAAATTGTTATAAAAGTAATACACACTCGTTGTTAAAGATTAAAACATTTCAGAAACATGTAAAGTTTCATTGCACATAAACACACCTCGATCACCATTCTGCACCCCTCTACACAACAGTTAATATTCCATTGTATATGGAATGCAAATCTTCTATTAATATGCTGAGTGATGATTGTAACAGAGAGTTAATTTGCCCAGCTGAAATGATCACTCTTCTTTTGTACCTTCAGAACAGCCTGAATACTCACTTCTCAAAACTACTTACAACATTGCAATACAGCTATTTCTGACTTTATCTATCCAAATTTAAAGGGAAACTTCTTCAAAGTAGAAGACCATGTCTTAACTGTCTCTGTAATTCTAAAACTAATCACAGGCCCTAATACAGGATAAGTACTTAATAAACTGTTCTTAAATAAAGAATAATTTTTTTTTTCCCTAAAAGTCAAATGTTATGTTACTAATAACACTAGTACCCAAGAGAATTTGGACCAAGGAAGAATTCTGCAAGTAACAATCCTAACCTGTGTTAATTTACCATTTCCAAATAAGAGGCCATTTAAGACAACATATGTTAATACGTGCTATTCTGAATTTAAGATTTTTTTCCCTTCTTTATTAAGATGTAATTCACATACAATTCACTCATTTAATGTGTATAAATCAGTGGTTTTAGTATATTCAGTTGTATAACCAACCACCACTATAATAAATTCATTTTCATCATCACAAAAAGATACCCCCATGACAATCAGCAGTGACTGTGAAATCAACTCTCTCTTCCCAGCCTCTAACAGCCAGTAATAAACGCTTTCTGTTTCTATGGATTTCCTTATTCTAGACATTTTCTATAAATAAAATCAGATAGTATGTGACCTTTTGTGACAGGCTTCTTTCACTCAACAAATTTTTTCAAGATTTATCTATGTTGCAGCATATGTCAGTACTCCATCCCTTTTTATAGCCAAATAAAATGTTCCATTAGATGGATATACCACAACTTGCTTATCCATTCAGGAGTCAATACACATTTGGCTTATTTTCACATGTTGGCTGTTATGAATAATGCTTCTACAAACATCCATGTACAGATTTTGGTGTGGGCACATTGTAATTTTCTTGGATATAAACCTGGAAGTGGACATGCTGGGTAATACGTCAACTCTATATTTAACATTTTGAGAAACTACTGTTTTCCAAAGCATCTAGACCACTTCACCTACTTATCATTAATGTAGGAGGGTTTCGTTCCAGTTTCTCTATGCCCTCAGCAACACTTGTAATTATCCTACCTTTCTGTTCTAGCCATTCTAGTATGTGAAGTGGTATTTCATTGTGGTTGTGAACTGAATTTCCTTAGTAACTAATAACGTCCTGCATCTTCTCAAGGGTGAAACAGAATGGACTGACTCCCTCCAGAGTTCGCACAGTAAAGCTCTATGGCTCCAACGTAACTGTATTGGAGACGGGGCCTTTAGGGAGAAAAGTAAGGCTAAATGATGTCACAAAGGCGAGGTGCCACATGAGGACAATGAGGAAGCAGTCCTCTCCAAGCCCAGAAGAGGTCTCACCAGAAACCTACCCTGATGGCACCCTGATCTTGGACTTCTAGCCTCCAGAACAGTAAAAAAAGAATAAAAAAAGAAATATCTATTGTTTAAGCCACCAGTCTGTGATATTTTGTTAAGGAAACCCTAGCAGACTAACGCAATGCATTCATTGACCATTTCTGTACCTTCTGTGAGAAGCTTCCCTCGTAGCTCAGATGGTAACGAATTTGCCTGCAATGCAGGAGGCCAGGGTTCAATCCCTGGGTTGGGAAGATCTCCTGGAGAAGGAAATAGCAACCCATTCCCGTATTCTTGACTGGAAAATCCCATGGCCAGAGGAGCCTGGTGGGCTTCAGTCTATGGGGTCGCAAAAGTTGGATACAACTGAACAACATTAATATGTTCTGTTAAAAGATGTCTACTTAAATCCTTTGTCCATTTTCAACTAGGTTATTTACCTTTTATTGTTGAATTTTAAGAGTTCTTTACAGTGTATTCTAGACACAAGTCCCTAATCAAACATATGATTTGCAAATATTTTCTCCCATCCCACAGGTTATCTCTTCACCATTTTGACAGCCCCCTTAGAAATATTAAAGTTTTAATTTTGATGAAGTATAACTTATTCACTTTTTCTTTGGTTGCTTCTACCCTGGAGGTCATATCTAAGAAACCACAGTTTAATCCAAGGTCATGAAGATGTACAACTATGTTTTGTTCTAAGAGTTCTACAGTTTTACCTTTTGCATTTAGGTCTGTGATTCATTCCGACTTAATATTTATACATGGTGTGAATTAGGGGTCCAATTTCATTCTATTTCATGCCAATATACAACTGACATTGCATGATTTGGTTTGGGTGCTTTCTTTAACTGCAGCTTTATTTTTTAATTATTGCAAAATTGACATAAACATTAGTTAACACAAAATTAGATGAACATTGCAATAATTGAATATTTGTAAATACTGTCAGCACCATTTGTTGAAAAGACTATTGTTTCCCCCACTGAACTGTGCTGAACACTTATCAAAAATTAACTGACTTTAAATGCAAGGGCTTATTTCTAGACTCTCAATTCTACTCAACCAATCTATAAGCTGGTTTTAGAAAAAACAGAGGAACCAGAGATCAAATTGCCAACATCCGCTGGATCATTGAAAAAGCAAGAGAGTTCGAGAAAAACATCTATTTCTGCTTTATTGACTATGCCAAAGCCTTTCACTGTGTGGATCACAATAAACTGTGGAAAACTGTGAAAGAGATGGGAATACCAGACCACCTGACTTGCCTCTTGGGAAACCTATATGCAGGTCAGGAAGCAACAGTTAGAACTGGACATGGAACAACAGACTGGTTCCAAATAAGAAAAGGAGTACATCAAGGCTGTATGTTGTCACCCTGCTTATTTAACTTATATGCAGAGTACATCATGAGAAACGCTGGGCTGGAAGAAGCACAAGCTGGAATCAAGATTGCCGGGAGAAACATCAATAACCTCAGACATGCAGATGACACCACCCTTATGGTAGAAAGTGAAGAAGAACTAAAAAGCCTCTTGATGGGGACTTCCCTGGTGGTCCAGTGGCTAAGACTCTGAGCTCCCAATGCAGGGGAGCCAGGTTCAATCCCTGGTCAGGGAACTAGACCCCACATGCTCCAGCTAAGACCCAACACAGCCAAATAAATAAATAAAAAATAAAAAAAATAAAAACCCTCTTGATGAAAGTGAAAGAGGAGAGTGAAAAAGTTGGCTTAAAGCTCAACATTCAGAAAACCAAGATCATGGCATCCAGTCCCATCACTTCATGGCAAATAGATGGGGAAACAGTGGAAACAGTGCCTGACTTTATTTTTCTGGACTCCAAAATCACTGCAAATGGTGACTGCAGCCATGAAATTAAAAGATGCTCACTCCTTGGAAGGAACGTTACGACCAACCTAGATAGAATATTAAAAAGCAGAGACATTACTTTGCCAACAAAGGTCCGTCTAGTCAAGGCTATGGTTTTTCCAGTGGTCATGTATGGATGTGAGAGTTGGACTATAAAGAAAGCTGAGCGCCGAAGAATTGATGTTTTTGAACTATGGTGTTGGAGAAGACTCTTGAGAGTCCCTTGGACTGCAAGGAGATCCAACCAGTCCATACTAAAGATCAGTCCTGGGTGTTCATTGGTAGGACTGATTTTGAAGCTGAAACTCCAATACTTTGGCCACCTGATGTGAAGAACTGACTCATTTGAAAAGACCCTGATGCTGGGAAAGATTGAGGGCAGGAGGAGAAGGGGACGACAGAAGATGAGATGGTTGGATGGCATCACCGACTTGATGAACATGGGTTTGGATGAACTCCGGGAGTTGGTGATGGACACGGGGGCTTGGCGTGCTGCGGTTCATGGGGTCACAAAGAGTCGGACATGACTGAGTGAATGAACTGAACTCAACTGAATCTACATGTCTATTTTTAAGTCAGTAATAGACTGTCTTGATTACTGCAGCTGTGTAGTAAATTTTCAAATTAGGGAGTCCTCCAACTTTGTTGTTCATTTTCAAACTATTTTGGCTATTCTGGGTCCCTTCAGTTTCCACATGAATTTTAGGATCAGTTTGCCAATTTCTGTAAAAGAAAGGCAACAGGATTTTAATAGGGATTGTACGTATCTGTTGATTGAGGAATACTGTCATATGTTAAATGATGAATTATTTCCTCCAAAAACATATGCTGAAATGTTAATCCCCAATACCTGAATGTGACCTTATTTAGAAACAGAGTCTTTGCAGATATGATCAAGTCAAAATGAAGTCATGAATAATTAGCATGGGCCCTAAATCCAATGACTGGTGTCCTTAAAAGGTCATATACAACCATCTTTTCATCATTTTCTATGTAAAAGATTTTAGAATTTCCATGAGCTCAATTAATGTTCTTCTACACCTCCTTACGGTTCTTTCCTCATGGAGGGCTAAGCTACAAGTGCTGGCTTGATGAAAAGAAAATAGTGGGCCAGAGGATAGTTTATGTGGCTCTCAGTATCAGATAATCTCTGATACTGAACTTGACTAACCGGAGATTAATTTGAATGAATTTAAGAATAAAATGTGTGCCTCACCCCAAAAAAGAAGAAGAAGGTCATGTGAAGACACAGGGACACACAGACTCACTGGGGACAAGGTCAAGTGAAGACGGAGACAAAGAAACAAGGGATGCGCCAGCCGGCCAAGGCACCCCAGGGATTAGAGCAACTGTCGGCGCCAGGAAAGAGGCGCAGCACAGACCCTCCTCAGAGTTCCCAGAAGGAACCAGGCTTGCCAACACCTTGACTTTGAGCCTCCAGGACTGTCAAAGAAGAAACTTCTGCTGTGTGAAGCCACTCTGTGGTAATTTGTTGTGGCAATTCTAGGAAACTAATGCACCATCTACACAATATTAGATCTTCTGATCCATAAACATGAAACATCTTTCCATTTATTTAGGTCATCTTTAATTTCCTTAATAATGTTTTAGAGTCTTCAGTGTATATGTCTTGTACTTATTGGGCTAAATTTAATATTAAGTATTTTATTCTTTGATGCTATTATAAACAGAATTGTTTTCTTATTTTCATTTTCAGGTTGTTCATTGTAGTATAGAGAAATACACTTTTTATATTATTTTTCTGTATTAATATTATATCCCATGACTATGCTGAATTCATTTATTACTTCTAACAGTTTTTTTTGTTGATTCCTTAGATTTTTCTATGCACGAGATCACATCACATGTGAACAGAGATGGCTTAACTTGTTCCATTCTCTTACTTCTCCCTCTTATTTCTTTTTCTTGCCTAACTGCCACAGCTTGACCCTCTAGGACAAGATGGAATAAAAGCAGGGAGAGCAGACATTCTGGCTTTGTTCCTGATCTTAAAAGAGAAAGCATTCAGTCTTTCACCACTGAGGACGCTGCTCACTGTAGGATTTCATAAATGCCCTTTATCAGGCTAAAGAAGTTCCCTTCTGTTCTTAGTTTATTTAGTATTTTTACCATGAAGGATGTTGGATTTTGTCAAATGTTTTTTGTGCATCTCTTGATATGGTCACATATATTCTCCAGATCTGAAAACAATTAGAGTTAATTCTATACTTTGGATAGCAATTTAATGTTTATTTTTCTTATTCTATATATAATCCCTCCCCTAAAGAAATTTGAGAGAGTTAGTTTCTTTAAGTACATGGCAGTAATAAAGATTTGACAATTAACTATTGTTTTTTCTCTAAAATACTATAAACATATTAGTAAACTGGATACTTTTTGGCTCCTAGGGATAAATAAATAAAAGGCACAGGCCCAGTCTCCAAGAAACTTGAAACCCAACGATCAAATAAATAACCATTTTAGTGGATAATAGGAGGCTTAAACAGACAAATATTGTATGCATGTACCAGGGAGGGTAGCTGGAGAGAGGAGGCAAGCACATATTCAGTATTTACAGGAGGCAGAGGAGTTATCCGGAGAAGACGAAGACAAGGAGCATGGAAGGATGGAGTGTGCATGAAGGATGGTGTGTATGGAAGGTTACAGAAATGACTAAATGCACACAGTGCTGTGTTGCTGATACCGGTGAGTGTGTGGCAAGGGAGAGCTGCGTCACCGTGAGACAACAGGAGACAGAGACCAGAGGAGTTCACTGCTATTACCCTGTTCATTCAGGGTAGACTGATACAGTCCACCAGGAACAGAAAACTTGTTAGCTACACTTGGACCCAATACTGATACAATGTATTCTGCTCACTAAAGGGAGAAAAAAGTGCATAGAACATTGACTCATAAATACACACACACATACACAAAGTTCTTACTTGCTTCCTTCCACTTTACTAAGGTATTCTGGATTTTCTTCTACTACTGAAGAGTCAGCTGTAAGAAGTCTTTGTTATGTCACATTATTTGCTTTTTGTAAGGCTCAGAGTTCCTCTGTAGACAAATTTCACTTGCCATTACTGAAAATTAAGAAATAGAACCAACCTATTGCCGCTTGGATACTGTACTACAATGTCATGATCTTCATCAATTCCACAAACTGTTCCAGTTGTAGTCAAGGTCTCAAACATGCCATCAGTCCATCCGCCATGACCGTGCTGCAAAGACTGTACAATCTCAAGGTCCAGATCTATGTTGACCAGGTCACCAATCTGCAGCCCACCAGGATTCCTGTTGCCATTCTGCTCACCTGTAATTGCAGCGGGAGGTGACCAAGGGCGAGGAAACCACAGCAACAACAGGCAACTGCACTGTTCTCAATGTTTTTAAAAAGCCCCAGACAGTTGAGTTTCAGTTACTATCTAATCTTAAAATGGTTTGAGAATAAAATGTGAGTATAAAAATCTAGAATTATACAGCCTTAAAAAAGAAAGAAAAGAAAACAGACTCAAAAGCAGAAATAAAGTAATGATTTATAACAATGACTGAAGAGGAGCAGAATCTATAGATGACAAGGCACTGACTATCGAAACACGAAGCTCTGGGCGTTGGTAACTCACCTTTCTGCCTGGACGGCTTGTTCAAGAGTCAGGATAGCTAACTAAAGAATACCAAAGAGACTCCTGGAATTTTGTTATCTCTGAAGTGCTTACTATTATTATTTACCAAATGGTTTTTGTGATTTTTGCCTCAATAGCATTTTTAAATATTTTAAAAGCCCATTTCCAAGATTGTTTTCAAAGCTATTTCTGGGACAAAGGAGGCAAGATCATCAAACACTATGCTGAGGGATCCTAAACGTCTACGTTGATTCCACACTTTTCTTGTAAAGTCCAAATACAAAAGAAGAATATTTCTGAATGAAAGAGAGATGATCTCATCTCTCATCAAAACCATAAGATTTTCTTCCATATTCTCCTTTTTTCTAAAAAATTAAAGTATGCTGCAAGAAAACAGCACTTTGGGGCAGTAAGGGAAAACAAATGATTTGAAAAGAGGAACACAGAGTTCACACGAGAACAGCTAAATCAGAAGAGCCTAAAGGCTTAATTGGAAGAATGTGGCAAATGTCCATTGTAGCAACAATGAAGAATCTATAAAATGAAAGTAGTTTTGGTTTTCTTGTTCTTTATTTTAATCATACGTTAATTTATATTTATCATATTATCTTAATCTTGGAGCTGCTGTTATATTTTCACAGGAATTTATAAATATTAAATTGTTCGGTCTCATTCTCAGCAGTATAAGAGATATAACATTGGTAATACAACACAAAATTTTTCAACAAGTTCATGATTAAAACAAAAAAGTTTCACACAGTATTGGTATGCCCTATAAATGATGTATCAATTTAGCAAGACATGACAACTCTTTCAGAGATTAAATGAATCATTAAAAAAGAACAAATGCTTTTAAAACCAAACACAACCAAGAGCATGCCTTTAAAAATCTTTAATGGTAACTAATTTTCGTAAAGCCCAGTTGAAACGCTTTTCTGATTCCACGAACTCTGACCCACTATTCAGAAATTTTCTTGTCTGCTAACTCACCTAGCACAGGACAATGATCTCTGTAGAAAGAACCTCCTTTGGCATCCTGGACACACTTCAGATCAGACTACAAAAAAAGAAACCAAAAGAATCACCCTTAAAAGCTCCAAGTATAGCTCAATACCTAAAATAGGCAAAAATGTTCACTCAGAACATTATCCTCAACAGAAGTAGCTCTGGGTTAATAATCACACTAAACACTGCTTTCAAAAACACCCATCAAAAACTATAAACTTGATCTTCAGATACTTTAAGCTTTCTTTTATAGTTCAAAATTAAAATGTCTGGATCTTTACCACTGAAATATTTTCAAAAACACATGTTGGAAAAAAAGAACTACAACAAAAATCTTGTATTTAAAAAGTACATAATACATTCCATTTAAAAGATACTTTTACCAAAAAAGAGGTCATCTCATTTGATCTTTCTAACCAATTTTATCAGATATACAAGGTAGGCATTGATTCATTTAATAAAGGAAATTATCCAAAACTAGTCAGAAGGGAGAAAAAGAAAGTACCAAATCCAGTCTTTTGATTCTGTGTCCGTATAATTTCCTATTTATATCACTTTTAGTCCTTATTTTACCATAATTTAGTTAACTGAAGTTCCTTCCCACTTAGCTTTAATAAGAAATTATTTAAGTATCTATTTGAATGGGGAAGCAGTTGTGGTATAATGAAAAGTACAGAAAATGTGAAGTTAGATGAGAAACTTTGAGGGTGACTATGAAAATTCAGAACTAGATTACCTGAAAGTGCCTAAAAGTACCATATATATATATATATATATATACATACACATATATAGATGTATAAAGTGACCAATATACACTTACTGTATTAAGAAAATGAGCTCCTTTACACACATACACACAATCCAACTCTCTGTTACAGCCTCCTTTGCCACTGGAGTTCACATTTAGTTCAATCCTAGCCAAAGAGTCATGGGTCAAACTGTTTCAATGTGATACTTTAACCTACCAATTCCACTTCTAGGAATCTATCTTAAGAGAATATACTCATAAATGTACAAAGACATATGCACAAGGATGTATGTCACTGAAATAGCACTTGCAACAATGAAAAACAAAAACAAAAAGCCAACCCAGACACCCATCAACAGAAATTTCATAAACAATGGCATAACCATACAAGGAGTGCTACCCAGCCATCAAAAAAGAATGGGAATCAACCTACATATAAATACTACTCCTTAAGCACTTGAGTAATTCACAGTGTTTCTAGGTCAGTCATTTTCAATTACCAACAGTACACTTTAAAAATACAGGGAAAAAAACACCTTAAAAATAATGTTAACATCTATTATATTCAATTCTCACTTTACAGATGTTCCTTCCTACTGCCTACTCATGATTCAGATGACATTATGACAAAAGGAAATGACACAAGAAAAAATGAAAGATTACAATAAGGGCTATTTTTAATTTCCTTTCTTTCACCCACCCAATATTTTCATCTTCTATGGTTCTTAGACTTACCATGCCCTCAAAGCCAACTCTGTACAGGTTCTTAGCACCATTATCCCAGAGAACATAGGCTGCGCTATGCGGGCTTGATGCACTCCAGTCTTGGATCTCTGTTACCTAAGGGAAATTTTTGAGGGGAAAAAAAATCTTTAAGAAGAGAGGAGAGGCTGATTCTTTTAATTATATTCAAATCTTTAAAATTACTTCAGTTACAATCCTGTGTAACAGGATCATGAAAAACACTTACTTGCCAAATATATGTCACTTCTAACATACAATTGAATTAGAGATACTTTTCCAGAATATTATAAGGTTATTTCTAAAAGCACTGTAGAAATTTTATTTATTTGTTTTTGGCCACATTGCATGGCTTGCAGTATCTCAGTTTACTGGACCAGGAATTGAACCTGGGGCCACAGCAGTGAGAGAGAGCATGGAGTCCTAACTACTGGACCACCAGGGAAGTCCCTAAAACTACTGCAGAAATTTTAAATTGAGAGGCTTAGTGATTACAGTGATGATGGATTATCAGCAAATACATAATTCAAAATTTAAAATCTTTACTCTTAAAGGGTTCCTACTAACAGCAGTGTATCCTTTTAAACCTATTTTTTGATACAAAATTTAAAATCTTTGACCAAATACCCAGAACAATTCAAGATAACTCAGCTCTCTGGTCAGCTGAACGGGGATGAGCACAGGCTCAAAGGCCATGTTTAAAGAAGGCCTGAGAGATCTGGTTCCTCCAGCAGTGCCTCTCAGCTGCCCTGAAAAGCAGGCCATCCAAGCTAAAATGCCACGACTACAATGGAAACCCAGACACTACCTCCAGGCCCCACATGCCACCAGACGGATTCCTTAGAGCAGTCAATATTTCAAAAACAAAAAACAAAAAAAATAGAGTTGCTATTGATTTAGGGCCAAGAATCAACTACACAAAAATGACACACAGTGAGCACTGAACTTGGGGATTTTCAAGTGAACCAGTCTACAGCCCAGGCTGGGAGGCTGTGCATGTGCAACTCAGGACTCCTCCAACTTGACACTTTACCAACCACCCTTCATAGTTTCTCAGAATGCCAGGCTGATACTAAACATAATTTTTAAGGTATGCCCTTAAAAACAGACTACTATCTCAAATAAGATACATAATGATCACTTCATTTCCACCCTGTGCTAAAGAAACAGTTTTGCAAGCTACATATTTTACATAATGACTGCTTCATTTTCATCCTGTGCTAAAGAAACAATTTTGCAAGCCATGTAGTTTACAGTGCTTTTGTGAGATAAAAAGTTTTTATGCTTAGGATTTAATTAAATACTTGAATAATATTTCAAAGCATTAGTAAATGAGTTTATTCTTTCTAATTTTAAAATAAATTATGTTATAAAAATACAACACAAACTTTAAAAAAATAATTAAAAAATGAAATGAACATTAGACTAAGAAAAAGAAAATTACCAGTACTTTTAAAGTCCCCTGCATGCCTCTCACCAACCCCACCCACCTGCCTCCTAACAGAAGTAACCACCATCCCGACTGCGGAGTCCATTGCTGCCATGTTGGGTTTTATGATTTTCACAACTAACCACTGTATAATCTTCAAAAGCAAGAGTTTCTAACATTCTAAAGTGAAACACACAATTTGTAGGAAGGAAAAATCGCTTTTGATTATAATACAGTCAGATTCTATTTCATTTATTTTTAAAAATGCAGTACTAGATTAAATAAGCCTGTGTTTTTACGAGAGGGACAAAAAAGCATTTGATCAACTAAAAAAGACTACAAATTTTGTTTAAATTGAATTCATCCTAAATTTCAAATTACTTGGAATATAAGCAAGTTCATTACTCAAACTGTGAATCACTAAATGAAATCACTTCATTTGTTAATGTGATTCAGTTTGTCGAGTAGGAAGTAAAGTGGAAAGCATAAGAAAATAACTACATTAATTTCTTACTTTCGATTCTGATTAATAAATATGTGTGGAATGGCTACTAAAACATTAGGTAGAAGGTTGCTGAGAAATTCTGTGAAGATCAAACGGACAATATCTGCACTGATCAATCTTAACACCACTAGTAGTAGAATTATCAAGACTTTACATGCCTCCTTTATGTGCAATCTAAGTACACACACCAGTAATGAGGTACTCTTGCCAAAATAAACTTGAACCCGAATCTACTCATTTCTCTACATCTAACAATAGGTTTATAAGAAATACAACAATTAGAAGAACACGTTAAAGAATACCATAAAGAATCGATCAGAAAAATACAAAGAACTTGGTTTCTTCAACAAATAAATGGCAGTTTTTAAAACACTGATAAATTCTGAAGTTGGATGTTGGGTGCACGGGGATTTGTTATATTATACTTTCTGGTGTATGTTTGAAATTTTCCATAATAAAGTTTTTTAAAAAGAAGGAAATAGAAGAAGGAAATGGCAACCCACTCCAGTATTCTTGCCTGGAAAAGTCCATGGACAGAGGAGCCTGGCGGGCTGCAGTCCAAGGGGTTACATGACTGAGCATGTGTGCACGAGGGTGGAGGGAGATGGGCTGGTAGCAATAAAGTGGTAGGACTAAAAATAAAATAAAATAAAAAGAAGGAAATATATCTAGTGTATGTGTATGAGGCAATTAACATATATTTAAAGCATTTGTAAAATGAAAACAGTCTTGAAATACTAACATAGGTAGTTAAGACCATATTACACATTTCTATGATATCCTTACATCATGTCTGTCAAAGCCTGCACTTGACCTGCTTATTTGTGTGTTAACACTGTTGTCACATGCAAAAAACCACGGTACATGCAGGCATTTGACAGGCCATAGTAGGTGTCAGTATTAACACAATATCAGTCCAATTTGGAATCTATCCCTTAAAATGGCTCAAACTAACCATACAGTTGAGAACACATAGTAAGGAGAATGGGGAATCTTGAACCTCAAGGTAAAAAAGATAAGAATACACTACCACCTTCATGTGGGTTACACCAGGTTCATGTGGGTTACACCAGAGGACTGGGAGAGAGAAGCCAGCCATGAAGGAAAAGGGGAAATTAAAAACGTTATTCATTCACACACACAGTCAGAGTCAGACAAAAATTGTATTTCATTTCAAACATGTGCTTAAATAATGTTACCTTAAAGACTTCCTATTACATTAAGTTCCCTCACTCAGAGTCATATGTGCAAAATGGTTTCATTTATTTTTCTTTTTGTTCCTAAAATGTAACAAGTATTAAATCATAACAAACCAAAAATGTAATGCTGATGACTCAAAGCTTCAAAGTTGCTACTTTGCATTCCCCCTAAGAAGTGCCGATATAATACAAATCCCAGGAAGTACCATTTATGTGGCTTCAGGCTTTAGCAGCAACTGCTTTTGAAAAGGTGATGAAAAAAAGTTTTTTTAACCCTCTGACCACATAATTAAGTGTGAGGAAGAATATAAAGCTAAAACACTTTTCAGAATAAAAGTATTAAAAAACTTACTTCTCATGTACTCTTTCAAAAAACATTACTAGGACGTGTACTCCGTCAAAAGGAAGAGTAACTAAGGAAGATGATGTAATAGGATACAGAAAACACAAGATCCAGCCAGGAAAGAGACAAAGGCATCCATCAGAGGGGGCTGCCAAGATGCCTGCTGGGTACCAGGTGTCAAGGGCAATCCGACTGCAGCCACATGACTCACAGGCCAGACATGCTGAAGGCTTTCAATACCAAGATGTCCACTGCCATCATATTGCTTTATCGACCTAAGGACACACTGCCTGAGTGAGCCAGACTCAAATTCTCAACTGAACTTGGCTTACTAGACTATGTAATGATGAGGTTCCCACTCTCCCCTGCACCCCCCATTCCCTGCCACCTAAACCAGCCCACTCCATAGAATACTCTGCTTTGCCTTATTCCTAAAACTTTGAGGTGTAGCATGGTAAGTTTGGAAGCAAACAACACACGCGCTCTGACTACATTCCTGTCCAGCGTACAGCACGTGGTCCAGACTTCTGCCCTCCCTGGTGTCCTGCCCACGCTGAGCCCCATGTTTCCAGGACCCACTAGAGACCATGGCTACTGACTACCCCAGAAAGACTCTTACGAGCTCCCAGGGATGCCGTTATCCAGAGACTGAATTCAGTTTATCTTCTCCCTAGAAGCGTTCATCTAAAAGCACAGTTCTGCTGTCTTTACAAAGGCTAGGTTTCTGCTTGCTACTTGGTTTCTCAAAAAATTAAATACTAAATGTTGTAATACAGAGCACTAAGTCATACAATAATAAAGACAAACAAGGGAATAATGACAGGAAGAATTAGTTACCTTGCAGGGCTTGCAGCTGGGAAAGAGTAAACAGAAGGCTTTTAAAGGTATTCATAACACTCTTTTTTAAGCCGTAGAGTAGGAATAAAATTTACTTTTTAAAATTTCACTACTATTCTCCAAGCTTCAACATATGTTTTACACACCCCATGTGACACAGGATTGCTGTAAATGATTGCAGAAGCTGTTTACTGCACAAAGGGCCTTGCCAAAGAGGAAAGCAGAGGGTGACATCCAGGCCGAGTTCCACTCACCAAGACCCTCTGCACCGGGACAAGGCTGCCCCTGCTCTGCCACTGGCTTACCAAGCATGCCCCCACAGCACTCCATTCAGTCAGAGATGGTGCCTTCCCCAAACTCACACTGGTCTGCGGTCTAGTTTTGCTTCTAGAAACATGCTTCTCCTTATGGTTGCCCAGGGTAGGGGTGGGGAGGGGAGCTGAGGGATAGTTAGGGAGTTTGGGATGGACATGTACACTCTGCTGTATTTCAGATAACCAACAAGGACCTGCTGTATAGCATAGCACAGGGAACTCTGCTCAATGTTAAGTGGCAGCCTGGATGGGAAGGGAATTTGGGGGAGAATGGATACATGTATACATGTGACTGAGTCCCTTTGCCATCCACCTGAAACTTTCACAACATTGTTAACTGGCTATATATACTCCAATACAAAACAAAAAGTTTAAATAATAAAAAAGAAAGAAACGTGCTTCTCAAACTGTAATGTGCACCTGAGTGACTTAGGTATCTTATTAACGTGAAGATTCTAAATTAGAAAGTCTAGGAGGAAGGTGACCTATTACCTAGCATGCTTCTAACAAGCTGTCAGGTGACATTAATGCTGCTGGTCACAGAACTTAGATTTGGATTTCTGGTTCTCCATCTCCTCTAATGAGAACACAGGTCTCCGAAGAATAGGAGCTTTGCCTTTTCTGTTTATTCCTACAACCCTCACACCTGGAACAGAATCCTGCACCTAAGTGGTCAGTAAATATTTACTAAAGTTTTTCTTAAAAAGCATTGCTTCCTTAATAAAAATCAAAGTACTTAAAAGATAAAGACTAGGCGGGTCCCAGCAGCTCGGGCGGCGGGAGGAGCGGCAGCGGTCAGGCTACTCAGCTTCGCGAAGGCTCTGGGCGCGCCGCGGCCCTCAGGCACCCGGCTCTCGCCCGCCCCGCCGCCACGATGCCCAAGAGGAAGGTCAGCTCCGCCGAGGGGGCGGCGAAGGAGGAGCCCAAGAGGAGATCGGCGAGGTTGTCAGCAAAACCGGCTCCTGCAAAAGTGGAAACGAAGCCAAAAAAGGCGGCGGGAAAGGATAAATCTTCAGACAAAAAAGTGCAAACAAAAGGGAAAAGAGGAGCAAAGGGAAAACAGGCGGAAGTGGCCAACCAAGAGACTAAAGAAGACTTGCCTGCAGAAAATGGAGAGACTAAAAACGAGGAGAGCCCAGCCTCTGATGAAGCAGAAGAGAAAGAAGCCAAGTCTGATTAATAACCACACACTCAGTCCTGTCAGTGGTCCCTGTTTCCCTTCTTGTACAATCCAGAGGAATATTTTTATCAACTATTTTGTAAATGCAAGTTTTTTAGTAGCTCTAGAAACATTTTTAAAAAGGAGGGAATCCCACCTCATCCCATTTTTTAAGTGTAAATGCTTTTTTTTAAGAGGTGAAATCATTTGCTGGTTGTTTATTTTTTGGTACAACCAGAAAATAGTGGGATATTGGATATGGGAGGCTTTGATTGTCTTGGGTGTCAGCTTAACATTCCATAGATGGGGGGTAGCTTTATATCCTATAATACAAAAGCATACTAAATGGCAGTTTGGAGTCAGTTGTGCATTTAATGTCTTGAACACTTTAAATTACTTCTCTTCCCATTTTGTTTTGGTAGAATTATTTCCTACAGCAAACCACTTTTTGATCTTGGCTCTCCCGGTCAGAATTTTGTGCACTATACTATAACATCTTTGGTCGTGGTAGTCCAGTTTTCCTAGTAACTTGGTTAATGTGCTGTGAACGATTGACAGTTTGGGTATGTAGTGTATATGATATTAAATTGTGAATCAGTGGGACTTATGATGTAACAACATATCAATATTTGAAGATATTGGTACTTGATATCCTGTTAAGGAAAGTTGCTCCAAATTTTAAGCTGGAAAGTCACTGGAATAACTGTTAAGAATCACAACTACATGATATTTTAGATTTCTGGTACGTATGTGAAGAATTGTGTACAAATTGAAATGTCTGTGTAGTGATCCTCAAAACAACCAATAAAATCTCAGTTATAAAAGAAAAAAAAAAAAAAAAGATAAAGACTAAAATATTTGTCTGACTTTCAAACATTAAACATTAGACCTTATCATTTAAAAAATGAAATCAATACAGCAATACTCTGAATTTGGAAAACATCTTATTTGACAAGTGTTTAAAAATCTTAAATTCAAAAGAATCTATATAGCACAAAGTAGTACAAGAGGCCTTCAAGTTCCTAGGAGGAGTTCCTCAGAAGACACAGACTTTAAAGTCATCATTCCTTAATGCTAAGAACAATATTTTACAGAAGGTAACAGTGGAACAGGGACTGACGATGAAGTCTCAAAGGGAAATGCTGTTAATTTCAGCACACCGAGCAAAGCACCCAGAACACACACTTAGGACTTGCATATACACTCAGTACACCGAGCAAAACACCCCCAGAACACACACTCAGGATTTGAATATACACTCAGTACACCGAGCAAAACATCCCCAGAACACACACTCAGGATTTGAATATACACTCAGTACACCGAGCAAAACACCCAGAACACACACTCAGGATTTGAATATACACTCAGTACACCGAGCAAAACACCCAGAACACACACTCAGGATTTGAATATACACTCAGTACACCGAGCAAAACATCCCCAGAACACACACTCAGGATTTGAATATACACTCAGTACACCGAGCAAAACATCCCCAGAACACACACTCAGGATTTGAATATACACTCAGTACACCGAGCAAAACATCCCCAGAACACACACTCAGGATTTGAATATACACTCAGTACACTGAGCTAAACACCCAGAACACACACTCAGGATTTGAATATACACTCAGTACACTGAGCTAAACACCCAGAACACACACTCAGGATTTGAATATACACTCAGTACACTGAGCTAAACACCCAGAATACACACTCAGGATTTGAATACACATTCAGTTCACTGAGCAAAATACCCAGAACAAACATTCAGGATTTGTTGACTGAATCAATGACTGCATCACCAGCAGAAGCAACATGAAATCCAAAATAAGCAAAACCAACAACTCACTTACCCTGATATCTCTGGTTATCCCACCCCATTAAAGAGACTACAAAATTCCCTTCAGAGTAACTGCTGTAATTGACCCCCAGACCACTCTGCCTATGATCCCTCAGAAACACATGTTTGAGGGAATGGAACATAAAGCAAGTAAATTCAGATGAAATGTTAATAACAAGAAAGCCAAGAACATGAGATACTGCTTAAGAAGGACTGGCCCAAAGAAGATGTTCAGAAAGGCATTCTGAGCAGCAAAATGGCAACGCGAAGCCTAAAGGTGGAAAAGAAAAACCCACCCACCAATCTTCTCACCGAACACTAACGTGTACAGCAGAGAGGAACAATCATTTTTCTTTCCAGGGGAAAGAAAAATGAAAGTTTAAGAAACTGTTATTGGCCTTAAAGAAAATGGGCCACGAAATTCAATTACAGTAATTTTAACATTATCTGAATATACAGTATTCGAGAACAACATGATGGATCATAAACAACCTTTACCTTTCCCCTGCGTCCATTTCCTCCATCCTGATCTTCCCACTGCCAGTCCACTCCTCGTACCACTCTGGCACCTGCAAAGATCCCTCGGGCCGTGATCTTCTTCGATTTTCTACGAGACTCTAACAGAACCCTAAAAGAAGATTATCTATTTTCAAATTTATGTAAAAATAAAATTGGTAATGGGTGGCAATTTATTTTTTAAAATAAAGACTATATAAAAGGTTATTTTGAAAGTATAAAAGATTTTTCTTTGCTCTGGTTAACATTATAACAGCAAGTAACAGGAACACTTTCCTCATTCCCTAAGTTACACTAATGAAGACATTAGTAGTTGGAATAATAACAACACTTTATATTCACTTAGCTTTTCCTATACATAAAAATACTTAGAGATATAAACTCTGTTACCCGCCTTAAGATAAATGTACTATCTATTACATTGCTCATTTTACAAATGAGGAAACTAAGTCCCAAAGAGGTAAGCATCAATAACTTGCCCAAGGTCACAAAAGTTAAACGGGAATGGAATCAACACATGAATCCAGTCTAACCACTGCAGGGCGTCACTACAGCTCTTCACTACTTTAGAGATGGCATATACAAAACCCTCCAACTGCCAGGCACACACTACAAACGAGGGCCTGAGAGAGACTGCACCACAGCCATGACAAATGACAAATGGCACTTGACCTTGGGCAGAGGAAGACAATAAGGAGTGGTAGGGACTTTGGTGAACTCCAGAGGATGGTTTGTCCAAAGGGGCAGATGCTCCTGGGCTTCAGCCAACCGCTGCCAGGAACAAACGCAGGCCCTGTGTTGACAGCCTGGGTGGGGGCCTGGGCGGGGGGGAGTTAGAATTCAAAAACTTGATCTTTCTGTGAAATCACCTTTCACAGAAATTCACCTTTCACAAGTTTTACAAGGTAAGCAATTGTTCAAAAATTGAGAGCAAGTCAAGCAAAATACACCTGTGGACTGGATCTGACCTACACCAAACTGTCTCTAAAGCAGTATATACCTACAAAAGACCACGGACCTTGAAAAGGATGCTACATGCAGCTAGCTAGACAAGCATGATTCTCCAAGGCCTTCCATCCCTTATTTTCCTACAGCCTTCTCATTCCTAAAAAATCAAAAAGAATTGGGATTTTTAAATTCTACTTCATCTCATTATTCATTTTCAGAATGTCTTTACTACACTCCAACTTTAAAAGCTGTGAGCAAAAGACAAAACTAAATAATTTGTAGAAAATGACTCAACACACGGCAGGGCCAGGATTTGAACCAGGACAGTCTGACACAAAAATCCATCTTTCTATCACTCCTGTTGCCTCCCTTCACCGACTTGACTCTTGCTTCTCTGCATTAGTCACAGCTCCCTGAGAATACTCCATCAGCGAAAACTCTGCACTGACTCACACTCAACACTCCTCTCTTTGGTCCTAAGACACTTTTTACGTATCTCTATATACAGTCTGAAACATCACATGATAATCACTGCTGATCAAATAATCCCTTAACCTATAAACTGCTTAAGGATAACATGCCCTATTTATCTTCAGATTTACCCAAGTACAGTCTTAATGCTCTATAGTCTGAATAAATGTCTCTTGATTCCATAACTGTGACCTAGTGTTCACAGGACAGAATGCACATGGAGAAAACCATCAGCCTTCCTTGGGCCACCCTCACACATCCAAACACTGAGCAGGGCCAGGTCTCCATACGAGAGAACAAACAGCCCTGATTATCCTGGAAAACACACATAGCTCCTGCACTAGCTCTCTTCTCGTGATGTGATTATCCTGGAAAACACACATAGCTAGTCTGCACTAGCTCTCTTCTCGTGATGTGGTGGCCCTGGTCCTCATCTAGCCTGGTATCTGCTACTTCCCACTAAACCAGCTGTCAGAAGCTATTTCCTAGTCCTATGTTTAAGGCTGAATGGTACAAAAAATGTAACAGATACAAAGAATTGCAATTGGAAAAAAAAAAAAAAAATTGATTCCCATACCGCTCACTCCCTGGTGTGGTAATTCTATAAAAGCGATGCCTTAAATGATGTTTATCTCCATGATAACAAACGGTGCACAAGTCATAATTTGTACACTCCGCACACTTCCACCGAATGCCAATGATCGGCTGCTGGCGGCAGGTATCACACATGGTTCCATCGTGCTTGATGCCTGTTAAAGCAGAGATGCCATGCTGACATTAATTTCAAGTACTGTTTATTTTAACAGTAAAAAAAAAAAAAAAAAATAGGAACACAACATTTTACAAAATAGCTCAGTAAAGCAAGAAACAGTATTTCAAATGAACCATATACAGTTTCAAGCTAACAGGCAGCAAATATTCTAAAGAGTACAAATTACAGACTAAACCTTTCCTATTCCTTCTTTTCTCATTAGTAAGAACACTTCTCAGTAGCACTTTCCTTGCTCTCATCCAAACCTGAATGCAGGTTCAATCCAGAGAGAGAAGGAAGAATCCTTTATCATCAAGGAGATGTTTCAGACTAAAAACACACAAAACACTTTTTGAGGAACATGAACCTATTCTCCAGGTAAATAATTCCAAAGAAGAAGACAGTTTTATCCTCGTAATATCAGAAACAAGCTGTCAATTAACTTAAGCTTTTATCCCTAGGTATTGATAACTTATCGCTTCCCAGTTTAATGGGAAATAATACAGCTGAGTTTGTTGTGGGGTGTTGTGTTTTTTTTTCCCTTAAGGAAAAAGAAGTAATAAACACGAGAAAAATAAAACAAGCACTTGGTAAAACAATCTCCACCAAAAATACCACTACAAATTAACGAAAAAACTGGCACTGTACAGTAATAAGACAAGGGAATAATGCTCCTTTATTATTCTGTTACATTAAGACCACTTGTCCAAGTAAATTAAAACTAGGAGTTTTTTAAACAATGTGTGGCCTGTGAACATCAATGTCACTATTTCATGACATGCTGAATGGTCACACCGGATGATGACACACTCCTACATCAATTCTGGCTCTGTCAATAGCTTTCTCTGTGTCCACAAAAGTCATTTTAACTAAAATATTTACATGTAAAACTACAGTATTTATTTCAAAATACACAGTGGAGAGGGAAGGGAAGTATGGTGAGTTGAGATGAAACAAGACTGCTCACTTGAAGTTGGGAAACAGTTAACACAGGGATTCATTATACTCTCTATTTTGTATAAATTTAGAGATTTTTCCAATAATTAAACAAAAAATGAGTCCTATTAGTTCTCAGAACCTCATTCCCTTTGGAGCAAGTGATATGATCTTTAAAGGAAAGGTATGTTCTAAGAATAAAATGAGAATGTGCAGAATATGCAAGAACTATAAAAGTAGCACTTCTTAAAAAAAAAAAAAAGTAGCACTTCTGTAACTAAACAAGAACTAACACACTATTGCTACTTCCCGGAAAAAAGAAAAACTCTATTTAACTCATATCCATATCCAAGTTTAAAATCTCTATAAGGATGGTAACCAGATTCTAAATTAAGTGCCTAAGTTGAGATGGTTAAGATGTAAAAGGGAGGGAGGGATGGGGTGGGGAGAAACGAACACTGGAAGGAATGAGCCCTCACCAGGGAACCGAACTAGTCATCACCACTCTGGACCCGGACTACCTAGTCTCTGTGAGAAATCAATTCCTGATATTTACAAATCCCCCAGTCCCCCCAGTCTGTGGTAGATTGTGATGGCAGCCCAAGCAGACCAAGACAATATGGAAAGAGATATTGTAAAGCTGAAGTGATATAACAGGGGTAAACATACTTTGAAAGGCATTAGAGCAAAAAGGCAAATATAAGGAATTAGCACTTAACCTTAATATAGCTATATTAAATGTACTAGTCAACCATTTCTAACCATTTCTAACTTAGTGATCAAAGTTGTCATATATCCTTGGCAAATTCAGCAATACTTTATACAAAAATTAAAGAACAAATTTCTCAATTTCCCAGAGACTACATATGGAGAATAATCAATTAATTCATGTGTGGATGACCTTCATTTTAGCAAATTACCCGCCCTCTCCATTCACTAATTACTATTTTATCTCTGGTTTTTCCCCAAAGCTTATAGCTTCCCTGACCTATCCCCTGGGTTCTTTTCATTGTGTTCACTCCAGGATTGCAACAGAGGACACACCTGCCATCCGAGACAGGCCTACCCAAGGGTAGCTCATCCAGCCTTTCCCATCCTAGCCTACGGCTAATTAATTCTGACTGCATCAATCATGGAAGTGATCATCTGCCACAGGCCCAAAGGAGATTAGACTCCATCTTAACAGACTGTAAACTAAAATTAAAAACCAAGTTTATGGCTGCACAACTCAGAGCTACCAACATTCACCAGTACTACATGCTTTAGTGTTTTTAGGATATAAATCAGAAGGCCAAATGCAATGTGCATCTATTCTTTCTTTTGGGGTGTATAAGTGAGTACAGAGAAAAGGATTTGTTTGGTGTTTTTCAATCATATGAGGAGGTTTTTCTTTTTTTTTTTTTTATTCCCTAAGTAGCAAGGAATCCATAATCTGGCTAATCACAAGGGTTACTAAAAATCTGCTATATTTTTATTTAAACCAAAATATAACCTTTCCTTAAAGTGTTCATTTTGAAAACATAATTTTGTAAATATTCTTGTAATTATTATCTCCCAACACAAATAGCAAAAGTCTACAGAGTTAAGAAAGAAATTATGCTGGCTCACATTAAGATTTTAAGGTAAATTCTAAAACCTATCAACAGACAAAAGACTTTGAACAACTGTCATATCTGATGCAAGGCTACTAAAGTGAATTTTAAATTTTCATAAAAATCGCACTTTTTAATAAGAAACAGCAAAAATCATACTATGAGCAGTTTTTTAATTCATTGATTTTAATACTGAAATACAGATATACACCTGCTTTAAGATTTATATCAGTTACATTCCTGGAAAACTGAGTGTATACTTAAAATGGAGGAAAGGTGTGGCAGATTATTTTCTGAAGAAAATCTCACTGACTATATCCACCCCAAGTGCTCCCCTGACAACAGGACAATGAATGACAAGTGACCATCAACAGGCAGGTCTGTTTTCCTCCCCATGAACCAGAGGGGACATGTGCCTTGGCTAACAGAAGGCGGTCAGAGTGACACTGGGTGATTTCTGTGCCATTTGTCTGTCCATGTGTCTCTCTCTCCCCCTTTTAAGATTCACGCCGCCCGCCGCCCCCAGCCCGCCCGCCTTGGGAGCTCTTTCATAGTAAGTCTGGCTACCTGAAGCTGCCACAAAGGAGAGACCATTCGGAGAAGCCACAGAGAGGTGGAAAGACATGCCCAAGGAAGGCTGGCTGGGCCGGCCCCTCCACTGTTGACTCTTCTCACTGAAGCCCCAGACACTGGTGGAGCAGAGGCAAACCATTCCCCACTCAGCCTCAAGCATACAAATATTTTCCACAATGCAAAGTTTTGGGGTATTTGTTACACAACCATTGGAACTAAAACAAAGCAAGTTAAAAATAAGATACAATCTTTGTTAAATTATAGTTCTCTGCAGGACAGTGTAGCAAAAATAAGATTAATGAGCTAAATATGAAAAAAGAAAACCATAAAAGTGCTAGAAAAAACACCTGAACAGCATCTTTTATAATCCTGAGTCAAGTCTAAGCATGACACAAAATGTAGAAGTCACGCACATACCCATGTGAGCACACCCATGCAGAAAGTGTACAAACAGAGGAAACCAAGCCACTCCTCCCAACTGCACACAGTGGTCGAGGCGGCACAGATGAGGAAGGAGAGGGCACTTCCACATTTGTTTGCTGTTTGTACACTTTTGAATTATTTCATTTTTCGGTTTTTTTAATAATTTTAATTGGCAGATAATTACTTTACAATATTGTGATTTTTGCCATACATCGATATGAACCAGCCACAGGTGTGTGTCCCCCATCCTGAAGCCCCCTTCCACCTCCCTCCCCAACCCAATCCCTCTGGGTTGTCTCAGAGCACCGGCTTTGAGTGCCCTGCTTCATGCATCGAACTTGCACTGGTCATCTATTTTACATATGGTAATATACATGTTTCAATGCTATTCTCTCAAATCATTCCACATATGATAATTGTGCCTTCTCCCACAGAGTCCAAAAGTCTGTTCTTTACATCGGTGTCTCTTCTGCTGCCTTGCATGTAGGATCATCATTACCGTCTCTATAAATTCCATATATATGCATGAATATACTGTATTGGTGTTTCTCTGACTTTCTTCACTCTGTATGAGGCTCCAGTTTCATCCACTAATTTAAACTGACTCAGCCCCATGCATTCCTGTTTATAGCTGAGTAACAGTCTACTGTGTATATGTGCCACAACTTCCTTATCCATTCATCTGCCAACAGACATCTAGGTTGCTTCCATGTCCTGGCTACTGTAAACAGTGCCGCAATGTACACTGGGGTACATGTGTCTCTTTCAATTCTAGTTTCCTCAGTGTGTATGCCCAGCAATGGGATTGCTGGGTCATATGGCAGTTCTATTTCCAGTTTTTTAAGGAATCTTTACACTGTTCTCCATTCTGGCTATACCAGTTTGCATTCTCACCAACAGTGTAAAAGGGTTCCTTTTCTCCACACCCTCTCCAGCATTTATTGTTTGTAGACTTTTTGATGGTGGCCATTCTGATCAGCGTAAGATGATACCTCATTGTGGTTTGATTTGCATTTCTCTAGTAATGAGCAATGTTGAGCATCTTTTCATGTGTTTATTAGCCATCTGTATGTCTTTTTTGGAGAAGTGTCTATTATAATTTCATAACTTTAAAAAGAAAGTACAAGAGATACCAACTTTATCTTCCTGAATCAGCACACATTACAAATAACACATCTGTGTATGTGAAGATGGTGTCAAGAAAGTCAGTCAGCTGGATACTGTTGAGAGGGAAACATAAATTGATACAATCTCTACATAGAAGGTAACTGCAAAATGTTTTAAATGCGCTAAAAGATTCTGACCTCGCCTACAAAATTTTAAAAAGGTACACCCAATGATACTAAATTTTTTGTAGTAAATAAAAATTTAACATAACTGATGCTGAAAATATGGGACTATTTATGTGTGAAGTAGGGTAATCCATAGAGGAAAATTCTCTGCGGTTATTAAACTACATTGCAGAAGAAACATTACTGAGATGGTAAACAATATTATTATTTTATAAAGTAGTTTGCTAAGAATTACAATACAGCACTTTGGTAAATAAATTACATTATATGTATAACACATGTACATAGAAAAATTAGAAAGATAACCCCCAAAATGTGCTTGATGGGATTCATTCCCCTTTGTGGTTTTTCAAGTTTTCTACACTCAGCGTATATTAATTCTAGGAAGCAGCTTGGTAAGAAGGGGCATTTAACATGCAGTATAAGCATCAGAAATGCTGGTATATGTCCCTCACAATTAAAATAAAAGCTGAAAATAAAAATACGAGGAACTCCAATGATTTATAGAAACCAACTTTCAAATTGTTACATTAGCAATGTGGTACGTAACTACAACTCAAAGTTTTCTTCTTTTAACCCATAGTCTAACCTAGTTATTCCATGCTTATGAAAATAAAATGCATACCTAACACGTACACTCCTTAATCTGTCTTAACAAAGGAAAACACCAGGACCCAAAACTTCATAATATCAAAGAGCAGTAACAGTAAATGTCCACACAATAGTTACATTTCTGAACAAGGTCTAAGATAGGTCTCCTACACCATCACAAAAAGCCAAGCATACTAAACAAACTGGCCCACTACACGCTGAGAGGCACATCTAAACTATTGGTCCAGCTCTTCAAAGGAGTGTGGATTGATGAGAGGCAAAGGGAAAATGTATCCCCACCTGACCAAAAAAAGACAAGTCCAGGTTTCAGCTAGTTCCCTATTTACATATTTTTCATCTCTAAGTGCATTTTCCACATAGTACAATAATAACATTCATCAGCTCATAATCTGAGTACACGCTTTCTTTAAATGGAACCATTTAAACACACAATGATAACTGGTTAAAAACAAAAACGCTCCTACAATTCATGGTTTTAAGAATACTTCAGGAAAACCATTAATGCACACAAAAGCACATCCAAATCCTTTCTTGGTTCCCACAGTTCGAATGCCAACAAAGCTACTGAACAGCTGTGAGACAGACCGATGCTGAGAACTGGAGAAAGTCAACAAAGCAGCTGCCCCAACACCGAAATGAGCAGGAGAGAATTTTTAATGAGAATGCAATGAATTGACTTTAAAACAAAAGCTGATATTTAAAGAAAACATGAAAAAGGAGAAACAGCCTTAAATGAACAAGGCCAACATTTTACTGACCTCTTACTTTGGTAGCTGTTTTGTTTGCCCTTACTTCATCCACCCAATTCATTCTCACCTAAAACTGTTCTCTTCCATTCAAAACCTCCTCAGCCCTGGCCAGAGTTAGTCCTTAAAATTTCCCTTTCTTGAAATGTAATTCCTTAACTAAACCCATTAGTGCTTTTTCTCCTTATAGAATACCATATCACCCTAGAGAGTAACGCTCTTTCCCTTTGCTAAGCTTCATGAAGACATCTGCCACTGTTAAATGAACCACCTGACGCTAGCTTTTGACTCATTCTAATACTTAAATGACCATCTGCTCTACATTTAATGACATCTCGCCTAAACTCAGTAACTTAGAGAATTTACATAGCTTAAGTCTTTTTGTTGGCTAATTTTATGAGAACGGTAAAACATGCTAATTGGAATCAATAACCACAAGTTCTTAAAAGTGGCAAGGAAAACAGTTCAAATTCACAAAGCATTGATTTAAGTAAACTGCTAAATTTCTAGAGAGAAAAGATTGAAAGAAGTTTCTCACTATGAGCAGTTCATTATTTGAAGCAAAAGTAAATAAAATAAATGTTCATTAACAAGAGAGTGCAGACATATATTAGGTATATAATGGAGTATCTAAAATGAATCTTTAAGAGCCACACAATTTGACATGGATGAACCCTTCAACCATAAAGCTCCATTTTAAAATTATACAAGAATACAAAAATGTTGATTGTTTACAGATATATACAACATAGCATAAATGTAAAGAAATCCATAGGAACTACTAATTTCTACATAGTGGTAGCAGAATTTCTACATAGTGGTTACTTTAGGAGAGGAAGGGAATGAAATTGGGAAGAAGTACACAGTGTTTCAATCAGAAATGCTTTATTTTTTAGATAGGGGCGAAGGTATTTATTAATCACTCATGTACCTGGATACCTTAAATACTACGTAATAAACTTTTAAAATAAAAGATAAGCATTCCTAGTAGACTAGTACAGTGCCTAGTTAACCCTCCACTATCTTTTTGCCCTAATTAAAAGATTTCACCTAACAATAAAAAGTAATTTACAAGTTATCAACCAGTGTTTAAACACAATTATCTATTGTGGCGTAACTATTTGCTGATGTCATTCAACTAACCAGGAATTCCTATTTCTGATTTATGGATTCACTCAATTTTAACCCCAAATCAGTGTGACAAAAAGTTTACAGAGATTAAAGAGGGTTAACCAACTAGAATATGCATCTTAATCTCCCTGAACTATCAAAGTACTTATTGTTTAGAAATTGACTGAAGTGTAATTAAAATTCCTAATGAGGGTGAGGCCTCTGTGACCTGCCAGCTGCTTGGTATACTCCACATTCCTTACTCTTGAGAAACAGTAAATTAGTGAAAATAAGATTATTATTAATACTAACTACCACTTAAATCAGTACACCAAGCTAGGTGCTTCACATATATCACATAACCTTCCCAACAATATTAAAAGGTAGGCATTATTATCCTCATTTATAGATGAAGAAATTGAGTGGGCTCAAATTCAAACCATGTGAGTCTGATTACAAAGCTTGGCTTCTTATGCTCTTGACTCTATCTGGGTTTTTTCTTTACTTAGCTCTGATTTTGTCTGAAGAATAATTACATATCTAGGGCATCGAGTTTCCTATTTAATGTACTATACTCAAAATAAAAGTTATTGAATCCCATTCTAATAACCAAATAAATCTCAGAGAGATACATTTTAAAAACTGAAAAGACTGTCTGCATGCATGCTAAGTCACTTCTGTCGTGCCCGACTCTGCAACCCCATGGACTCCTCCCACCAGGCTCCTCTGTCCATGGGATTCTCCAGGCAAGAACACTGGAGATCTCCAGGGGATCTTCCCCATCCAGGAACCGAACTCTCGTAACTGAGGTCTCCAACACTGGCGGGCAGGTTCTTTACCACTAGTGCCCCCTGAGAAAATGAAAAAATTATCTATTTCTTAGTTAATTTCAATAGTGTAGTAGAGTGAAACACCATCAACTTCCAACCAACTCTTATTTTGAGTTAAGGAGATGTCTTTGAAAGTGTCTCACTCAAAATCTACGATTCTCTCATCTTTTCTGTTGGACAAGTTATTCTCTCATCTATTTTTTCTACTCTATTAAAAGCTTGCATAACAATCATGCCTCACACAGTTCAAACAAAAGAAACAAGGTAGGCAAACAACTAGGTACACAACTAGCAATTCCAGTAATATATTTGCTATTTTTAGCACTTGTTACACAAGAGTAGAAAATTAATGAAATCAAACAAAAATGAGAACTTTATCCACTTTTTTCCCTAACAGATAAAACTTCATTATTTCATTTTAGAAACAAAACAATCTATGTACCTTGACCTACTCCAACTTCATTTGACAGGCGAAGAATTAAAGTTTAAAGAGATTAATGTTATAAAGTATGGGGAAGGGGGGAAACTGACAAGCCTGGATGTGAACCTCAACCTCAACCAATTACTTATGAAATCTTGGGCAAACTTGTCCATTTCCCATAGCCTGTTTTCTCATCAGTAAAATGAAGGCTATCAAATAACACTTTTATGAGGACTAAATGAGATAAAGTATGTAAAAAGCTTAGCACAGTTTCTGACACGATGCGAGTTCAGTCAATGTCCGTCCCTCTAGTTAACAAGTCCACATGAGGAAATAGAGAATGAACAAACACCTTAACTTCCGTACTAACCCAGTGCATTTTCCACTACTCCATGAAGAGAGACTGGGAAAGGGAGGTAAGCAAGGCACCATTATGTAAAACATTACAATCTCAAGCTTTCATGATTTATTACTACTACTAGCCCTATAAAACTCCCAAAGTTCAAATAATGATTTTTTTTTTTTTAATATCAGAAGTTTCCACCCCATTTCTTGCTTTTTTAGGAAAAAAATTATCATCAAGACGATAAACCCACTCCTGGGGGAAAGCCATATACTCTTATCATGAGTATGCATACAGAATATAAACTAATCCTAACCACAGCAAGCATCTACAAAAGTAAATATGCTCCCAAAGTCACTCCAAGCCAGAAGTGAGTGAGTGGACTACCTGCTACGTTCCATTATCTCCTCCATTAGTTTAAACTCCACCTTATCTTAGTTGTGTTCTACAAGTTCATTTAAAAGCCAGTTGTTTAGAATTCAGGATCATTTTCCCTCAGAAATGAACTTATAAAAGTAACTTAGATACCAGACTATTTCATAAGAACCTATTTACACAGAGCTATCTATGGGGAAAAGATCAAATTGTTTCTGTGTTCCTAGTTCAGTCTGAGGAGGTGGTTTATTGCAATGCAAACATCCCAGTTTAAAAGGGGGTGGGGGGCAAGCTAAACTGGCCATGGGGACATATGAAAGTATATGAGCAGAGAAATGGGCTTAGGAGAATGACGAATGTTCTAAAAGAGCCATTTCCCTACAGATACTTAACATGCATAAGCTCTTGTCTGGTGACTCAGTACAACAGTTTCCAAAGTGAGGTACATGACCCAGGAAATACAGAAGAATGGTGCTTTGAAATGGAAGGGATACGCCCACAATCTCTTATCTATTCCAAAATCCCAAAAGTCTCAAGTTTTTTGTAAATGAGCGGCAATCCTGATCTGAATGAACAAAACGCTATGTTGTTGTTTTGTTCGGTCACTCAGCATGCCAGGCTTCCCTGTCCTTCACCATCTTCCAGAGCTTGCTCAAATTCACGTTCATTGAATTAGTAATGCCATCCAACCATCTCATCCCCTGTCGTCCCCTTTCTCTTCCTGCCTTTAATCTTTCTCAACATCAGGGTCTTTTCTAATGAGTCGGCTCTTCACATCAGGTGACCAAGGTACTGGAGCTTCAGCTTCAGCATCAGTCCTTCCAATGAATATTCAGGGAAAACCAGTAGCTTTGACATATAGTCAAAGACCTTTGTCAGCAAAGTGATGTCTGCTTTTCAATACGCTGTCTAGGTTTGTCATAGCTTTCCTTCCTAGGAGCATCTTTTAATCTCATGGCTGCAGTCACCATCCACAGTGATTTTGGAGCCCAAGAAAATAAAATCTGCCACCGTTTTCATGTTTCCCCCTTCTATTTGCCACGTAATGATGGGACCGGATGCCATGATCTTAGTTTCCTGAATGCTGAAGTTTTAAGCCAACTTTTTCACTCTCCTCTTCCAACCTCATCAAGAGGCTCTTTAGTTCTTCTTCACTTTCTACCATTTGAGTCATAACATCTGCATATCTGAGGCTGTTGAAATTTCTCCCAGCAATCCTGATTTCCAGCTTGTGATTTATCCAGTCCAGCATTCTGCATGATGTACTTTGCATATAAATTAAATAAGCAGGGTGAAAATATACAGACTTGATGTACTCCTTTCCCAATTCTGAACCAATCCATTGTTCCATGTACGGTTCTAACTGTTGTTTCTTGAACCACATACAGGTTTCTCATGAGGCAGGTAAGGTGGTCTGATATTCCTATCTCTAAGAATTTTCCACAGTTTGTCATGATCCACACAGTCAAAGGCTTCGGCATTATTCAGTGAAGCAGATGTTTTTCCCTTAGTATAATTATTCATACACTTTCTGCAGAAATACTGGGGTATCTGATATGACAGGTGCTGCTGTGGACCTGGAAGTGGGAGATATGTACTCTGTGGCAAATACTATATTACAGCTCTAAAATCCAAAAGTTTATAAACTCAGTCCCAAGCATTCTGAATAAAGGGTATGGACTTCCATTAAAACTTTCATATTTACGGTTTTTTCTAAAAATCTAAGAATGAAACTAGGTTAGTAATTATACATTACTCAGCTGATACTAGCACCCTCAGTGGGTCACTGAAAAAAAAAAAAAATCATATCACACACACAATACAAGGTGTAGTGAGGATGGGTGGGAGTTTGACAGCTGAGGGTCTAACACTGTTGCTCACTTCTGGCACACTAAGACATAGTTATGCAGACTTGCAGAATACATCTTACTGGTATAAAACCACATGTTGATTCTCTTGAGATAAAGTGCTTAAAAATCAAAATCAAAAATAAGTTTCTTTTTTTTCCTACAAAATAAGAGTAAGTATTCCCAAATTGCACACCTTTTCTAGAATGAAAAGTGGTTGCTAACAGTATGCTCCCTAGAAGACACATATACTTTTTTTAATTATACCATTTAATCTGTCCCTCCAGGTAAAGGTGATGTTTGACAAGAAATAAGAAAATAAATGCAGTCCAAAGGGAACTAGAGTAAGCAAGGTGAAAAGTGACATCTGGAGATACTTCCCTCATTATGTGGTCTTCAATGCTGAAACAATGTGTCACCAATAAACTCTAATATCTGCATCCATAAAAGAAAACCATTTTTATTTCATCTTAAATTCAGTGGATTCTGAATTCATTTATTCAAAATATAAAAGTGAAACACCTTCCAATTCGTTTGTAAGAAATGATCAGGATCAGAAAAGGTGGAAAACTACCAGCTAAATTTCAATAAAAATGTTTACTTAACTGGTAAATGAAATAGAAACATAAGACTGAGTTAGGTAAACACACTGCATTAATCAGGGTCCAGTCAGCAGACAGGAAACCACACCAATCCACCACTTCTAAAAATGGGAAAACAATGAAAAAACAGGATTATTTAAACATAAGAGGCTTAAAGGAGGGTCCCATAGGGCTGGATTACATGTTACATGTGGGATACACATACAGAAAAACCATTAATGTCCAACAATAGTGTTACACTAAGTTAATCAAACAACCATATCACAGACTAGAACAATTCATCTCAATTTTCTAGTCAACTTTCCCTCAGGAAAAGTAGTACAAACATTGATCATTTCTGAACTACTATGAACAGAAGAGAGAATGATGGGGAAAAGCAATGAATTCACTGAGTTTTCATCCCTATAATCTGCCATTCACCAGCTTTGGGACTGAACAAGTTTCTTCATCTCTCCAAGCCTGAGTTTCTCTTTATCTGTGTTAGGAATCCAACTGCACATCTAATGAGTTCAAAGCTCTTTGAAAAGAGCAATTTATTCAGAAAATACTCATCCAGAGCTATGGTTTTGCTAGAAAATGGAGATACAAGAACACACACACACACACTCCTTCCCCTCCAACTAATAATCTCATGCAAAAGCCAATCACAACCAGCATACCTGTGGCAGCAGAAAGGAGCATAGGGTACAGTGCAATCACACTGTCCAGCAGTTAGAGGAGGAGGAGGGAATCTGTGGGAGGCTACCCAGAGACACAGCCAGAAAGAAACATCTAATCTAACCACAGAGATAAGCCTCTAGTTGGTGGCTCCGTTGGTAAAGAATCTGTCTATAATGCAAGAGGCCTGGGTTTGATCCTGGAGAAGGAAACGGCAACCCACTCCAGTATTCTTGCCTAGGGAAATCTCATGGACACAAGAGCCTGGCAGGCTACACAGTCCATTGCAAGAGTTGGATACAACTCAGGAACTAAACCACCACCATATATTAAGACAGCATTACAGGGTACTTCCCTGGTGGTCCAGTGGCTAAGACTCTGTGCTCCCAATGCAGGGAGCCCAGGTTCAATCCCTGGTCAGGGAACTAGACCCCACATGCCGCAATTCAAGAGTTCACATGCCACAACTAGGGCTTCCCTGGCGGCTCAGACAGTAAAGAATCCGCCTGCCATGCAGGAGACCTGGGATCGATCCCTGGGTGGGGAAGATCCCCTGGAGGAGGGCATGGCAACCCACTCTAGTATTCTTGCCTGGAGAATCCCATGGACAGAGGAGCCTGATAGGCCATAGTCCACGGAGTCGCAAAGAGTGAGATACGACTGAGCAACTAAGCACATGCCACAACTAAGACCAGGTAAGCGTGTCCATGGGCCAGCATCATCTCCATCACCTGGGAGCTTTTAAACTACTCTTGCTGAATTCCACACTTAGTGAATCAGAATCTGCATTTTTAAAGGTTCCCAGGTGACCCGCATGCTTATTCTCTGACAAGTACTGATAGAGGGGTAGCTATTTCCTGAGAACTTCAAATTGATTTCTTGAGGTCCTCGTTCAACCAAGTTGCAATCTACAGGGAGTATTAATACTAGATGAAAAAAAAAAAACTAGATGGACTTTCATCATTTAAAACATCGCTTTAAAAAAAAAAAAAAAAACATCGCTTTAGTAGATGAAGATAAAAAAGGAAAAGGTATGTTACCTAAGTCTTCAAAATAGATAGCTGTTTAGGAAAATCAAGCTTTCCTTTCAGATGCCTTTGGCAAAAACCATCTCACAATATCTCATCCTTTCCAGGTCTGGCATCCTACTCCCCAAACACTGTTCATACAAGTCCTGTTTTTTCCCAAGGCTCTCTCCCTGGATAACACTCTTTTCTCCTGTAGTTCTAGAAACAGATCAGAAGAGAAATAAGGGGACTCAGAAAGGAAATGATGAGGCTTATTAATTGACTTCACTTTTTATCCAGAGTGAGCACTTCTAGGCCTTCAACTGAGTAATGACGTCTGAGGAGTTGGTCCACGTGTGACCAAAGAAGCACTCTTTGCTAGGGGTGGAAGAAAAGGACAAAGAACCACCCCAACACAGCCTGGACCAACAATACCAAAAGCTGATTTTAAATAAACCTAATAATTTATACTTCTTTCACTATCCATACTCAAGAGGGTAGAAAGAACTTTAATAGGCAACACAAATTATCTTCTCCAGTCTTTCTCTGGTAACAATACAACACTGAGGTCAAGTGACCAAAAAACGAGCACTGAGTAAAAATACATTTCTCCCCAATCCTATAAAGTCAGTACCCAAATGATAAAATGTTGACTATACATACTTGATTACACACTTCCCAAAATTAACTCCCAACGAATTCAGTAACATACATATTTCCACAATCCTCTTACTCACTATATAAATTAACCAAGTATATCTGGATACAAGAGAGAAATTATATCATTCAAATATACACTAAATGCTCCTCTTTTCAAAGCCTGACTATCCTAGCCATAAATTCAAACTTATCATATGACACCTGAAAGAAATAAGTTTGGCATTTATTATTACTTTTTGGTATACTTTTACCACATAAGCACATATCCTCAACTGGGGGCAATCCTGCTCCCTAAGAGGCACCTGGCACTATCTGAAATACTCTGGGTTATCATGTCTACAACCAGCGGGTAGAGGCGCGTGCACAGGGCAGCCCCCTCCAGTAAAGAATTATCTAATCAGTTGCAAACAGCAATAGTGCCAAAACTGAGAAACCTTGTCCCAAACAGTAAACAGGACTATTCTACATTTTAACATATCAGACGTTTTCTTCTTTAAGAAACTTTACTTTCTTGCTTTATTTGCTTAACACTAATTTTCTATAGGGGTTTTAAAAATGTTTGCTAACAGCATCCGATGAACAAGATGAACTGATACATACCAATAGATTAAATAATGTGTAAAATTATCTTGTAAACTAAGATTTTTAAACCTCTGAAAAATACCTGTTTTTACACAATATAACTATTTATAGGACAGATATATTCCATACTATAAAACATACAGGGAACAGGAATATCCCTTCAAAACCTGCTGCAGTACAGGATTTGATACACTTTACCTTTACCCTGGAGAGATATTTAAAATTCCCCATAAACCTATCATTACGGATCCCAAGATGTCTTCAAATTGTTGAGTTGTGGTCAAAGTTTAGCTTGCCCTAGCAGGATAAAATTTTAATTAAGAGTGTCCAGAAACAAGAATATGCCCCATACAGTGTTGTTAGGAGGGCAAATTGGTAAAAATGTCTCTGCAGGGCATTTAGTCAACATCTACCAAAATGTTACATATATGTACCCTTTAATGTGGCAATTCCACTTCTGAAGTGCTCCATACACCTGCATATACATGTTCAAGGACTTATTCAGAACACCATTGTAAATAAGACCTGGAACAATACAAATGTCCATCAACACAGCACTGGTTAAATAAAGTACTGCATACAATCATAGGAATATTATGCAGCTATGAAATAATAAGGTAGACCTATCTATATTTGCTAACATGGAACAATCACTAAGGGGCTTCCCAGGTGGCGCGAGTGGTAAAGAACCTGCCTGCCAATGCAGGAGACATAAGGGATGCAAGTTCGATCCCCGAATGGGGAATAGCCCCTGGAGAAGAGCATGACAAGCCGCTCCAGTATTCTTGCCTGGACAATCCCAAGGACACAGGAGCATGGCAGGCTATACAGTCCACAGGGTTGCAAAGAGTGGGACACGACTGCATCAACTTAGCATAGCACAGTATAACAATCAATAATAGGTACTATTAAGTTAAGAAGCAGAAGTACAGAAGAGAATAAAACAGTAGTTTCTTAACACTGTTTAAAAGGGTGGCAGATTTACAATACATTGATATTTACAAATGCTTGCAATGAGTGTTCTGTAGGAACACAGTGGTGGTCCCTTTCTGTACAGGGAAATCTTTTCTTTTGGCCCTGCACATAAATCTTCTGCAACATTTAAACAACCAGCTAAGAAACACAATTCCAGGCATTATCTATTCAATAACTGAATTGCCTTTGTGTTAATTTCCTTTCTACTGGCTGCTAACAATAACTATGCACCCATTTCAGGATCTGTTAGGTTTTGCAAAACTCAATCATAAAGCTTTAGAAATAGCTAAAGCATGCTGGAAACTATCAAATATGAAATCTGAAGCTATTTCCTACTGAACAGGGTCCCAAGGATAAATCTACGTGAAAATGAATTCGATTAAATTATTCTGAGAGCAAGCTTTCAGGTGATCACATTATAGAAAAATTCTAGAATCAGTAACCAACAGTTCCCTGAAACTTGGTGAATCGAGGACAATGACTCAGAGCCCTGTTAATGGATAAGTCCCTGCCTTAACCTTACAGATGCACTGAGATGTTAAAAGATACCTGGTGAGCCCTATGCCTATCTTCCACTTGAGAAAGTATTTAACACAAAGAAAGGGTTCAATATTGAGACTGTTTTTCCTTCTATTGCTATAAAGATACACAACGAAACAATTAAGATGAAAAAGCAGTCCACAGGGTACGAAGTGGCATTCAGCTACTGAACTCCACGTCTTTCTGCATGTCAGAGGAGGAAGAAAGGGAATCGCCAACAAAACCGAGGTACCAACGGCCCCACGGCAATTGTTACCGGCCAACGAAACACCATATGGCAAAGCAAGCCTCCCTTCAGACACTTATCACTCGGCGGCTGATTAATTTCAATGGCTTTACAGGACAGGCCTCTCCAGATCCCTTCCCTGGAGGAGGAGGGGAGGGGTCTGTTGTCTTCCCGGCGCTTTGTGCCTTCCAGGCTTGAAGGCATCCTTGTACTGGTGCAGCCATCATTTCCCTTGGGGACTGGGCGGAGGGAAGGGAAGCAGGGGGGTCTTTTCTCCTGGAAGTTTGTGTTTACCAGGTAAGGAACCTAAAATTCCCTCTGGCTCTTTCCCTAGCCGCTCCCTCCGGCCGGGCGCGGCGGGGGAGGCGTTGGACCTCGGGGCTTCGCCCAGGCCGCCCGACGCTCCCCGGCCCACCCCGCATCGCCCGGGCCCCACGCGCAGGCCCCGAGCCCCGGAGGCCGCCCTTACCCGTGGGCGCGCTGTCCAGGATGCGCAGATCGTAGGCCCCGGAACAGCGGTAGTTGGCGGCCGTGCCGTTGTCCCACACCACCACCACCTCCTCGGGGCTCTCGAAGCTCCGGACAGTGCCCACATGGCCCTCGCCGCCGTCCTGCTTCCCCCACTTCCAGTCCGGGCCGCGCACTACGCGGGCCCCGACCCCTTCCACCATCACCCGGTTATTCCTGGAGTTACTCATCGGGGCCCGAGCCGCGGGCTCCGCCGCCGCCGCCGCCGCCGCCGGGGGGCCCGTAAGGGAGTTGGGCCCAGGCCGGACTCTCGGCGCCGGCGGGGGCGGCAGCGAGCCCCGGGGAACGTGGGAATAACTCACGGGGGCGGCGCCGCGGTCCCCGCCGAGCCCGCAGCCGCTCCCTAGCCGTCGCCGCCGCCGCCGCGCCCCCCTCTCGGACTGGAGGCCGGACTGCAGCGGCTCGGAGGCTGAGGCGGCGGCGGCGGCGGCAGCGGCGGGCGGGCAGAGGGGAGGGGGCCGTGGGCGGGGACTCCCCCGCTTCCTCCGGGCTCCCCGGCCGGGCTACAGCGACGGCCGCCAGGAAACCACGCTCTCCCCCGACCGGGAGCGCGGGGAGCGGAGGGGACCGGGGGAGGCTCGCCCGGGGGAGACGGCGCGGGCGGCGGGGAGCAA
The DNA here is from genome assembly GCF_019320065.1 of Cervus canadensis. Classification (NCBI taxonomy): domain Eukaryota; kingdom Metazoa; phylum Chordata; class Mammalia; order Artiodactyla; family Cervidae; genus Cervus; species Cervus canadensis. The sequence continues at coordinate 49,258,892 of NC_057408.1, forward strand.
GCTTAACTGCCGGCCTATCTTCTCCCCGGGGCCCTCGCCCCGGGGTGGACACCCGAGCGCCGGCGCCGCCTCCTCCCCCGTGGGCGGTGATGGTACCTCCCGGCGTCCGGCGAGTGCCCGGGCCCAGGGGCCCCCTTCTCTCTGCCCCCGCGCACGCCGCCGCGCTCCGCCCCGCCACAGAGTCCCCGCCGGGCGAGAACGGCTCCACATCCGGGTACTGGCACACCCAAGGCCGGAGCAGCACGTCCTTTGAGGGATTAGGAAAGGGACCCTCAGTAACACTGCGGTGTACGGCTTTGAGAAAGTCACGCAACTAGGGGGGAAAGGAAGAAGAAAATCCAGCCCTAATCGTCTCGCCCAGGCCCTGTGAGAGTGCGCGTGCGCGCAGCCTGGAGCAGGGAGGAGTAGACGCCCCGCCCCAGTCTGGGGCAAAGGAGGGGCGGCTCCCCGTGGTCGCGGCGGACCGGTGGTGCGGCGTGTCCCATTGGCTGTGACGGGAGGGGGCGGGGCACGACGTCTGGACAGCTTGGAGGTGGGGCTGGAGGAAGTGAGGCTCCGGATGCCGCCCGGGCTGCTGAAACGGAGTCTCTCTGGGTCAGTCTTAATTCATTAAGTTCTAGCGTGGCCTGATAGTACTACGTGTGAATTTGGGATTACATAACATTTTAGTCTTCCTTTTTACGAGGCGAGGAATAGGGCAGATTATGACACAGATTAAGGGAGACCTGTATTTTTGTTTATGTAAACTGAAAGCATTTCAGACCGCCGTGGGTAATCAGTGGTGTGTTTCTAAAATGAGCAGAATGGTTCCGAATGACGTGTGTCTTACCTTTATACGGAGTCAGAGGGGTAAGTAGACCCCAAGCAGCACAAGTCCCTGGAAAGAGTTTACAAGCACCTTACCCATTGTAACAACGCCTGTCCGTTACATAATTCGGCCCCCAGTCACAAAACACAGCAAAATAAGAGGGTTGTAAGAGTGGTCTGACCTGCCTCCTGAGAAACCTGTATGCAGGTCAGGAAGCAACAGTTAGAACTGGACGTGGAAAAATAGAGTGGTTCCAAATAGGAAAAGGAGTACATCAAGGCTGTATATTGTCACCCTGCTTATTTAACTTATATAGAGTACATCATGAGAGACGCTGGGCTGGAAGAAGCACAAGATGGAATCAAGATTGCCGGGAGAAATATAAATAACCTCAGATATGCAGATGACACCACCCTTATGGCAGAAAGTGAAGAGGAACTAAAAAGCCTCTTGATGAAAGTGAAAGAGGAGAGTGAAAAAGTTGGCTTAAAGCTTAACATTCAGAAAACTAAGATCATGGCATCTGGTCCCATCACTTCATGGGAAATAGATGGGGAAACAGTGGCTGACTTTATTTTGGGGGGCTCCAAAATCACTGCAGATGGTGATTGCAGCCATGAAATAAAAAGACCCTTACTTCTTGGAAGGAAAGTTATGACCAACCTAGACAGCATATTAAAAAGCAGAGACATTACTTTGCCAACAAAGGTCCATCTAGTCAAGGCTATGGTTTTTCCAGTGGTCATGTATGGATGTGAGAGTTGGACTGTGAAGAAAGCTGAGCACCGAAGAATTGATGCTTTTGAACCGTGGTGTTGGAGAAGAGTCCCTTGGACTGCAAGGAGATCCAACCAGTCCATCCTAAAGGAGATCAGTCCTGGGTGTTCATTGGAAGGACTGATGTTGAAGCTGAAACTCCAATACTTTGGCCACCTGATGCGAAGAGCTGACTCATTGGAAAAGACCCTGATGCTGGGAGGGATCGGGGGCAGGTGGAGAAGGGGATGACAGAGGATGAGATGGCTGGATGGCATCACCAGCTCGATGGACATGAGTTTGAGTAAACTCCGGGAGTTGGTGATGGACAGGGAAGCCTGGCGTGCTGCGATACATGGGGTCTCAAAGAGTCAGACACGACTGAGCGACTGAACTAAACTGAATTGAAGAGTGGTCTCTGGCTGCTTTTACTTAAATGACATTATGGTGTATGGGTTTTAAAATAAGTGGTTCACAGCCCAGCACAGATGTGAAGTCAGCTTGCTGTCACTTTTCCTGAGTGTCAAGGGATCAAGGAGTACTCCGGCCAAATCAAATAATGAGATGTAAGGTATAACCAATGAATGGTAATGTAGCGAAATAAATATTCTTACTTTTTCATGTTCAAAACAGGAAAATACCATATGGAATCCCAAAGACCAAACAGAGCTTATTTTAGAAAATTAACAGTTAAAGTGTTTGTTCAAAATAGACCAGCCTAATATCTAGTCTATTTTAAAGCATTTTCATCCTGAAAGTGTTAAATGTGCTATTCTCTCTCTGCCAACTCTCCTCTCTTGGGATCTTCGCTGGGTTCCTTCTTTTCTTTTTAACCAGTTAAATTAATCACATGACATGCATTCATAAGTTGATGAAAAGATTTTAGAAAAAAATATAGCCACAGCACAAGTTATACTGTGGTTGACTTTGTAAAGTAAGCTAACTCACGAAAAAGCCAACTGAGATGCTAAGACTCTTAATAGCACAACCTTGCATTTTACATCAAGTCCAATATATTGATAATGACTTTCCATATGTTTGATTGTGTTTATCTCACCCAGGAGTTTTATACTTATGAGGACATCATGTAGTATTTAGATAGGCATTTATTCTCAATACCAGAGATTAGTTATAATAGTTTTGAAATTTATTTGCCCTTAAAATGGAAATGGATGTTAAGAAGTGATCTAGCCCAGCGGTTTTCCTTTCTTCCTGTTCTTACCCTGTAGTATGACCTATAATGGGAGCTAAGTACCCTAGCTGACGTAATAGAGCAAGGCTGGAAGTCTTGTCTAGAGTCTTCCTGTAGTCTCCCTGCCTCCTACCTTTGCTCTATAGAAACTCATCAAAACTTTTGGAGTACCACTGAGCACAATTAATCAAATTAACCTAATCCCCATATTTGATAAGAAGAAATGAGACCAGCACTAATTAAATAACTCATCCAGGATTTCAGAGAAAGTTAAGAAAATAGCAAAAGCTATAACCCATGTAATACTAGATGAATTTCTATATATTAAACACTCTCCTATACATCCATTACCTTGTTAAATACACTGTGAATTTATAACACTATCATGTCACTAAGACTACTTCAAGGCCCTTAAATAAGTTTGCCAGTGGTCTCTAAATATTTTTGTTCATGGATCATTTTCAGTGCAAAATTTTTGAACATGTACTTCCAATATGTGTAATTATTACTGTATAACTTATATATGTGGTAGCATGTTATATGTTATGTAACATACTCAAAAATAGACATTACAAGAGGATAAGATACTGAATAAATAGAAAAGTTTTCATACTTTCTTTCACACCAGTGGATCATCTTCTGCATCCCTAGATGTTTAAATTAGTCTCCAAAGTAGGCACACCGCACTTCGGAAAACACTGTGTCATACATGTATTTGTCATGTTTAGAACATATGCACATCTCCAAATATGCCAGTCATTTTGCACATATGTAGGCTTATCTTCCCATTTGTTCAGAAACATTTAGGGTATTCAAAAATAGTACAATTTTTATTCCAACCATAAGTAAGGTAAACTAAATAAATCCTTGCTCCAGAAATGTAGTAATTTTGCCATTCACCTGCTGCTCTACTACTATGAATGCATTTGTGGCTGCTTTATAGTCAGCAAAAATGTATAATATTTGGAAAATAACTTTATCAGCTAGAGTAACACCATCTGCTATCATGGACACCAAAGCACATAAAGGTTCAAATACAATTTTTTGTTTCTCATTCATATAATAGCCTAATGCTTTCCTCCACATGGCCATCCAGAGACTTATTCTGTTATTCCACCATCCCCTGAAGTTATCTATGTCGCACTTAAGAAAGTGGAGGAAAAGTAGAGAGGGTTGCATACTCACTTTTCAAGTCTTGGACCCAAACAGCATATATCACTCAGTTATATACCATCACCTAGAAGTCAGCCACATGTAACTTAAAGGGAGGAAAAATGTAGCTTAGTTGGGTGCCCAAGAAAAGTGTATCAGCTAGTGTCCACTTAGGAAAACACAAAACATGCTAAATACTCAGACAAGGAATTTAATGAATGCAGTCAATTGTTTGCAAAAGTTTTCAAAGGGATACAGAAGCAAGATGAGATTAGACAATACTGGAGAACATTATCCCTCAGGACTAGAAGAGAAAATAATGTTACCAAGGACCCATGACCACTGTGCCATTGAAGCTATTGGTGTTGAAACAACTACTATTTTGCAGGAAGTCAGGGGCCCATGCTCACTGAAGCTGCAGGAGACCGGGAGCCCAAAGTCACCTACCATTGTACAGACACACTCTGCTGTTGCAATCCCTGAAACCGCACGGCTTGAGTAGGAACCCAGAAGCTGATGTAAGCTCCATCTCAGAAGCAGGAAACCAAAATGACTTCTCTCATCAGTGATCTCTCACAAATAATAATAGTCTACCCTCTGGGGTACTCAGCACTATTCTCACTCTACTGTACTTAAATACTTACAGGTAGCAAAGAAGTAACATCACACATCTGCCACACAGGATGCAACTATTCTATTGAACATGAAGATACCTGCACCGTCTCTCTCTCTCCCCCAAGAAGAGAAGACACAAATTCCCGTCTATTGCCATGTTTGTATCTGAGAGATATTAATTCCAGTTCAGCCACAGTTCCTCCTAGATAAACTGTAACCTACATTTTAATGTAAACAACCACCAATGAAATTCACATTTTCCTAGACAGACCAAGAGAAAAGAGAGAAGGCTCAGACAACCACCAATGCTTCCCAGGTAGCGCTAGTGATAAAGGATCCACCTGCCGAGACAGGAGACATAAGACACTTGGGTTTGATCCCTGGGTCAGGAAGATCCCCTGGAGAAGGAAATGGCAACCCACTGAAGTAGTCTTACCTGGAGAATTCCATAAGCAGAGGAGCCTGGTGGGCTAAAGTCCATAGGGTCACAAAGAGTCGGACACGGCTTAGCACATAGACCCAACAATACAACATGTGCTGTGCTTAGTCACTCTCGTGTCTGTGCAGTTGTGCAATACAACATAGCACAAGGTCAATTAATGGAGGAATGGATAAAGAAAATGTGATGTGTGTATACACAAACACAATGGTATAGTATTCAACCATAAAAAGAATAAA